>NW_023601653.1:11924756-12215528 GCF_014898055.3 Talpa occidentalis
CCAGTCTCTCTCTTTCACATTCTAGCCCCCTGAAGGAAATCAGCTAGGGATGGACGCCAACTGCACACACTCTTTATGCTGCTTTGATATCTTTGTGGTGTGTGGTGCCCCCGTGGGGAGGGGGAGTAATTTCAACTGAGCAAAAATGGCTTTTTTTAAATGGATAGTTTCAAATGGAATGTCAGCATTTGACTACAGATGTGTTTTGTTAGACCTACATGCTATTTTTCAATTTTTTTTGAATTATTGCCCATTAAAAGAAAAAGGAAATTAAGAGATTTTTACTTAAAAAATTCAGAGTTTTGGCACAGCAAAATTGTAGTTGCTGAGGCTTAGATGGTGTTGCTGATCAGCTGGGTTCTTGTGTTCTAGCGACAGAAGAATAATCACCGGCACACAGGACTGAAGGTTAGCGAGCTCAGGTTTACTGCAAAAAAGACTCCTGACAGCAGGAGGAGGTCCAGGGCAGGAGCCTGTTACTGTTGGGGGTAGGTTTCTTTTTATAATCACTCGTGGTAATTCTTCACTATCCTACTCTGCCTCACTGTACAACTTTGCCATGCAGAGGTGTGAAGTCACCACGAGCTACTGTTATTTCCCTACACATCTCTTGTGGCAACCATCCTCTGCCTGCTAGCTTTCTGCTTTCTCAAGCAATCAGCCTCAGTCTGCCATTTTGCACCCAGCCATTGCCAGCCAGCTTGCAGCCAGCTCTTGCAGGCCAGCTCATGCAGGCCAGCTCCCTAGCTAGCTCCACTCCCTCACTGGGGACTGCCATTCTCCATTCACTGCAGTCCCCACGGGGGACAGTGGAATGAGAGATTCCTGCGATTCCATCCCGAGTCTGCCTCCACCAGCAGGATTGTTGGGGAGACTTATCAGAGTTCCAGATGCACTGGTTTGCCAAGTGTGCAGAGTGGAGGAAATATTAGGCACATAAAGTGATTGATATGTTAATAGATATTGACCATGATCATGAACGTGGAAACATCTAGCAGAGTTGTGGGTCCTGGTTGGACACCAGGACAGAGCAAATATCCATTTCCTCTTTTACCCTTTATTGTTCCTTTCTATTACTTATGTAAACTTACTGACACCTGTTATGCTATTTCATTGTAGAAACAAGATGAGCAATGAAATTATCTCAACAAAATATTTAGTAATTACGATCATACTCTGCTTAGGTATTTGAAAAAGGAACCTAATGCTGGTTGATTTCAGTTTATCATGATGTACAGAAATTGTAGCCACACCCCTTCTTGCTAGTGTGCAAACTTAAAGCTTCAGTTTCTTTTTTGCAGCCTCCCCATCAGCACTTGGTTCCACATTAGACTGGAAGCTCCTTTCAGTAGGCTCAATCCCCACACCACTTGTGCTTCTGTTCTCAGCACCCAGCAAAGCATGACACCTAGGAGACACCAAATACATGTTTGTTGACTAAATGACAATATGAGAGAAAGAGATAATTACAGATATGATTATAATATATAATTCTTTATAATCTAATAGATGTAATTAGATATAAAATATGTAATTAATATATCACATATTTATATATGAAATATCATTTAATTACTACATCATATACTTATATATATTATTATATAAAATTAAATATACATGAGAGAGGAATCATAGAGTCTAATTTCCAGTGCAATTGCTCTTGAATAATGCGAAAAATTTCTTTAGTCTATAATATATCTATTGTTCTTTAATTCATTTATTCTTTCAATTCACTTAAAAGTATCATTTATAAAACATGAAAAGACATAGAAGGTATTTACTTTATTTGTTCATTCAAGATATCTATCTGCATTGTTCTAAACACAAAACACTGTGATTTGGTAATTTGTTAAAAAAAGAAAATTTGGTGTTTTTCAGGATGGGAATAATAAAAAGGGCTTCTCCGAGAAATACAGGAATCTGGCAGAATGGAGGACTGATTTAGATTTCAGCAGGAAGGAGACACAGTAGAATAGTCTGGGGCTCCATTTGGCAGGCTGGAACGTGGACCACAGGGTATCCCGGGAAACCTGCCTGTCTGCAGTCCAGGCACCCAGACCCACCTTCCCAGACGTACTTGCAAATGTTGTTGCTGGAGGAAATGCATCTTGGTGTGACCTTGAGCCCCAAAGAGCAAATATGAGCTCCCCAATCCTTTTCTCCTTGCCTTTGAGAGGAAATGGCAGCTTGCATTTGTTACAATTTGTGACAAGCATTTTCATACAATAAAATCCTAGGGAGATGTATGTATAGCAACTTTTATAATATGGACTAGAGGTTAGGGTTATGCTGTAAAGGTGGGAGAAATGAGCATGTCATGAAAATTTTACTGGAAGTTTTGAAGGTTATGACATAGATTCCTGGGTTTTAACAGAACACTCTTGTCTTTAAACACTGGATTGCCTTTGAAGTGGAATGACAGTTCTCCCTTTTTCAACAGAAAGTCTGCTTTCTCCTTGTCATCTGAAAACACATCTCCTGGTTTTGCAATTGCCCATCTCAGCATCGCAGCAACCTGAAAGATTAAGCATGCTGCTTGTGGAGTCCGCTTTCACAGCTCCCTAAGCCTTTTTTTAATAATAAATTTTATTTTTATATTCCCCATACAATTGCAACCCCCTTATTTTGACCCCAATCCCTCCCCTCCCGCCCCCTACCCCCCATAGAGTGTCTCTGGTTCATAGTTGTTTGTTGATTTTGATTTTCACTTTCTTATAGTTATTCATTTTCCTGGTCCCTTATTTAAGTTTTCTAGATTCCTGCTATGAGTGAGACCATCTGGTATTTTTCTTTTTCTTTCTGGCTTATTTCGCTGAGCATGATCCCTTCCAGCGCCATCCATGTTGCTGCAAATTGCATGTGTTTATCTTTTTTGAATGCTGCGTAATATTCCATGGTATATATGTACCACATCTTCTTGATCCAGTCATCTATTTTTGGGCATTTGGGCTGTTTCCAAAGCTTAGCTATTGTAAACAGTGCTGCTATAAACATAGGGGTGCAGGTGCTCTTTGGAATGGATGTTTCTGTGTCCTTTGGGTAAATACCTAGGAGTGGAATTGCTGGATCATATGGAAGCTCTATGTTTAGTAGGTCCAGAAATCTCCACACAGCTCTCCATAGTGGTTGGACCAATTTGCACTCCCACCAGCAGTGCAGGAGAGTTCCTTTTTCTCCACACCCTCACCAGCATTTGTTGTTGCTAGTTTTTTTAATATGTGCCATTCTCACTGGTTTCTCTTCAGATCGCATAAATCTTTTGCCTTTTACTAAAGATTTCCCTAAGCCTTTGGTCCACCAGTACCGCTACAGACTCCTCCCTGAGCGTTTCAGTCATTCCCACCTGATTGAAACACATCAGATGCCCCTGACAGCCTCTGAAGTTATTCTGCCATGTGGTCTATCCATGCAGTTGTCTGGGTTCAAAGATGCATAAAATATAGGGCTGTATGGGGGATTGGGACAGGGGGCATGTTTTCAGTTATGCGTGGATGGCATTTCCTAAAATATTTCAGTTTGAAATCGCTGCTCTACTGTTCCTTTTTCTTTTAATAACCAAGGTTCAATATGAAGTCTACATTTGGGGGAAAAGTATACTCGTTTCCATAAAATTTGGCCACAAGACTTAGGCATACAAGCCATCTTGCAAAATGTATATTTCTTCCCCCCTTCTGTTCAGTATTCTCAGAAATAGTTTTTGATGAGTTTGGTTTGGGGAAGGAATGCCTAAAATCTCACTGGCTCTTTGGAAAATACAAAGTTTAGGAGTTTAAATGCTTGACAGAGTAGATACAAAAACAAAACAAAAATGATGCTGGTCACATATAGTCAATTACAGCTTCCTAATAGATCCAAATGGATTTATTCATTTTTTTATTCAATGGTATTCACTAATATTACCAAATTCAAAAATGGCAGAAATATAGTAAGAGTTCATCCATTGCTACCAAGAAGCAATGGCGCGTGCTGAGGTTAATGGATGTTAAATCTAAAAAAAAAAATTGTGATCAAAATTTGGAAAATTGGGCTAAGTTAACGAACATAGCAACTCACCAACAGGAAGCTGCAGTATGTGGTTTGACGGATCGTGTGGGGTGATCACCACACTGATTTGGTCCATGACCAAGGACCTGCTTTCCTCATTTGACGTGGAGTCAGATACATCTGGGGTTGAGTCCTCTGCCACTCTGGGCAAATCACATCATCTTTTGAGCTTCTATTTATCTGTAAACTGGGTCTAATAACATATATATCAAGGTTTTGTAGTGAAGAGCAAATGAAATAATGCGTATAAAATACTCAGCTAAATAGTTTATGTACATTATCCTCTTTCATGTTCAAAATGACCCTCAGGGCTTCTCTGGTGGCGCAGGCAGTTGAGCGCCGCACTGTGAAGCTGTCCGCAGCCTCTGCAGCGCGGGTTCAATCCTGGCCGGCCGGCGAGAATCCCACATGTTGCAGCAGACCTCTCCTGCTGCGCCTGCTGCTCCCCTCAGCAGTGTATTTCGTCAGTCGGCCTGTTCTGTTCCCTGCTCTGGCTCTGGTGAATCCTCTCACCCTCCCGCGCATCTGGCCTGTACCCCGGTTCTTGTATAAAAATGAATAAATCTTTAAAAAACAAAAACAAAACAAACAAACAAAAAATGACCCTCGGATATGGCTGTTATTTTTACCCTCACTGCCATTCTTCTCCCTTTTTTTTGGTTTTTGACATTTTTTTAATGGTTGACAATGACTCGAAAGAGGAATAATTTGTGATGCGTGAACATTCAAATGTCCATTTTACTGGAACACAGCCATAGTCTTGGGTTGTGCATGCCCTGCCATTCTCCCCTTTAAGGGTGAGGAACTTGAGAAGTAAAAGGGGTTACTTGTCTGGCTGCCAGAACAAACAAGGGCAGTGTGCAGGACTTGAACCTGGAGCTCATGGTCTTACAGTATTATGCTCTCCATGATGTCCAGGAAAGTGTTGTAGACATGGTAAATCTCTAGAAAAGTTAGCTATTAATGCAGTTTTGCAGGAAAGAAGTGGATTTTAGGGTCTTAGTGGCCTCTATTTCATTGTCAATACATCACTCTGAGCTGTGTGGGCCTGGGCTCTTGATTTCTCCAATCCGCGTTTTCCTAACCTAGACAGTGGAAATAGTGGCACGTGACTTATTGAACTGGCAGAGCATTGGAGAGACTGTGTATGGGGGTCCGAGTACAATATCTGAAAGAATAGCTCTAGTTCAGTCACAACTAATGTTATACTTTCCTCACAGGTCCTTGACATTTTTTTTCTTGAATATTCAATGGGCTCTCATTGGATGCTAGGTCATTACCCAAAGCGATGAAGACAGACCAGTGGTAGCAGAACAGATTACGTTATTACAGCGACCTCAGAGAGGAGATCCAGTCTGTAGATTCATTTATTATCTCATGTCCACGATATCTATTATGAGAAACTGGGTATTGTGAGGAACCTCTCCTCCAAGAGCGGGCAATCCTTCCACATGGGCACTGGCCTACATGTTTTCTAGTCAGTTAAGTCTCGATACTTTCAATTTGTTAATTTGCCAAAGTGACCCCAAAGCCATGTAATACATGAAATTGTAACAAAAACTTAACCGAATAAGCCTCCAAAGTCATGTACTTCCTTAAAATCAACCTTCAGTTAATACAATTGAATTTTTGGATTAAGCAATAAAGACATTTCATGATGGGTGTGTGTGTGTGTGTGTGTGTGTGTGTGTGTGTGTGTGTGTATTCAACTTGTTATCTGTGAAGGGGATGCCAGTGCTTTGACTTCATTTGGAATGTTCATTTGCCATAGTTATTTTTTTTGAAACTCATTAAATTTTAACTAGATGCACACACTTTCTGCTCAACTTGGGGGAAAAACATATTTTAAGTATCTGTCAAGTCTGTCATCATTACTCATAGAAATGTGCCTAATTGTCTGCCTCAAAATGCTGATCCGCTGGGGGGAATGTCCCAAGTGTCACCCCGCGAGCAGGCGCTGGGAGCACATGTACAGACAGTCTTCCCTGAAGTTTCCTGGTGCTTTCATACTGGAAGGCTTGATTTGGAAATTTCCCATTCAACCCTACTAAAGAGTTGGGGTGGGGGGTGGAGCCGGGAGAGAAAACCCACTTATCTTAAAGATTCATGATTCAAGCGCCTGATAGAATCTGCAGTTTCCATAGTGCTGGGCCGTAGATTTCCCTTTAATGTAATTAAGCCTCAAGATTTATGAATACAACAGGCCAGAACTTGATCCGTGTTCATTTTCAATTACTGCAGTGAAAGGGCTCTATCCAGATGTCTCTATTTACAGCATTCAAGCAGGCCGGACCGGGGCCGAGGGGGGAGGGCCCACAAATTGTCACACTTGTTAATTCTTCACAGAGGATACTCAGCCGAGGTCCTGGCTTTGACCCTGTGACAAAAGGCTGGGGGCCCCCGGGGCAAGGGCATCAATGCTTCCAGGGACAACACGGTGACCCACGGGGGTCACTCCCTCTGCTTTGTAGGTATTTGTGTAATAATGGGGTCCATTCCTTATTTTTATTTCTGTTACAGTTCTGGGCGCATCCAAGGGAAAAGACTGGCTCTGATGTGAAAGACAAACATATATAATGAGAGCATCAAGTGTCCCCTGGCAACAGTAACCACGATAAAATGCTACAGGGGAAATACACAGTATGCAGTGACCCACATAATCGGGCCTATTTTGGGGGTATTGTTTTATTTTTCTTTTGAAGGATGGTGTGTGTGTGTGTGTGTGTGTGTGTGTTTGTGTTTTAATGCACCCAGGTCTGCAATTTAGTTTTGCAGGGATTATTGCAACACAAATGTCTTTTTTTCCTTGCTACAGTTACAGTCCTGCTTGTGGAGAGTAGGTTTTCAATCACCAAATACCCACCGGCCCCAAGTCTACAACATACCATTTATTTTTTGCTTTAAAATTTTTCCGTGCTTCCCGTGACCATTCTACAGGTTTCTTCGGCGTGTGCTAAGTGTTTTCTTACATTAATGTGGACGTTTGCATTGAGGTATCATTTTAAAAGGAAAATCTCACACAAAAGACTTCGAAATAAGAGCCCAGTGGGGGACTCAGAGCCTCTAATGAAATGTACTGCATCCAGAAAAAAGCCCCAAATCATACCCCACACTTTCCCTCTGTGGCGTGTGTCTAGCCCATCATTTTATTTTCTCAACTCACACACCAGAGTTGTTACCTTGTGAAAAAGAATGAATTGGGATATTGCTTTTGTTGAACAATAATTGGCTGTTATATTAGCATGTGGCTCAGTAAAATGGAATTGTTGGCCCATTCTCTTCCATTTCAGAAGGTGGTTTCTTGAAAGTACTGCAAATTTCCTCCCTGATTAGCCCCTTTAAATCAATTTTGGGTTTTTCTTTTTCGAGTCATGACCTTTACGGGACTCAAATTCATTTCAGTGAATTTAAAGAGATTTGAACAGAATAAGGGATTGTTGAAAAATAGAGCTTTCACTTGGGTTTCCTCCATTCTCACCCTTCAGAGCAACACCTCTTTTTCCTTTATTTAAGAAATGATTTAATAATTCAATACCAGTCTAATCAAGTCCAATACTTTATTATACATAAATTTATCCCTCTGGCTCCAATGAATATATTTCTACACAAATGGTGTAGTTTCTGACCAACTTATTTCTTTTTTTGGAAGACAAGTGTACCAGGTATATAGGACTGGAAGATAAAACTGAAGCATTTTGTGATTAATGCTTCCTTCTAGAGAGATGTTACCTTGACAATTTTTGGAATTAATTTGTACCTTCCCCACAAAGACTGGTGTAGACTTCAGGCGGTTACTAGAGGGTATTAGAGCCCAATGCCAGTCTCTGGGAGAGTTGTTTGGAAACAGTACTGAAATAGTGCTGCTGTTTTGAAATACGAGTTTTATCAAGTTTTGTTTGTTTCGTTCTTTTGCTATTTCAGGTTGAGATAGCACATTGATATAAGTACATTTTTGTCTTATGAAGTTCTTTGAAGTTAAAATGTACTTGTTACTTTTCTTGTTGCTTCCTTAGCTATTTCCTACATTCTCTTCCTTCTTTTTCTTTTTCTTATTTCTCATTTGTCTCTGTGGATTTCTCCCCTCCCTACCTCTATGAGACAGGTTGTAACAAAGAATAACTAAATAAGCTTCCCCATCACCAGCAAATCATTCCCAATCACCCAATCTTCTTTCATTGACGTGCTGTGATTGCTGAAGGGGATTCCTTTAAGCAATAGAGATAATAAGGTGTAAGATTTTGCAAACATTTTTGACCTGCATTAGGCTAGACTCAATGTCTTTTCTTTTGAACTCTTATGATATTTTCTTCCATGGGATAGAAAGAGTGCCCCAGTTATTTTGCTGGGGCATATTCATAACCAAGGGTACCCCATTGGGAATATCTATGAACAATGTGTATTGTGGCAAAGAAACAGACAAATGCCAAGCTTGTGATTCCTGCTTTAGAGATCTCCTAGAGAATAGGGTGCTACAGACACAGGCTCTTGAAGAGCCATAAAGGGGTGAATGCAGGACAAGTGGAGCCCAAGCTGGAAGCTCCCGGTTAAGGTAACCTGGAAGACACCCGTGTTCTGAAGGGGCCCTTTGTTAGCTTGTCAGTTCTTCCAAGGGAAGAAGCACCAAATGTGTACTTAGTTGTATAGTGGTTTTTGTCTGTGCAAAGTGTCCAATTACAGATTTACAGCAATCCTACATAGATAGAACCAAGTCATTTAAAATGAGCATCTCAAAGCTATTGCAATTAGCAAATGTCTACAGTGGGATGTAACATGGGAAAAGATGCATGCTTATGTCTGTAACAGTTGTAAAATGTGTGCATACAAAGGACAGTGCTTTTGAGTATTTCTTTTTAAAAATATAATTTGATACTATGTATATATATTTATAATATATAATTTTGTTCAGCTGAAAATACCAATGGAAATTTTTGTTGCAGACAGCTCTGTAGAAGTTCAGGTTTTTTTTAAATTTTATTTTTATATTCCCCATACAATTGCGACCCCCTTGTTTTGACCTCAATCCCTCCTTTCCCCGCCCCCCCCCCCCATAGAGTGTTTCTGGTTCATAGTTGTTTGTTGATTTTGATATTTTTTTTCTTATAGTTACTCTTTTTCCTGGTCCCTTATTTAAGTTTTCTAGATTCCTGCTATGAGTGAGACCATCTGGTATTTTTCTTTTTCTTTCTGGCTTATTTCGCTGAGCATGATCTCTTCCAGCGCCATCCATGTTGTTGCAAATGGCATGTGTTTATCTTTTTTGAATGCTGAGTAATATTCCATGGTGCATATGTACCACATCTTCTTGATCCAGTCATCTATTTTTGGGCATTTGGGTTGTTTCCAAAGCTTAGCTATTGTAAATAGTGCTGCTGTAAACATAGGGGTGCAGGTGATCTTTGGAACTGATGTTTCTGTGTCCTTTGGGTAAATACCTAGGAGTGGAATTGCTGGATCCTATGGAAGCTCTATGTTTAGTAGGTCCAGAAATCTCCACACATCTCTCCATAGTGGTTGGACCAGTTTGCACTCCACCAACAGTGCAGGAGAGTTCCTTTTTGTAGAAGTTCAGTTTTGTGTGGGAAAACGCTGTGTGTCAGACCTCAGCTCAGGGCACACTGAGAGCTATTTATACCAGGTTTGGGCTCAAGGAAGTGGAGCTATGGCAAGATATCCTCAGAAGGGTCAGGGATGGAAATAACCAAAGAGTGATTCTTAGCTAATTTTCTGAAAATGCAAAAGTAAAGTTGGGGTCTGCACATAGACCCAAAATGGGGGATTTGGGACTTCAACATGGAGGTCTCTGGGCATCAACCTTTGGAAAGTTGGGATTCCCAGGTTGTTTAGAGCTTTTCATGGCATGGTCACCTAGTTCTCACTCTGCCTCTAGTCTATTTGATCCCATGTAACCTCCACATTGGAACCACATTTCCTAAGATGTATGTTTGCTTCAAAAGTCACACTATGGCTGACAACTGTCTAATGCCTCCCCATAGTTTCCAGAATACATTCCAAACACACTTATAAAGTTCTTTGCCATCTAAATCCAGTTTCCTCATCAGTTTTTTACCTGCCACTAAACTCCCTTTCTTGGCTCGGCCTCTCCTCCCTGAGCTCCATGGGCTGGCTCTGAAAGTGCCATTGTTTCTCTGCCTGTTGCCTGCACTGCCTCATCTCTTGCTCCCACCCACCCCTCCTTCAGGGTGATGCTTGGATGGCACTTCCTTTAAGAAGCCTTCCATGCTATCCCCGGCTGGGTTAGATGACTCCTCCAGTGCTGTGGCCTGGAGTCACCTGCTTAATTCTCTGTTTCACGGATGGGCTCAGATTAGCAGAGGCACGTGTGCAAAGAAGCATGAGACTATTGAAACAGTAGAGACACCATAGCAAGCTAGATCACATGGCTGCCAAAACCCAGAACAAACCCAAACCCAAACCAACCCTGACCCTCCCTACCCTTCAATGTCATGGAATATTGCATACAGATAAGCTTCCGACAACAGTTTTAAAAGTTTCCCTGCATCCTGCTTAGGTGTTGGCTGGAATTGTTATTTGTCACTGCTTTCAGTGTGCTGGTCTGCGCCAGACCCTGCTGTATCCGAGCAGCTGCTAGCAATCAACTGCTTGCTGCAGGTCACATTATTTTGGTAGCATTGTGAGTTATGCACAAGTCCTTGGCTCTGCGTGGAGGCTGCACGCTCCTATTCACCATTTTTACGTCCCCATTGTGGAATCTCAGAGACCTGTGACTAGGATTTGATGCTTCCAGAAATCTGAATTTTTCAGTTGTATGCATTGTGCTGAGAAAACAAAATAATTTTGCTGATGGTAACAGGAGAGTTTGGTTAGTTGATACTTCAGAAATAAATCTGGGTTGGGATTAAATTAAATACCATTCTCAAACTAGTTATAGAAATAAATAACTGTGTTAAGTAGTTCTTGGGTGGAGGACAGAGTAATAACGTTCTTTTAAAGATAGCTATGTGAACAAATTTGGATGAGGCCAGGGTCAGACAGTTCCATGGAAGCTGTCTTCGAGAAACCTTTCACTGTCAACTGACTTTATTAGACGTTGTTTCTCTTCAATCTCAAGTAATAAGGTACATTTCATTAATTCATCTTTGAATCACTCATTCATTATCCATTTGTCCATTCATCTTCCTCCATCCTCTGAGCCAGTTATTTCTTCTCCTACCAGCTCTGTACCCATCCATTTATGTATGCAGTAAATCTTGTATAAGCATCTATACCCAGTATCAACATTCTTGTTGCTGAGGGGATTCAAAAATAAGGAATACAATGACTTTTCTCAAAGTGCTTGAAAGTTGCTAGTGGTCTCTTAGATCATTAGAACACATAGACTGGGTATAGATAAGGAGAGAATCGGATCAAAGCAGAAGACCAAGGATGACCGATGCCACGCAGCTGGGAGGGAGGAAGGATGCTGGGAACAGAGAGGTATCAATGGGGGGAGCTGAGATGTGCACAGGGCACAATGACAGCAGTGGCTGGATAGGTGGTTTGGAGAAAGGGGCGGAGGTCTTGAATGCCAAACAAAGGAGTGTAGAGAAACTTTGGTGATCTCTGAGCAGGGAAAACAACATGAAGGTTAACTATTCTTTAGGAAAATCAATTCAAGTCAATTTGGAAGATGGATTGGAGGGAAGGGCTTAGAGAGAGATAAGAAACAGAGAGACAGGTTAGTGCTGTAAGGTAATTACGTTTACCCTGATTTGGGTCACTTAGAACGCAAGGGCTGAGCCACACAGTTAAGGGACTTTCCTATTAAAATGAGTCAGAAGCTGGTCATATTTCAGGGGCAGAAGTGGAAAGTCAAGTTTATGTTGTTTTTCTGTCTTAGGTTCAATGTTGACTTTCTCTTAAATAATGTGTGTGTGTGTGTGTGTGTGTGTGTGTGTGAGCGCATGCGTGTGTGCAAAACCAACTCAAAGGAGTGTGGAGAACTTTGGTGACTTGTGAGCAGGGGCATTCAGGACATTTTTATTGTAGTGAAATATTGAAGATTTGGGGTAAGACACAATTACTGACATCCAAGTTTGAGAGTGGGGGAAGTTGAGGCCCTTTCTCTTAATAAAATAACATCAATGTCAGGTACCAGTCCTTTGCTTTTGCACATACTAGTGGTAATATCTTTTTGTGTAACTACTGTGGAACAAATATATGATTCACGAGGGATGTAACTGGCTTTGAAACCCAGTGCTTAGGGGAGAGGAGACTAAATCAGAGGTGAAGAATCCTGATTCAATTCTCAAAATCACTGATTTTTAAAAAAATGAGAATGGAACCCTGCAGTGCATGGAATGGAGATTCTTTTTACAGAGAGTTTTATGGAGAGTTTATGATGTTATTTCAGGGTGAAAGTGTTTTTGTGGTGTCTGAAGCAAATTCTGTTTTAACTGCGTATCACAGTAAACAGCACCTTAGACAAATGAAACTCACTCTTTTTGAGGGCTGGAGTGCTTTCACCAATCTCAGGAGAATGTCTTGTCCACAAATTGATCATTCCTGCTTGCTGAAAATGATCAGCTTAAGATATCACTGCAGAAACTCTCTGTAGCTACTGTTGAACTGCCAGCCTCCCAAGAAAATGTCCCCAGGATGTTGAACTCTGCTGGGGTCATATGCCACCCACCCTATCCCTCTCCTGTAATGTACTAAATCTTTTGGATCATAGAATGTTCCCTCATATTCCTTGGGCTTTTTGGATCAAAATTCTGGAAGTAAAAACTCTGGTTTTTTATCAATTTTGATCTTATTTTATATAGCCAGGCATGCTCTTTTGTATGACACAACTTTAATTATAATAAAAAGAAGCAACTGCAATGATACTGCACTCACACTTGCACACACTCAGTTGTGAAACAGGCTCATGGGAAACACCTTGAAAGGAAGACAAAGATGCCCCAGCAATCACCACTAAGTGATGTGGCCCCATCTCAGAAGAATGAGGAGACCTGCAGAAGGAGGCAGAAGGTTTTTCTCTTCCTGGAAACAGGGGAAATGAATAAAATTTGGCACTTTCTCAGTGTAGCAGCTGTGCCTGTCTCCACAAGAAAACACCATCAAGCAATCCGTGAATTCATGTTAAATAATTGCTTTTCGCGTAAGGTGACTATTGTGTTCTTCCCTCATTATGAATATCTTGCAGTCTGATTTTCAGCACATTGAATCTCGTTCAAAACCAAATTAAACTCTGAAAGCATATGTTACTGTAAAGCATGAGTCACAGACTGTCATGATATTTTGCAGAAGATTATTCAGCAGCTGTCTTAAAAATTAAAAAAAAAAAAAACACACAACAAAACAAAGAGTTACATCTACCAAATGTGCCTGAGGCTATATCCACTGATTTATGGACCAGCAGTGAGGGCGTGTATGGGAAGAGTTGGTATTCAAGGGATCTAGGCTCAGAATCTACAGTGTCCCTTTCTACCAAATATGAGATCGGAACTGACAGAGGGTCTGTGTCACAGTCTGAAATGCAGGTGATACCTCCTTAGCCTCCATTTCTGGAGCTGCTGGGGGGCAGGGAAGCCACCAAGAACAGGTTGCTTAATGGCTCCGGTGTCTCAGTGCGTGGCTTTCTTCCAGTGGCGAGGCTGAGTCATTTGAGGGGCAGATGAGACAAGGTAACTGTGTACTTGTATGAATTAAATCAACTTGATGAAAACCTGCAAGAAAAGGGTCTATAATAACAAAGGAGTTTTTTAGACTTGCACACTTGAATTTAAAATGCAAACAAGTGACTCTCTTCTAAATATTTATTTTCTTTATTGCCTCTCTTGATTTTGATGAGCTCTCATTCTGGGAAGAGCTGCATCACCGCAGGAAATTCATCGCCACCACTATGACCATATCATTGTGGTGACCTGGTTCATCTCTATTACACACCATGCAGCCTTCTCTTGGTGAAAACCAGTCACCTACAGCACAATGTTATGCTTATGTGGTCAAAACCATGCCAGAATCATTTCATTTATTTAATTCCATTGCATCTTAATGACCAATCTGGTGTAAAACTGACCTTCCATGGTTACCACTGTCCTTGTAGATTTAGTTCTCATGTTTGGTGAAGACTGGCTTTTCCTTAGATTGTTAAAATGGTTTATTTCTTTTTTTTAAGATTTATTTATTTATGCATACAAGAACTGGGGTATAGACCAGAGTTGCAGGGGGTGAGAGGATTCACCAGAGACAGAATGGAGAGCAGAACAGGTGGATCTACTGAAATACACTGCTGAGGGGAGCAGCAGGTGAGACAGGAGAGGTCTATTGCTCCATGTAGATTAGCTCCCTGGCCAGGGATCGAATGCATGTTGCAGTGGCTGCAAATAGCTTCACAGTGCTGTGCTTAACCCCTTTGGCCATCAGGGAGGCCCTAAAATGGTTTATTTCTGAAATAAAAATTTAACTTGATCATGCTTTTATTTGTACTGGGAATTTTCCTTACCACTTGGATGCTGTCATATCTACTTCCTCACATTGTGATTGAAAGAGCTGACATGTGCTAGATGCCAGGCTCATCCTAAGTTTTAGGGAAAGTCTTGGGTTGCTGTTACTCAGAGCTAGCAAGAGACATCCACAGAGCCAGGCCTTCCTCTCCCGCCTCTAGGGACACAGCCTTCATGGAAGGAAGAAAGTCAAGTTAACTCTTTGATAGGGGAGATCGGTCTTTCTCCTACTTTATTTCAGTGTAGGCAATAAGCACATGCCTTTGTATTACTACTAATTTGGTTAATTTGGTTATTACTGTTCAGTTGAGGAAAAATAATCTTAGTGTTTAATTTAAAGAGAGTTCAATAAGAAAAGGCTCAGGGTTCAATGTCGTTCTCATTCTGGTTCTGCATGATGACATTTCACCTGAGCTGATTCAAAGGTCAAGACTTTGGAGCTGGTTAAAAGGTTAGTTAGCCCGAAGGAGTTCCAGATCACATGCTTTATGCTAGGGTCTCACTCGGTTTTCTGCATTGCCTTATCGTCTGTTTTCTTGTGTTTTGAAAACTCAGAGCACCGTAGCCACTTGCAGGGGCTCGATGCGTTAGTCACTCCCCCTGTTCCCAGGGGGAACAATTTTGGACTCTTTTGCGACTTATGTTTAGAGCTGGAGGTGGGCATGGAATTCCGTTTTGAGTCTTTCTATGTGCGTGTCTGTCTCTCTATAAATGTACATGTCAAAATTTACTTTTGGATAATAACTTTCTTTTATTGTACCCGCTGATAATATATGAAATGGAAGATGTAGAGAGGGTTTTGGGGAGAATATACTTTTATAGTTTTGCACAATAAAGTTGACAGTAAGTTCTCCTTCGATCATGGCTTTGTTTAAAACTTTTGCATATTAAGAAAGCTTAAGTAGGGTTACATATATAACCCTATGAGAATAACATTATTACTTCAATATAAAAGACGGAGAGTTCTTAAGAGTGTAGCAGTTAATTAGTGGCCTGTGAGCTTGATCTAATAGGTAACGTTGGCAAATGAATCTGCAGATGTGCAAACACAACAGAAGTGACAGCAGAGGACAGGAAACAAAGGCGGCAGAGTCTTTTTCTGTACTTGGTCTTGAAGGGAATCAAAACAATGTAAAAGCAATTGGGGTATATTTGGCGGGACTTGGACTATTCTTGGCTCAGCTCACTCTTGTTTTGTAGCTGAGATCCTTGGACCTGTCACTTAATTTTTCTGAAGATTTGCTCATCTGAGCAGAGACCATAGACCTATTTTACAGGGTTGACTTATGCTTGGTAAATGCTGATCCATCTCTCTTCCTCCTAACCTTTTGCTTGACTTTGAAGAAAGTGAATTGACCTGAAATTTCAGTCTTTTATTTTTAATCTGATTTGCTGATCTGAAAGGAATGAGGTCAGATAGCTCTGGTCCCAGTCTAGAACTGTTCTAGAAAATACCCCTGTGTTCTCACCTGCCTTGATTCTGCAGCTGTTCTTGCTGGAACAAAGTTACAGCCCCAAATGTCCTTCTTAAAGCTCTTTCCTAGGCATTCCCTAGCTCAAAGATGATAAAGATGGGTGTGGTTCCCCATCTACCTTGGGACTGTTTTGTGCTCATGGTAATCATGCTAAGCAGTCATGGTGCTCTTTCCCGTGAAACCTGGAAGGTCCAATATCATTCCAAATTAGCTACTCCAGGCAGTCTCTGCCAATAGATTTGAGTTGGTTTTCAAATTGAAGCCTATTCACTGTCCTGACCTATACCCTACAGGAAAACTCAGCACAAAAATCTGGATACAAGGATCTAACTCAGAGATGATACACAATTTTTTTTACAAATACAGAGAGATTAAATGAGTTGCTCAAAATCCTAAATCAATTGCAGAACCAGAGTTAAAATTTGGGCCTATTCACCTTGCATAAAAGTTCCTTTCAGTCTAGGTTTTCAATTTTTGCTTGTGAAAGGATTGTCTCCCTGGAAATGGGTGGCTGAAGTGTTTGTTAAATTACCTGCAGTTTTTACAGATGGGATGCCAGCAGCATGAGTCTGATGGAGGATGCAAACATTATTTGGGTTGTTGGATAAAATGATCTCTAAGATGTCTTTTAGATCCCAGATTCTAAGGTCATCCTTACAGTGTCACTTAAGAATGCAATTTCCTAAACATGAAATGTCTCAGGAAGTAGGTTCCATGTCTGGGGCTCATTTGTAATTAGAGATTCAAGACTCTAAATAACATTTGGGTTAATTAACTTTTGTCTGGTTTCAGGAAACACATTTAGTATTTCTGACCCTGTCAATACATTTGCTCATTTTAAGGTTGTTAGTAGACTTGTGAAAATTATAAAATTTGGAAAATAAGGATCACTCCAAAAACAGCTAATATTGTAAGTCAAAAATGCACGACTAGATATAATTTTTTTTGTAGGGAAGAAATTGTACTCATCTGCATATTCTGTTAACAATGGCCCTGTAAGAAAGTTGACAATTTAAGATAATCCTAGAATAAGAAATTTCAGAAGTGCACATCTGTCCATTTCTGACAGCAATGAATGTTAAGTAGATTTTCAAGGTTTTTTTTTATGGGTATCAAAGTGATGTTCTTATTGAACCTTAAAAGCCATAGTGAGCCTCTCTTGTCTCCTACCTTCCCCTTGCAGCGCTATAAATCTAACTTCTGCCTGTCCCATTGTTCAGAAAAACCTAGCCATATTGTGCTGATTGCTATTAAATTAAAGCAGAAAGGGAGAGACACAAATGTAGAAGCCCATCTTACCAGCGGGGATACCACTATCTTTTATTTTGTGTTTTGGGAGGGTCAGAAAGTCAGGACAGGCATCTGACCTCTGATAACCTCTTTGGGGCTTCTGTGTGCAGTTTTGGGGGGAAGAACTTAATTAAATACAATTGAATTTCCCTGCTAACATTGCCCCTGAAAGGATTCCTTTTAGATGGCTTGGTGTTTGCTGGTGAGGAACAAACAAAGATGCTGCTTTTGTTCCTTTAAAGAAAAGTTAGCATATGTTAGTTAAGGATTTGTGATTTCTTTTGACTAGACTGGCGGGTTCCTAAAAATTCAATGAATCTTCTGAAATGGCAAACACAATAAAAGATGAAACTAAAACCGTAACTCTTCTTATTCCTGATAATTATTGTAAAGGTTGGTATCTTAAGAGTTTACTATATTATCATCAAATAAGAGTTATGATCATTGATTTTTAATTAAGTTGCTTTTATTTGGCTTCACCAAATATAACTTACCTTCCTCCTGGGTTCTCTAGCTGTCTGAGAAAGATGCCAGCAGATGTATATTTAGGGTTTTTTTTTGTTGTTGTTGTCCTTTTTGTTTTTGCTCAGAGACTGTTGCTTCAGGTGATGAAAGAATATAGGGTTTTTTTTCAATGGACAGTTTATGATGCAGATGCATTGTTGAATAAACTCATCTATAAATCATGTTTTAACAAAAGCAACAATACATCCATATGTAGGTTAAAAAAATCCATTTTTCTTATTGCTACACTTGAGCTTCTGAAATCTGTAACTGACCATGAGAAATTGAGGAATCAATCTTACAATCACGACATACAGAAAGAACAAGTTATTTTATCCAAATTTGAGTCTTCCTGCTTACTTTCAGAGGAATCAGGTTTACATCTTCTTAGATTCAAAGAATCGTTTAATCCCAGATGATTTTGTTTTCCTTGAAGAGAGGGTTAGAATTAGGAACCGATGCTTTTGAATTTAAAGTTGACTATTGTGGTGTTAAGCCTACTTCCTCACCTCCATACCCCTCCCTCTGTTTCTAAGCTTTCCCTGGTCTCTCTAATTATTTAGGGGGTGGAGGGAGTCAGCACTTGACCCTGCTGCCCAGTCTGGGACTGTCCCAGCTCTTGTTTTCCATTCATGGTTAAACTCCTAAATGTAGTGTGCTCGATGCTCATAGCTGGTGTGGACCATTCACTGTCTTTCTGGAATCTAGTTTCTGTATTCCCCTGGGCCAGGTATAGGTGTCCCAGCTGAAGTCATCAACACTGGGGTCACCACGGAAGGCACACATGTGCCCTCTGCATAAAGGCGACCGGCCAAAGGGCTTAGTGGAAATGTAGGTGCATTGGCCAAACCAAGCCCAGTTTTAGAGTTGCCTCTATCCAGAAAGGGCAAATTTTCTTTCTTTTTCTCTGAAGCTCCTATAGGGATCACTATGGGGGCTTTGTCAACAACTCCCTCAGTCCAGTCTCAGCCTTTGCTCTCTAATCTTGTTCTTCAAAATCTAGAGCTTTTAAGTGATAATGTCTGAGCAGGAGATCAGGAGGGAAACTACTGTTCTTTTAAAAGTCCAGATTTTTTGGTCAATCAAAGTCTGCCCAAGGCTTCTAAAATCTTAAATCACTACAGGATCGGGATAAATTATTTTTCTTTTTCTTTAGCAAAATACTAGTTAAGGTTAGCATCCTCATGAAAAGTGCAAGGTCCATCTTTATCTGATCCCTCTCTACCTCACCCCCCCACTGAATCCAGTCATGGTGGAATACTTACAGGGCCCCCAGGTCAGTGGAAGAACGTGGCTTACAGCTAAGCAGACTCATGGTGGTGTTGAGACTCCACCACTGGGCAATGTTGCCATTCAATTTTAGGGCTTCAGATTTATCTTCTCTAAGTTAATGATACACATAGTCGCCTCATAACAGTCCTTTGGGGGAAGATTAGGGAGCTATTGCAAGGACTGTTCTTCCAGTTGAGGCATTTTTCCCTGCTGATCCTCTCTAGGGAGACTCTTAGTACTTCAACTAGATATTATTTGCTCCTATTTCAAGATTCAGTTCAGTTGGCATCTCTTCCAAGAAATGTGTCCTGATGCCTCTACCTTGTCTAAACTTTCCTCTCCTACTCTGGACCAGGAGCCTCCGTGGCGGCTCTGCCTCCTAACATTGCACTCGTCTGCTGTGTTGTGATCAGACTCGGGGAGCGCTAGAGGGTTTTGCCTCATTTATTTTTAGATCCACGGTGCTTAATATAGTTCATGGCATATCAATAATTACTTGGAAAACGGAATTGTTTTAGACTTCAACCACTGGCACAGGGAACAAAAAGCTTTGGCTGGGAAGTGCGTATTTAAGGCTGGTGGTGACTAAATCACTTCCCATGTCTATTTCATTTCTAATGGCAACTCATTTCTCTATTGCTTAATTTTTGGTCCATTCTGCTTTCCTGGTTTCTTCCTGGGCAGGAATTGATCTGTTTCCAAGGCTTCAGTAACCTCTAGTTCTGATCTGACAGCCTCTTTATATCATCTAGTACAAGAAATCAGCTGATCAGTACCTTGTTACAAGGAAATCAACATGGCCTGGAGGCTGGTTATAAAAGCAGTCTTGGCCTCCACACTAGATCTCCACACTAAAACTGCAGTTTACCTGCTCTCCCAGGTGATTTTTTAAAAAGATTTATTTATTTATGCATATAAGAACTGGGATACAGAGGTGTTGGGGGATGGTGAGAGGATTCACAGAGACAGAGTGGGGAACAGAACAGGCAGATTGACCAAAGTACACTGCTGAAGGGAGCAGTGGGCGAGTCAGGAGAGGTCTGTTGCGCCATGTGGGTTGCTCCCTGGTCGGCCGGGGAATTGAACTCGTGCTGCAGAGGCTGCCGATTGCTTCATAGGTTGTATCTTAACCACTTGCACCACCAGGGAGGCCCTTCTAGGTGATTTTAATGAACTATGACACCTAAGTCTGCTAGATTTTTGGCAGGTGCCTTCAAGAATAGTGTAGCCTCTGGAACTCTGATATATACAAGTATTTATTCAGGAAGATTTGGGATAAGGCAACGGGATTGGGCAAAGAGAATGAAATCATACTGGCATACCAATGAGGTCTCAGTTGAAGTCAAGGAGTAATTTTCTGATCAAGAAAACCTCAATTGTAACACTCCATGTGAGATCAGAACTAGATGTGTAATCAGGAGCTGAAGCCAAAGGCGGTTTCAGGTGGTGCCTCTTGGAGAGGGGTGCAGGTGAAGGTGACTAGCCCCGGGTAAAATACGGTCAACCTGTGGGTGGGGATGGAGACTCTGATAGGAAATTTAAGGGACAGCAGAAGCCCCAGGATTGAGTGTTTATGGGATTTCAGCATTTTCCAGGATTCAGTGATTGTGGGGTCAGCCATTTCTGGCCCCATCACGCCGATCTTCCAGAAGGCTGTTGGGGGCCTCCAGAGGACTTGGAGAGGCTTCTAGCAGCCAACCTCAGAGAGAAAATCTGAGGGATTTTGCAGGTAGCCAAGCAACTGAAACTGCCTAGCTTTGCTGTGGTTATAGCCTGGAGGGGCAGGAGAAGACCCTGAGCTGGCACCTCACTGAGCTGTGTGAGTGGGGCAGTTTGTTGGAGTTGCTTGGTTGCTGCAGCTGCTGTTCCCAATGTCGCTTGTCTGGTGCTGTGCTGGCTTATCTCAGCAGCTCCGTGAGCATCTCCTGTTGTGTCTTCTACTGTCTTCCTGAGTTGGATTCTGGCCTATTGTCTGTCTGCCTCATGCTACAGGCACTCAGCGGTAGAAGATGCCATCTTAGACACCTTCTGTTTAGGACTTCAAAATACTGGACACTGCGTCGGGTGAGATAAATGGCCATTTGTGGCCTCAGTGACTCTATTTTCCCTTGTTTGTTAAATGAATCCTATTATTGTTGTTCTTTGAACCTGAGTGGTCTTGTGGGTCTTGGGGCACTCTCCTTGGCCAGTTTTAGTGCCCCTTACTGCCTGGTATCAGATGGACAATCTAAATCTTTAACAAGGTTTCAAATATGGAGAAATGAATTTTTCAGCTTTTGCTTGGAAATACGATGTTTATCTTTTTAAAGAGAGACCACAGCTTTCAAAAGTGAGGCACACACTTGGTCAAGGCAAACACATTTTTTATTTGGTAGCACTTAAATGACTTGAGTGAGGATTTCCAAAGCTATCTCCTGGTTTCCGTTTTCTGTTCCAATCACAAGGCAAAGCAAGTATTTACTTTTAGCACAGTGGCTGCCCAAGCACTTTGCAAATGTTTCCACAAAGCCAGCTGCTCTTCATAGGTCCCCCTGGGAACATTTCTCTTGGTTCCTGACACTCGAGCGCCTACCACCTCTATTTGCAAAGGCATTTGTCATACAGAATTTTTTTTTTTTTTTTTTGAAGAAGGATACTCCAGATTCCAGTTTGGAAAACTTTGTGCCTTTGCTCAGAACTTTGGGCTCCTCAGAAGACTACCATTGTAGCCCCAGGAAAGAAACAACAACCAAAACCTCAACTGCTCCTCTGTGATACCTCTTGACTAACTACTGTAGGACGGAAAATTCTGAGAAAGTTCATCTTGAAACCTTTGTTGGATTTGCAGTGTATTTTTTAGTAACATTTTTTTTTTTTACTTTTGTGTAGAGAAAATGGGGTGTAGGCCAGAGATGCAGGGGGTGAGAGTGGGGAACAGATCAGGCAGATCTGTTGAAATACACTGCTGAGGGAAGCAGCGGGCGAGACATGAGAGGTCTGCCGTGCCATGTGGGTTGCTCCCTGGTTGGGGACTGAACTCAGGCTGTAGCGATGATAGTGCTGAAACTTACCCCCTAGGCCACCAGGGATACCCCTGCATTATATATTTGAAGGTAGTTCCTGTTTATAAATGTTGTGACCACATTGAGTTTCATGTTTACTTTCTCCACAGTTCATTTTACACTTTATCTACCATCACATCCCACCCTATCCTCTATTTTTTTTTTTTTTAAGAAGGAGCTCCTGAAGTGTCTAGTGACTGCCCTTCATGCCATATGCTACATGGAATAAAAGGTTGTGGTCAAGCCCTCTTTTGGAGACTCAAGTTACCCAATCTCTGTCACTGACAATTTTGTAGCTTCTGTCCCAGGACCTGATTGTGGACTCAGTTTTTTTTCACATATAATAGGCAGTTCAAATACGTAGACTTTTGTGTACGTATGTGTGCATGTGTGCAAGTGTGTGCATGTATGTGCAGGCCTGTGTGCTCAAACAACAAAAACTTGAACTCTCCACCACATACCACCTGTTTTTACATCATTGTTGTTACAAAAGGGTGTTTTTTCCCCTTTCTTTCTTTTAATTAGCTGAGCTGTCCTATTTTCCAGAAACTTGCCTCTTCTCTCGCATATGGGCTGGACCGTGTTTCTTTTCATTAGACCTGAGCCTTGTTTGTCATGTATCCCGTACTTTTGCCTTTCTCTTTCATTTGGAAAGAAAGAGAGGTTTTTCTATTATTTTAGAGCAAAGCACCTCTGGTTTATGTGGCGACTCTTGTGGCTTTCTAAATGCACTTGATTTAGCTTTCAATGTGTAATTACTGCCAAACAAGTTAATTGCTTTATAAGTGTCCAAAATTCCCTGGTTTAATTTTGCTTTCATTTACCAACCTTCATTATACATCCACTGTTCAACATAAACACAAATGATTGTTAATGAATGCCTAATGCCATATTCATTAGAAAATCAGGTTAATGACTGGCAATGAATATCCCAGCTACTTTATTCTTCCAGGCCCCCTTTTATTTTTTGCTTGTTGATTACAATAGCTTTTTTGTTGTTTATAAAAAAAATTCTACCTGTGTTCTGGCCTTGCTTAAAAGTTTAAGATAAAGCTTTTCTAAGGAATCCGAATCCCTGCATCCCTGATTCTTCTTTTATAGTCCTTTACCCTTTAGAAAGAATCTGCTGTTAAAATGAAATGGTCAGAACATATGCGATGTCCTTGGACTGTGGGGTAACATGATGCTGTCCTGTTGGAGAGCAGACATTTCAGGACTGCCATGTGCAGAGGCGCAGGTGGTACACAGAACTTGAGGCATTGTTTGCATTGTACTCTGTGAAACACACCACCCGGTCGTTTTCACCCATAACCTGCATAACTCAGAGTAGTGATATTGAGGCATTTCCTTTCAAGTAAGAAGTGTGTCCGAGCAGCATGGTTGGGGACAGCATTCAGCATTCCATGCTGGGTACCTGGGACAAAGGCCACCTACTCAGAAGTCACCTGATCTGTGAAGGTACATGGCTGGAGTGATGGCAGGTGTCCATCTAGGAGGGCAATGGAGACACACTGTTGAGGCGGGTCTGACTCTCCACCTGGAGACTTTTTCTTTGTAAATGAGATCTCTTCTCCTTGCTGCAGACATCAGGTTGCTTTCTCAATCAAATCTGAGAGCTGGATTATGAAGATCAAGTGTGTGTGCTGATAACTGAGCAGAGATGGGGTGAAGCACAGAGTCTAGAACAAAACTTGATGCTGGCTTGTCACTGCATGGTTGTATGATCTTAAGTAGTTCCCTCGTGTCTCCAAGAGAATGTGGGTGATACAGGATTCCTTGCTCCACATACCCTCTGATTCCTTCTGGGTCTGGGAGAGTCCACTTGCATTATTTAAACCCACTGATTAAATGCACACCACGTGCCGGACACAGAGTTGATGTCATGGTGCTGTGTACGAGACTCACGTCCTAACTTTGTGGGAAAACAAATGAATGTGACCCACATGCTCCCGGCTGTACCTGGCTGGCATACAGGTGTGGCATATTTACAGTTCCACTCAATTTCAGTGCCCTGAACTCATATGGCCCCAGTTATTTCCTCCAGATTCTAGTAGTGTCACCTTTTTTCTTCCATCTGGAACCTCCTTCCATTTCTCTTGCTACTTTCCTTTAGTCTTGATCCTTTGATCTCAAAGATACCATTGCCTCGTCTTCCATTTTTGTCATTTTATTTTTTTATTTTTTGGGTGGGGAGGTCTCTTGTCTATCAGCCAAGCCTATCTCATTTATATTCCTTGGCTCTCTATATCTCTGTGCCCCTGTGTTTCTCCTTCATAACACTTAGCAACATGGAAATTGTGCCTTTATTTGTGTGATTCTTTGGCTACAGTCTCCTGCCTTCAATTCCGATCACTTTGAGGAAAGGCATGATGGGTTCCTCATTATCTGCACATATGCTTGTGGCCTGCTTATAGACATTTTGAGACTGTCTCTATCATGACAACAGGATTCCCAGGCCAAGAAATGACTGAGGCACTATTTTGGTAACTAGATCAACAAAAGATCAAGGATCTTGGGAATTTACTAAATAAAAAGCATAGACTGAAAAAGAAAAGTATGAAAATAAATTCTGCTATTAATGTGTTTTGATGTTTTAAGTAAAATCACAAGTTTCTATAATATTGTTACATCCTCAAGGGTACCTTTTCCGACTCCCCCAAATGGGTCTCTTGTATGTATCATATTTGTATCAATCAGGTGTCTGCTATGCTAATTCTGCATCACAAACAACTCCAAAGGTAGTAACTTTCAACAAGCTGCAACCCTTTCTAATGTTCATTGGTCTGTGGGTTTGGCTCTGGCGCTGATGGACTCTGTTGGGACTGGCTTAGAGTTTTGGGTTAGAAGTTCCTTCCTTAGAAACACAAGAGGACAAGTTAAACCCTTCACATTTATATAAAGTCTCTGCTCATGCCGGGTCTGCAAAAATGTCACTGGCCAAAACAAGTCACAATGAGACAAGGAAAGATAGTTTCTTTACTTCAGCTGTGTAAAGTCACATGGCAAAGGGTGTAATGTTTAATTTTATTTCCTCCTAAAATGCCGTAACATTTTCAACTTACTCTGTGTCCCCCATTCATAACATTAGCCATGGGTGAAATTTTACATTTATTTGGGCGTTTTCCAGTGCCTGCTTGTGGGATTTCTCTGGAGTCTTGAGGGCAGGACTTGTGTCTCCCTGATCTCATCCTTGCTCCTCTGGCATTTAGGACAGTATTCTGGCTACTCTCAGATAGTCAGTGAATGAATAATCATTGTTTGAACAAAATTGCTTCTGATTGGCCTAAAAATCATCTCAGGAGTGGAAATTTTTCTTTGTGAGAATGATGGAAGTGATACTAAGTGCCTTGTTTCAAATCTTTCAGAATCCCCCTCGCTATATGGCCGTTGTGAGAAGCGCAACCCTGTGGGAGAGAAACCAACCCCATGAAAATGTGAGTAAGCAAAGAGGTACTTTTAAGGACTGTGTCTACCATGTCACCTTTTGGGATTTGATTGCTTTCCATATGAGATTTGCTTCTTTGTACTTTTGACTTTATAACTGTTGAAAAATTTATTTTTTTAAAAATTTCAAAGTAAGACGAATGCTAAGGCATTTCCTATAGAATACTGGCTCTCTGAGATTCCTATTTCCCTTTTATCCTTTTCACACAGATATGTACACTGAGAAAAATCTATATCTTCCTTTGATAAGCAAGATTAGAAATCATGGTATATTAGGTATCTTTGCAGTGCGTGCCTGTGGCACCTATTTCATCTTAGTATAATCAATAAAAATAAACCACTGAATTCATGAGCAAAGGCTCATTTTGCAAGTAGTGTTCATCCTCATTGCAGTTCCCACTTGCTGGTTGCTAATCTCCTCCTGGTGAGAGCCCAGCTGAATGGTTGTCAATACCATGTACATGTGCACGGCTATAAATGATGTGCACATGGTGATCGTCGCCATGGCTGGCCGTCCAGTTGTCATGGAGCTGTGGAAGATTCCCAGGTTTACTCCCATCAAAGCTCTGGTTACAAAACAGAAAAAAAAGAACCTTTCAGCTAAGACTGAGATTTACATCCTAAAAGCTCCATTTCCTACCTGTTCATCTTGAAGGACATGGCAGTGTCCTCTGGGGACGATCCTGGCTCAGGGACACAGTCGAAATGAGAACGTCCCAAGCACTTGGGGAGGGAGTATTCTGGGGAGGGGGGATTCTGGTTTTATCTCTTATAGCTGCTACTTTTCACAATTTGTGAGCAGGATTGTTCCAAATTACTTGCTGAAAAATAGCATATGGTGACTGGAAATAGAATTGAAGAGTACAAATCAAGAGATGCAGAAAATCTCATTTTAAGATGAAAGAAAAAGGCCAACTGTGGGGAGATGGAAAATATGACGTAGTTGAAAAACATGACCTGCTTTTCTAACTGTATCGAAATAAGGCATCAGCAATATGCTCTTTTACTATTTTTCCATTTGCACTTCAGGTAATTGAGCTCTCAGGAATTTTGGCCAACTAAGGGAGTCCATGACTCCCAGCATGGGTTGTGTTAGAGAAATGGACCCCAGTGCTGTGCTTAGGTGTTACTCCTAGAATGACCTTTGCTTTGCTCTGGAAGCTCCAACACCTGCTCCAGTTTCCACTGGTCTTGTTTCCCAGTATGTGCTTCCCAGCTGGGAGCTGCCCTGCCACAACTTGGAGTCAGTCATAGTTGTTGGGCTGTCTTGGGGCCATAGGGATGAAGAGGGGCTCCATCTGCACCTGCCAATAGGCTGCATGCTAACCCTACTGTCCAGTGCTTGTTTGCCCTTTGCTGTGCCAAAGCCTTTCCCCGTAGCATGGTGGGAATGCAATTGCCAGTATTTATGGAAAAAGAATTCACTGCTCAATGGAAAGTGTGCTTTCACATGGTTCCACCTTTCAAACACGGTGACCCCTGAGCAACACAGGTTTGAACTGCCTGGGTCCACTTGTAGGCTGACTTTGACCGAGCAGAGTTTGGTGTCAAGGGTGAACTGTGTTTTCTTTTTCTTTTTTTTAAAGATTTATTTATTTATTTATACAAGCACTGGGTACAGTCAGAAGCACGGGAGGGTGAGAGAATTCACCAGAGCCAGAGTGGGGAACAGAACAGGCAGACCGACGAAGTACACTGTGCTGAGGGGAGCAGCGGGCGTGGAAGGAGAGGTCTGCGCGCCATGTGGGACCCTTGCCGGCAGCTGGGGATTGAACTGGTGCTGCAGAGGCTGTGGGCAGCTTCGCAGCCCAGTGCTCAACTGCTGCGCCCCCAGGGGAGGCCCTGTTTTATTTTTCTTAAGACTTTCTTAATAGCATTTTCTTTCTCTAGCTTACTTTATTGTAAGAATAGGCTATATAATATATATAACCTACTAAATACTTGTCAATTGATAGTTTATGTTATTGGTAAACCTTCTGCTCAACAGAAGGCTATTTGTAGTCAAGTTTTAGAGGAGTCCAAAGTTCTACATGGATTTTTGAATGTGTGAGGGTTGGTGCCCTTTACCCTAGAGTTGGTCAAGGATCAACTAGATATAGCCAAATCACTGATCATGCATTAAACAGGTACAAGACTTGTGTACCAATTGTGGTGTTTTAGCATGGGAAAGAGTCGATCATAAACAGGTTAGTGACCCTGGAATGGGTCCTCTGCACTTCAAGTGTTAAAGTGAACATTTGAAAAATGTTCCAGGAAGCAGCTGTGCCATTAATCAACAGATTAATGAATAAGCACAATGTAGAATATGCATACAATGGAATATTATTTAGCCATAAAAGGATGCCATTTTGATACATGATACAACATGTATCAACATGAAACAGGTACAACATGAAAAACTGTTGTATGGATTAAATGAGATAGTATCAAAAAGGTGACTAACCCAGGACAATGTAAACCATTATTATGGAGCTAAAATCATACTTCCATACACATCATCTAAACAAGAATAATCTGGGTGCTACAAATATTTCAAACATGGGAAAATCACCAAAAGTGTTTGAATGTCACAATGCAGAAAGAACTGTCCCATACCTTAGAGGCATCTTCATGGTGCCATTCATTCATTCTGGAAAGTATTCACAACACTATTATGGACATTGTTTTTTGCCTAGATCCTCAATGACAACTTCAAGAAATCATTTAGCTGGTAAATATTTTCTTGTCCTTAAAAGGACACCATGACAGCTATGTATGCTGTCTAAGACTTGAGAAGTTTATGTTATCGTAAGCAAAAGGCATTTATCAAACATTTACCTATATGCCAAGTGATATTCAAAGAACTGGTGTAGGGCCTCCCTAGTGGTGCAGTTGGTTCAGCACGGAACTGTGAAGCTGTCTGCAGCCTCTGCAGCGCAGGTTTGATCCTGGCTGGCCCATGAGAATCCCACATGGCGAAGCAGACCTCTCCTGTCTTGCCCACTGCACCCCTCAGCAGTGTATTATGTCAGTCTGCCTGTTCTGCTTCCCGTTCTGTCTCTGGTGAATCCTCTCACCCTCCGGTGCATCTGGCCTGTATCCCGGTTCTTGTATAAAAATAAATAAATCTTAAAAAAAACCAAAAAACCAAAAAACTGGTGTATTTCTGATACCAAAAAGGACAACTAAATATAGTGGAGAAAATTTTGGAGTTACATAGATCTGAGTTTAATCCCAGCTTTCATTCACTCATTCAACAGAATAGAAATGGTTTGAATATAAGGTGCTATGTTAAATAATGAATTACCTAATCTCCGCACTATGACTTGAAAAATTATTTAAACATTATCAAATGATTTTGTCCTTTGTCTCATGTTCAATGCCCACTTCATAAACTCTTCACAAAGGTAACCCATGTAAACTACACGGCAGTATTTAATAAATGGTTTCTTCCCACTTTCCCACAGAGGTCTTATGATTCAAGACAAGCCACAAGCTCATTAGCCCACTCACAGAACTAGGTGAAGAAAGCATTAATCCATAGGAGAATAAAGATCAGAATAATTACATAAACATCAAGTCTGGGAATTTCAGAAATCCTAGGCCCTGTAGACACAGAGTCAATACTCAAAATTATCCATCGACTGTATCTGTTGAATCAAGATTTCAAATAGTGAGCCTCGCATTTGGTAGCAGGCAACAGAGCACACTGGGGGAAAGTCATTCACAAAAATTAGAAGACCCACGTTAGGTGAAGCAATCTGGGCTGCAGGCTGTGGTTTTCTTGAGCAAAGCATGGTCTTCTCTAGCCTCAGTCTCCTCATCTGGGAAACTAGAAGAGGAGCTTCATCTTTCCTAGGTTACCAATGATTCCTGGTAAAAATACGTGTCAAAGCCTCAGGTCATCACTTTGTAGTTGGTTCACTCAGTCTGAAATTGAACTATATGCCTCTTCCTCCAGTCTTCCATTCTTTTCCAAAGATGTTTTGAAACTCTTAGCCAGGCAGACTATCACAATGGAGTTCTGTTTCATTTTTTTACCCTAAAATATAATGTATAGACTAACAAGTTAAGAAACATGTTTCACTGCAATAAAAAAAATCCCATTTTAACATCTAAAGATTAAAAATGAACCAGTCACTTCATGTTTCTAGCAAACACACTTACCATTGTGTGGGGTTGTATTGTCCCCCCTGGTAAATAGAAGTTTAAATGTCTACGCCTAGAACTGAATACCGTGTCAAATCTATTGGCACTGCATGTTTAAACACCTGCATCTCATCACCAACCCTTCATAATATTGTTAAACAATAATTACACTTATGATGAGTAATGAATCCAAATATATTCTTCCTTGAGATGTACTCCAACTTGAGTTATATGTAACCCTGAATAGAAGATGAAAACTATTCAGGTCAGACAGGATTCACACATTGACTCATTTTCCATTTACTACTCAGTTTTAAAAATGATAATCACAAACTATAACATTGTCATTTTATTAGAGTATTCTCACCCTATTTTTTGGAGGATGATTAATTTCATCATTTTTGCTTGCAAGAGTTCTAAATTTAGAATACTGGAAAGTATTTAGAACTTCTACAGTTTAGAACTTAGAACTTAGAATTTCTAACTTCTCAGATTTAAATCTAAAAAAGAATTTTACTTTGAAATTTGACCAAGTTTATTTTTTCATATAGAAATGAAAATGAAAGCTATAGATAATGCTAATCTTGACTTTAGTTATACCAATAGCATTTGTTGATGGATTTAGAGAGAATCTCTGAGGAAATCATCACCTACTCCCAGACCAGAGTGTACTGTGCCAATTGCTGTGATCAAAATGGACCAGCTTCATGAAAAAGAGAGACGCAAATATAAGGCACATTCATCAGAAGAAGCCATAGAAGAGACTAACATACTTGGCAGTGGATCTATGTGCACAAATTTCTAGGTCTTTCCATATTGAATTCAACTTCCACAGCAACCTCATGAGGTTAGTGATGGCCTGTGCATATGAGGTTGCAGATGAGGAAGCTGAGGCCCACTGACCCCAGGGCTTTTCTGTATAAGCACTGTCCTTACTTAGCCTTTCACTCGGTGTGCCACATACATACTGCAGCTAGCCACCTGAAGACAGTCACCAGCAAGCTCAGTCTCACATTTCTGAGTAACTGGGAACACAGTTGACAACTCAGTGGTAATTCCAAATCCATTTGGAAACTGAACTCACCTTTGGGAAACCCATCGTGTCCTGATCCCATATTATCTCTGATTTACTGATATGGACTTGATCCCTCCTTTCTCAGCACTCTAAGTCCTAAAACTCATCAGTGTCACATCCATCTTGAGCCAAGGGGACAACTGGAACCCTGGCTATGTGCACCAAGTCCCCTGGCATCCAGTCCTCCTAGGTTGTTTAGGTGGGTCTTTGATCCTCAGGCATAAAGTTTATCACAGAAGAGGGTTAACATGATCCAAAATATACCAACCCCCCTGCAGTTTGGGATTACTTAAATGACACAGAGCAGACTGAAGTCATGATCCCTTTCTCAGTTTTTGCTGCAGCAATTATGAAGTGAACCCATTTTGAAGTGAGTTGAGCTCCCATGTGGACCCTGGACTGTTGACTGAGGAGCCAGGTGTAGACAGGTGGGGTCATCCTGAGAATCAGGCTAGCTGCCTGGGCACTCAAACTCTGTGACTCATTTTCCTCTTCTCTAAAATGGGGAGACTAAAGGAATGATTTCATAGGGTTACTCTGAGGACCTGACAGTTAACACGTCTAAGGTGTTTATCACAATGTCTGGTTGGTGGGATGTACTCAGCAGTAGAAGGTACTGAAAGTGTTACTTGCTGCTGGGATATAATGAGTAGTAGATAAACAAGAAATTTATCCTACAAAATCAGTTATTAAGGACAATCATACTATCTTTCACTTCCAAAAGTAACTGCTTCTCTCTGTTTTTGAGGATTTCATTACTCTTATTTTGGAAATTTTACAACCTGATTTTTTCTGATCCTTGTAATTAGATTTGATTTTGTATATCAAACTTCTAACTGCTAGTTCAAATAACTTTTCCCCTCTGGGTCCCAGAATTAATTCTGTGAGATATATACTGAGGCTGCTTCCAATGACACTAATATTCACCCAATACCCTCATCTGTCAAGATGTATTTTTCAATTTTCAGATTTTTGGTGTTTGGTTGGAAGTATTGCATTTATTATCCACTGCATAGGATTAAGAAATAATATTTTATGAAAGAAAAAAAATTCTCACCATGGAAGCATAACATCTGTTTGTGTAATGACCTCAATAGGTAACTCTGAATCCCCTTTGGTAAATTTCCTATTGAAATTCTGGCTAGTCTACTTCTTATTTGTTGGAAATAACTTACACCAGAGGAAATTGGGCAGAAAACCTTGCCAGCATATTTAACTTTTGTCCTATAAGAAATTATACTTTCATTTTAGGGGCTCGACTTTGCTAGATAATGAAATTATCATGGTGGAACAAGCCATAGAAATAATAAATACAGTAATTCTTCTTTGCCTATTGTGTGCCTTTGCTATTCATAAATTTTAGGGCCTTAGATATTAGATACACTTACGTAAGACCTCACGAACGGTAATTATCTTTTGGCCAAAGAAAAAGCCCAAACGAATGCTAAGCTGCATTATCGCTTGGCTTCTGACATGAGCTGATAATCAGATTTTCTTGCTTAAATCCATGGTGCTTGAACAATGCTACCCACTGTCTGTGCTTCCCGATATTACCCTTAATTAGAAAGAACAGAAACACAAATCTGAATTATTTCAAAATCTGGTTTCCATGGTCAGTGGTTTGAGGGCTTAACTTTATTATAAATAAACCTGGCTTTATTGGCTAATGAAATCTGAAATGCGAAGGCTGCCTGGGACAGAAGGAGCGTAATACTCTGATGTTTACACATCAAAATATCCAGTGCGGACAAAGTGTTTTGTGATAAATCATTGGATAATTGAATTATGATTCCTTTGTCCCAGTAAGATCCAAACCTCATGACTAAGGAGGAACTGGAAGGAACTTGAGCGTATGTTTTTTTGAGAAGCGACATCATTAGGCTTAATAATATATGCACCCACTTTAGTAATTATTTTTTCCTTTGATACCCTGGAGCTTATAGTTATGTATGTGATGATCCGACCTTGCATAACCTTCCATGTATTAATCTCAATATCCACACTGGGTTATTTTTGTCACATAGAATAATGTGTGGACTCCTGTCTGAACAAGAAAGATGATGAGAGATCAGTTGTATTTTTAGTTATGGCCTTATAAAAAGAGGACTTAACAATAGTTGAGGATGCTGACTCCATTTGAAAGGCTCATTAATAACTAATTGGAGATGGTAACTTTGTTCTCTCCTGGAAAATTTCAGAGAGCTAATTCCTAGAACCTATCCCATACAAGGTCCTCAGATGCTATAGAGAATGGTGATTGTACATATGTTTGTATATATCTCCTGCACACACACACACACACACACACACACACACACATCTGGTTTCTCTGTGGATGCTGGGGCCTATGAATCTTTGTGTTTGTCAACTGTGAACTTTACCCCTTTTTATTCTGTTTAATGGTTTTTTTGAAGATCCTATCTTATTTTCTTTGTGAAATGAAATGTTATCTTTTTCCTTTCCACCCCTCACCAATATTTTCTTTCCACTCATACCCTCACCACCTCTGTGGTAGGCACTCTGCAGTTGCTTTCTCAGCTAAACATTTCTGGTTGAGGATATTGGAGCTTAGAGAAGAGAGTCATTCTCCTGAGATCACCCATACAATCCAGGTCATGGCTGGGGCTGGAGTCTAACTCCTGTGTGATAATTTCAAATCCCATGGTCTTGAGTGATACTGTCCTATGTGACACCATCCCACCAAACTGTATGTCTGCTTCTTCTGGATTATTCCTTTTATCTTCATTGCAGTTCGGTTTCATTGGCTGGGGTAGGCTCGCTTTTCTCTGGTGGCCAGGGACTAGGGTGGCTATAACTGGGGCTCAGATTTCTGTGACTTGTGTGATCGATTCTGGGGCCAGGGATTTGCCTTTGTTGGGGTGTTAGCGCAAGAAGTGTTGCTGTTACCACTTCTAGGGAGAACACTCAGAGAGAAATAGTGGGTGTGCTTATGGGTTTCCTGGTAAGACCACAAGGTGGAGGTCCACAGGGGAAAAGTTATGTCACATACACAATGTAGAAGAGTGAGCAGTGAGGGGTGGCTGGTTGGGCATGGTAAACTGACCACACCTATTTATCTCCTCTCCCTCCCCCACAATTCTGCAAAATTAACAATAGAGCAAAGCATTCCATTTTGTAGGTAGGTAGATATGGCTCTACTCAGTCCTTGTGGTGGTGGTGTTGGGGCTGGGATAGCAGGGACAGTAAAGACCAGTTTCCCTTGGCCTTGAATATCATTATCTCTTTGCCCCAGTGTCCCCTAAAACTACCATATACTTTTTATCTCAAGGAAACTTGACAATGATTGGGAAGAACCTCTTTAACACAAAATGCGTCCCTCCACAAGGATAAACACAAAGAGAAGAGTCATTAGCAAGTGAGCATTTTCAACAGGTTTTTGAAAGCTATTAAAGCTGTTTAAAAAGTGGCCACTCACTTAATAGAGTGACTCCCATAACAGAGTAACTTCTGGTGGTGGTGGTAATAGAAGCTGTAACATTCTCTTTGAATGAGAAGTCAGTTTCAGGTAACAGAGGAAGCTAAAAACTTTACACATAGAACATTCATCCTTACACCCAATTTGCCATTAATATTGATCAGATCACAATAACTGGTTGCAGCTGATTTTTTGCAATACTGTATTGACATATGGTTCAGTGGGAAGAGATTAAGAGAATGATCAAGATCCCTCAGGGTGAGATCCTATTCCACCCAATGATGGGTAGGTAATGCTTCATGTAGAAGAAATAATCGTTTTATTCAGTGTCTATATTTAGACCTTGGGGTTCTATGCTAAGTTTGGCTCTTCTCTATCACACTCAAATTTTGCTTGCTGATATTCCATTCTTATTTCCTATTGCAAGTCTGTAAATGCAGTTAAAGAAATCACTCTGTATTTCAGAAAAACCAAGTTTATAAACTTTTTGCTGAATAATAAGACTCCTGGAGAAATCCAAGCCTTTCCTTTTGATTTTCAGCCATGACCCATTTTCATTATCATACGGGGAGAGTACTCCAGATGCAGAGCTCCAGTTTCTGTTCCTCTCTTCCCATGTCCTCTAATTACAGTTGCTGTTAAGTGTCCTGAAGTTGAAGCTTCCCCTACAGATTGCCAAGAGAGAAAGAAAATACACCTTCATTGGCTACTGTACTTATAATGGTTCCTAAAACCAAGCAAGAAAACCACAGTGATCTTGGCAAGCAAACAATTGAAAAGTACAGGTGCTGGGAGTATGCACAGCCCCAGAATCAACATGACTTGGGAGGAGAGGAGGGGTTGGATAACAAAGAAAGGTGCTTTTCATTCAGAGAAATTTATTTCTTTTAAATATTTGCAATCTGCAGCCGATAGCAAAGGAGGCCACTTGGCATTATTTCCCGACAAAGGGGAGGGCTGGGTCATAATGAACAGATGCTTGAGTAGCCCTGGCGTGAGGTGCACCATCCGTCAAGAAGGTCAATATTTACTGTTCTTGTATCTTTCTGATGAAAGTTTGTTCTTCTTCAACAACAACAACAACAACAACAAAGGCGGGGGTTGTGTTTTAATATAGAGGGTATGGGTTTGACTTTAGGCAGTGAGTCAGCTGAGAGCAGTGAAGACTTCCTAGCCCTAAGCTCCTCTGCCCCTGCTTAGTGACAACATGGGGCAGTGTTTTAAGGCACAGAAACATATGACTCAATGCTATTGACTTATTCCTCTATTCATCCCTTTTCATTCCAGTTAAATCATACCTTGATGAAAGAAAAAATATGACTACTGTATTCCAAAATGTGTCTTAAAATATGAATTAATCCAGTGAAGTTTGAGTCAACATTTATGAATAAAGCCACATGGCTTATGTAGTAGGGATTTTACTAGGTGATGGGGAAGTTGGGGGTTGCAGACATTTGGTGCCTCAGTTTCTCACAGCTTGTTGTATTTAGATCACAAAGAAGTTCCTGCAAGATAGCAGAAAAATATAAATAATGGGTCATGACTAGCCCCTGTATTATGGAAAAGATTTTATATTTTGTTTTCTAGATCAAAGAGTGATTTGGGTTTTTATTGTCCATAATGATCAGTTGTTACAATTCAAATCCTGACTCAGTAGGTCTAAGCCAGACCAGATAATTTCCATATCTAACAAGCTCTGCAATGATGCTAATATTGCTGGTCCATGTAGATGCTTTGAGTGACAAGATTCTACTTATTTCTTGTATCCATCACTTGTGATGCTTGCGAGGCACACACATTCCTGGACTATAGCTATTTATGATCTTATTTCAAATTAATTATCCACTATCTTGTATCTCTTTCATCTCCTTATTTTCAAGTTTGGTTACATCAAGGTGAAAAAACCTGACCTGAGATTCCTCCCGCCCCTAATCTTCAGACCCACTTTTCAATGCCCTGTCACTCCACCCTCTGACACACTGGCTGTTCCTTGAATCACTCTCACCCAGGATATCATAGGACTGCTCCCTCTGTGCTTTGGAATCGCTGGTTCCTGAAGCTATCTCTTATTTCCGTATACAAATAAGTACACTACTCGCAACATTTCCCCATTCCATGTACTGTATCTTGTTTTTCTTCTTTTCAATAAAAAAATCACTGCCTGAAAGAGCTGTAGCTACTTATTTTTTTGTCATCTCCACTAGAATGTCAGTTTCACAACGACAGAGACTATTATTCCCAGTTTCTGGAGCAATGCCTGGCCTGTAGTGTGTAACACAATACAAATTTATTGTATGAGCAGATAAGTTAATAGCCACTTTAATGAAATAGATGGGAAGGATGTACATGTATAGAGTCAATTTCAGTTGTTTTCAGGATTGTTTAAAGAATAAAGAAACAGACAAAAAATATTTCCTTTAAAAATACCACTCGTTTGGGGAAGTAAGAATGACAGATGACATGGATTATTTGGGGAGTCACACCTGATTTTATTTTGTGTATTTTCCCCTCTACATTATAGCCCAACCCTCATCATGAAAGAACTGTCTTGCCTTGCTCCAGATTCACGGCTCACATGAAGAATTTCTCTGAATTTCTTAAAGTTAGCAGTCTGCATTTACTACGTTTTCCAGGTAAATTAAGAAATAATCTCAAGAAACAACATAGTCTCTTAAAAAGCTCTGGAATGTGTAAAGAGAAAAAACATAAAAGACTTTACTGATCACTTGCACTATGCTTCAAAAAAGCAACAAAAGAGAAAATTCTTTGGAGTATAAAGTTAGTAATTCCAAGGGGTGGACCAGCTCAAACATGGCTGGATCCAGGGTTCACCAATACTTCTTTCTCTTTTCAAATTTCCACAGTGATATAATTCTCATTTGGGGTTTCAGAATGAATAAAAAAATGGGTCCTGACAGCTACAGGCTTTCATAATTCTGACAGCTGTAATTACAAAAGTGAAGAAATCCTCTTTTGCTCTGTATCTGTAACAGGCTTTACCTCCAACCCAAGGATTCTAATTGGCCTACATTGAACCTCATGATCATTTCTAGAACAATCAGTGTTCCTGGGGAAACGGAGCATACCAATCAACTTTAGCTACCCTTGCATTTAACCCTGATAGCCTCATCTAAATTATGCAAAGTAGCATGTATGTGTGTGTTTGTGTGTTGAAGGGTGGGGGGGATATGTGGGGCAATGTGAGGGTTGATTTTCCATAATACATTAGGGCTAAGCCAACATGAACATGGTGAGTGCTAGTGTTAGTTATATTCTCTACACTGTTGGCACCATAGCAGGTAAATGAATCTACATGTCCAATTTTCTACCTAAGAGAAAGTGAAGATTTTAGGAAAATTTATATGGCAGATATCTGCTATATTGGTAGACAGTGTATTACTTTAGAATGTACTTATTTATTCACTTGTATTTATGTGTTGATCAAATTTGTTGCCCATGTGTATTAGGGCCATTGAAAAGTTTCATTGATTTTATGATAGTTTCAAAGACTTGAAGTAATGCAATTTGAAATGGAGTCTTTCGAGAATCACATTGTTACCCACTCAAACTCAGGAGACTGGGGGCAGAAGGGTAATAGATTCCCATAGCTCAAAACCTAGAAATAGAAAGAGATATATAGTGGAAAGCCTTGCTCCCACTCCTGCTCCAATCTGCTTCATTTCCTTCCTTTCCATTCCTGGTTTCTTGGGACTCTTTCAACACTTTCTCTAAGCCAATAAAAAATGTGTATCTGAGCACATATAAGTGCCCAGGTGAGCAGCAGCAGTTTGCAAGCTGCTGTCTTAACTCTGTAACTTGGAGCTCTGTCCACAGTAGTGCATTGAGAGCTTCCTCATTTCTTTTCCTTACAACTTCAGAATATTTTTTATGGATATACCTTAATTCATTTAGTACGTTTCCTTTGATGGATATTAATGATTCTCAAAAAAACCACTCAAAGAAATTATGACTTTATATTTGAGCACTTTTCTGGCTCATATTAAGAAATTACTAAATAATTTCTCCCAGTTGTGTTTTGCTAGTCTTAAAAAAAGAGTAATTTCGGTTCCTTCCAGCTGATAAAACTGATTAAACTGATACAATACAATAAAAGTAAATACCAACTTCTTAATTATTTTTAAAAAAATACAGGAGAGAAAATAATTGCCCACTAATAGTACCTGAAAAATATATGTCTTCAGGATTCAGTATCCCGGGAGGGGGATATTGGTATATTTTTGAGAAATGTCATGGTTCATAATGCTGAGGAGTATGCTGATGGCTCTGAATTCCTTGCTATGTTGAAATTTGTTTAAATTTGGGCTCATGAAGCCATGCTGGGCCTAGGGGAGCCCTGATGAATGGGGAAATGAAGACCGCAAGGACTCCTAGAGAAGTAGGGCTCACCATGTTGTAGGAAGGGCTCCTCCTTAGGTCAGATGAGCAGCCTATTTTGGTTCTGGGAGCCATATCTGGATGGGCATAGAGTCCTGTCAGTAGTGAGTCAGGTGATGGTTAACATTAGGCACTGGGTGTGGAGGAGAGAGAAAGCTACTTTGGTTGCTAGGCAATAGGAACCATGACTTTTATTTTAAACAAAGGAGTGATGCAATTCACTTAATAGCGGTTAGAGGCAGTGATTTATGTGGGCAAGACTGCAGACAGGAAAACTGCTTTTGAAGTTATTACAATCATTAAAGTAAGAAAAGAAAACAATAAAGGCAGGAACATGGCAGGAAAGTTAGAGGAAAGGGGATGACTGAGAGATATTTAAAAGCTCACATCCCTAGAATGAGATCATGGATTAAAGATGAAGATTGAAGAGTGCTGAATTGGGAAGGGGATATGTACCCATTAAGTTGTTTAACAAAGGGCTACTGAGCGCCTATTTAGTGGGCTCCCCTTCTTGGGGTTTAAATATCTTAAATTCTCCGGGTTGCTTGCTATTTGGTCCAAATCCACCTGCATCACTGAAATGCATGGGATGTGTATATATATATTTAATATATATATATAGTAGCTGATATATTTTATTTTACTTGGATCACAGTATTTAATGAAAGCTATTAATGTGGTTTCACAAAATTAATAGTGAGATGAACTTTAAATTTTTAAAAAATATTTATTTATTTTTGCATATAAGAGCTGGGGTGTAGGCCAGAGATGTGGTGGGTGAGAGGATTCACCGGAGACAGAGTGGGGAGCAGAACAGGCAGATCTACTGAAATAATACACTGCTGAGGGGAGCAGCAGGCGAGTCAAGAGAGGTCTGCTGTGGGTCAACTCCCTGATTGGTCTGGGAATCAAATTCTTGCTGCAATAGCTGGCGATAGTTTGATAGCTCTATCTTTAACCCCTGTGCCACTAGGAAGGTGCTCGAGACTTTAAATAATAGGATTGCTTACCTCAATATCTAAGCCCAAATCAACCGGACAGAAGAAAATGGAGTTTGAAGGATGAGAAGTATTTGACTAGAGGAGAGACATCCAGAAAGGAATTTCGGGAATGTTGAAAGTAAATATCATCCTTATATAATGTTTGCAAGTTCCTAAGTTGACAGCTACCAGCATGATAAAAATCATCTCTCGTGACATCTCATTGACAGAAATGTCTTTGATTCCAATGAGAAATAGGGAAATAGAATCTCCCTCTGATGAGTTAGTAATTTTGCGTTCAATTATATGAATTATATGTCAGGCCAGTATTTCCTTTTTTTTCTTGTACCAAAAGTTTCAAATGCTTTATCCTTCAGATTTCTAAAAGATCAGAAATTTTAAGTTTCATGAGTAGTTTTTCATTAAAAATTGAAATGTTCTCATTTATATAGTTATCAATTATATATATATATATATATATATATATATATATATAGTTCTGTATATGACTGTTTCACAAAGAAAATAGGCTAATTTTTTAAACTCCTTCATCCACTTCCTACCCCAGACCCTCCATGTCTTGGCTCTGATAATCACTAATCTGTTCCCTGTATCTATGAATTCAATGTTTTAGTTTGTTTTGTAATTGGTTTTTATTTTTTAGATTTCACATATAAGAGAGATCATCCAACATTTGTCTTTCTCTGTCTGATTTATTTTACCTACCATAATGTCTTCAAGTTCCATCCACGTTGTCATGTATGGCAAGATTTTATTTGCTTTTGTAAAGCTGAATGATATTCCTTTGTGTATGTGTATCTCACATTTTCCTTATCCATTTATCCATCCACAGACACTTAGAACTTAGGTTGTTTCCACACTAGGCTATTGTAAACAATTCTATGATGAACACAGGGATGCTTGTGTCTTTTTGAGTTAGTTTTTTTTTTTTAATTTTCTTCAGCTAATACCCAGAAATGGTATTGCTTGATCATGTGGTAATTCCACTTTGTTTATTTTGTTATTCAAAGTAATATTTCTTGAGTGCCTACCCTGCAAACCAGCAGCAAACAAGACATGGTCCTTGCCATTTAGAACTGGCTTTCTAGGGCAGTAAACATAAAATAAACCATTAGAACATATAAACAGCATAATGGGAGACCATGAAAGGAATTTTAAAGGAAGCAAACTTGGAGCAATTCCTTGCAAAAGCGAGAGTTAAATCTGGGTTGTGGAAAGGTCAGTGGAAAATGCAGAAAATTAGCCCCTAAACATCGACTTAATAGTGAGGAAATCTAGTTTCACTATTAATCAACTCTGTGACTTTGGGCAAGTCACCTAAATTTATTGTACTAAAATTTACTTCTCAATTACATAAAAGCATGAAACTTGATAATAATCTCTAATATTATCTTTAATCCTATGCAATATCCTATTTAGAATTTCTGTGTCAATACTTCTGGCACCTGCCAGCTCGGCTTCAATTATTCCAGAACCTTAAGCCTTAAGTACTCCCAGACGAGAGTAAATATTCTCTTACAACCCTCACTTCATTGACCTTCCACTTCCTCCGAATTAATCAATGTTCTCTGTTTCCTTTGTGGAACATTCTGATACCCACAACAGGTTGCCATCTATGCTGCCCCTCCAGTTCTTCAACCAATTGAGTTGTCTGTTTGCCAAGAATCTGTGTGTATTCCTGACCTGTTTATGCCAGTTGTATTTGTTAGTATGACTATAGACTACATAACAATATTTTATGAGTGCAAAAGAGTTGCTTCTTTGAAAATTAAGTCCAATACTTAAGAAACATTTTTAAATTAGGCTTAAAAATTGAAGATAGCTGTCAGAGTTCAGAAGTAAATCACTAACATTTAGAAAAATGGGCATTCAGACTGTTCTGGAAGCATCCTATTCTATTTCTTTAGAAAGTGGAAGTCAGGAATGGCAGCTACACAATAGTAAATATGAATCATGAATGCAATATGCAACAAAGCAAACTGGAAACTCCATCAACAGTATATACTTAAAGAAAAGTTGTGAGTACTATACCAAAAATTTGGCCAAAAATGTGGATACATATGTTTTAAATTAAAATATCTAAGATAGGTGTAAAATATTTTGATTCCTTACTATTTTTTGAAAATTTATTGCATATAATCAAATTCCATAAGATGTATTCTTGGTATTTTACATCTTTTTCCTTCTGCTAATAGTAACTACCACTAGGCTTACTACATAACCTACTGAAACAGCACCCTATATATTAAGACTGCATGGGAAGGTTAAGTAGTTATTATTCCCGAGTCTGACTAGTACATTACAATAAACCCAAACCATTCTTTTGCATGAATGCATTGTATCTCAAGATTGTGAATCGTTGCTAACTCAAGAACTGCTGGGTGACCTTGAGGTACAAGGTGCTTGTTACTGAAAAGCATCTATAAAATGGAATGACATTTGCTATTGAATGACTCCATTATCTCTCAGGTGTTGAAATCCCACTGCTTTCTCTACAGACATGTGCTTTTATTTGTTTCCTTCTAATCTTTGACGTTTATTTCTTTTTCTTTTTTTTTTTTAAATGGAGTTAGTTGGGGTCTCCCTGGTGGCACAGTGGTTGAGCGCTGGGTTGCGACACTGCCCGCAGCCTCTGCAGCACCAGTTCGATCCCCAGCTGCCAGGCGAGGGTTCCACATGGTATGCAGACCTCTCCTGCCGCCTGCTGCTCCCCCCAGCAGTGTACTTCGTCAGTCTGCCTGTTCTGCTCTCCGCTCTGATGAATTCTCTCACCCTCCCGTGCTTCTGACTGTACCCAGTGCTTGTATAAATAAATAAATCTTTAAAAAAAAAATGGAGTTAGTTGTATTTTGGGAGTATAGGACATGCCCCTTCTCCCATGCCCCCACCACTCCTGGACTCACCAAATAAATAACATTCATTTATTTTAAAAAGTTGTATTTTTTCTTTTATTTTAAAATTTTATATATGTTTTACATCATTTTTCATTTTTGCACAATGTATGCATTTTAATCTTGGTTGTAGTACCCATACAATTCCCACCACCCTTGTTTTGATCCTACTCCCTTCTCACCTACCCCTTGCTCCCCGCATAGTGTGTCTCTGGTTTATAGTTGCTTGTTGATTTTCCAATTGAGGTAACTTTGGTTTACAATGCTATATATGATTTAGGGGTCCAGGTTTATATCTCTTCAGATGGATGTTACCATACCAGACCCACCACCAAAGTACCACTAATCCTCCACTATAGTTCATTGGGCCCCCTCTGGCCAGTAGCCCAGACTGCAGCTAGATTTCTAGGGTTTGCTTTGGTTTAGTTTTGTCCATTGTTTTGTTTTGTTTCTTTGAATTCTGCATATGAGTAAAATCATCCAGTGTTTGTCTTTCTCCTTCCTGTCAGGAAGAATTCCTCTGCTGATTGTAATGTTTCTTTTAATATGATTCAACTCCATAATGGTTATATAATTTTTTTGAAATGGAGAACTTTGTCCATAATATAACTAAAAAAAAGTAACTGTTCTGCCCATTTTAATTCATTAATTTAGAGAATAGTATTTCATTTCATTTTTTTTAAAGATTTATTTATGTATACAAGGACTGGGGTACAGGCCAGAGGTGTGTGTGGGGGGGGGAGGGTGAGAGGATTCACCAGAGACAGAGTGGGGAACAGAACAGGCAGACTGACTGAAATACACTGTTGAGGGGAGCAGCGGGTGAGTCAGGAGAGGTCTGCTGCACCATGTGGCTTTCTCCCTGGCCAGGGATCGAACTCTTGCTGCAGTAGCTGCAGATTGCTTCATAGGTTGTGTCTTAACCCCTTGCGCCACCAGGGAGCCCCCCAGCATTTCATTTTAAATTGAGGTAGTACAGGTTTACTCACTGTTTCTATTTTAGGGGGTGAGGTCTCCTCTTCATGTGTTATCACCACAGTGTACCTCCCACCAAAGCGCCCGCAGTCCATCACGTTGCATCCCCACCCAGCTCCAACTCTTCCTCCCTTCCCCTGTCTGTATTCCTCAGTTCTATAATCAGCTTTTAGGGTTATTTTGTTTTTATCTGACTCTTTGTTTGACTTCTCTGTATTCCACATATAAATGAAATCACTCACAATTGTCTTTTTCCTTCTGACTTATTTCCCTTAGCATTATCCCCTCCAGTTCTATCCTTGTTGCAAATGGCAAGAGTACATCTTTTTAATAGCCGAGCAATATTCCATTGTGTATATATACCACATTTTTCTAATCCAACATCCATTCTTGGGCACTTTGGTTGTTTTCATAACTTGGATATTGTAAATAGTGCTGCAATGAACATAGGTATTCATATTTCCCTTCAAATTAGAGTTTTTGTATTCTTTCAGTAGATACCTATGTGTGGAATTGCTGGATCACATGGTAGATCTATTTTTAATATTTTGAGCAACCTCTGTACTGATTCCATAGCAGCTGGAACAGTCTATTTTCCACCAACAGTTGAGTAGAGTTCCTGTTTCTCCACACCTTCACCAAAACTTGTTGTTTCTGGTCTTTCTGATATAGTTCATTTTGACAGGTATGAGGTGGTATCTTGTGATTTTGTTTTGCATTTTCCAGATGATAAGTGAATACATCAGGTGTCAGGTGACCATATTTATGTCTTCTTTGGAAAAGTATCTGCCCAATTTTTGATTGGATTCTTTGCTTTATTTTCATAGTTATATGAGTTTGTTTTTTGTTTAGATTTTATTTATTTATACAAGAACTGGGGTACAGGTCAGAGGCATGGAAGGGTGAGAGGATTCTCCAGAGACAGAGCAGGGAGCAGAACAGGCAGATGACTGAAGATACTGCTGAGGGGAGCAGCACACAAGGCAGGAGAGGTCTCCTGCGCCATGTGGGTTTCTCTCCAGCGGGCCAGGAATCGAACCTGCACTGCAAAGGCTGCGGACAGCTTCACAGTGCTGCGCTCAACACGCTGCGTCACCGGGGCGGCCCTATGTGAGTTCTTTAGATATCGTGGATATCAGCCCTTTGTCATTTGTATGATATGCAAATATTTTCTGCTATTCAATGGTTGTCTTAATTTTGCTGATAGTTTCTTTTATTTCACATGAACTTTTTAGTTTCATGTAGTCCCATTTGTTTATATTTACTTTTGTTTCTCTTGTCATTGGAGATGAATCCACAAAGACATCTCTGAAGCCAATGCTTGGAGATTTTTGCCTATGTTTTCTTCAATGTATTTTATGGCTTAGAGTCTTATATTTATATCTTTAACACAAACTGGGTTAATTTTTGTGTAAGTTGTTTCTTTGAAGAATTAGAGCCTTGGCAGTGATTGCATTGACTCTGTACATCAATTATACAACAACTTTATGTCCCTGTCCATCACTGGGCATTTAGGTTGTTTTTGTGTCTTGGCTATTGTGAATAATGCTGCTGTGAAAAATGCTGCTATGAATATAGTGATGCATATAATTTATATATTGGTGTTTTCACACTCTTTGGATAAATACCTTGGAGTGGTATTGCTGGGTCACATAGTATTTCTATTTTCAGTTTTTTAAGGACCCTCCATACAGTTTTCCATAGAGACTGGAACAATTTACAGTCTCACCAATAGTGTATCAGGATTTCTTTTTCTCCATACCCTTGCCAGCAATTGTTTGTTCCAAGCACTTTGATATAGGCCATTTTCATGGGTATGAGGTGGTATCTCATTGCAGTTTTGATATGTATTTCCTTAAAAGTTAGTGGAGTTGAGCATTCATGTGCCTTTTGGACATCTGTATGTCTTCTTTGGAGAAGTCTATTTGGATCATCACCATGCTTCTGTTTTTAAATTTCAGTGGCTTATAACTGCAAAGTTTATTTCCACCTTATTTCCAAAAAAAAGATTTTTATTTATTTATACAAGAGCTGGGGTACAGGCCAGAGGCACGGGAGGATGAGAGATAGAGCGTGGAGCAGAACAAGCAGACAGACCAAAAACACTGCTGAGGGGAGCAGTGGGTGAGACAGGAGAGGTCTGCTGCACCATGTGGGTATCTCCCTGGCTGGCCGGGAATCGAACCCACGCTGCAGAGGGTTCAGACAGCTTCACAGTGCTGTACTCAACCTGCTGCACCACCAGGGAGGCCCATGTGTTTCTCTTTTATTTTTTATTTTATTTTATTTTTATTTTTTTAAGATTTATTTATACAAACACTGGGTATAGTCAGAAGCACTGGAGGGTGAGAGAATTCACCAGAGCCAGAGCGGGGAACAGAACAGCCAGACTGACGAAATACACCTCTGAGGGGAGCAGCGGGCACAGCAGGAGAGGTCTGTCGTGCCATGTGGGACCCTCGCCAGTGGCCAGGGATTGAACCAGCACTGCAGAGGCTGCGGGCAGCTTCGCAACCCAGTGCTCAACCGCTGCGCCACCAGGGAGGCCCATGTGTTTCTCTTTTAAAGCAATGTTTTCATCTGCTTTGCTGAAGTTTTTTATGAGGGTAAAAAGAAGATAAACTGAATTGATTTTATTATTATAACATCATATAGAAATACATTAAAAGGAAATATCAAAACTCTCCACTTTTATGGAAAGACATTTGTGAGAATCACTTTGTGAGTGTGTTAGGATGCAGATCAGTTTTGTTCTCATTTGTCAAGTCATTGGAAGCTAATGATACTTGGAAAATAGATGATTGCATTTGGATTTGTACTGAGATTCTAACACTTGTATGTGTTATTTTTATTTTAAAAACATCTGAGGTGGGACTTACCCACTCTGTTCCTGAGATGCAGAGTGTAAGCATCAATCCTGGTGAGGAGGCAAAGCTTTCCCAAATTGCACCCTTGATTCTGCCCCCAACACTCGTCTGGTTATTTTCTTTCTGACATCTGGAAGGGCAGCAGAGACCTGGTGACAGGACAATGAGGTTTTCCTATCAATGCCAGCCCTCTGAAACTGACGTCATTTTTCTAATTTAATGCAGTCCAGTCATCTTTGAATTTTGTAGCTTCAGTCATGGAGTTGTGTTTAAGAGTATGATATTTATAAAGAGTAGGATTTTTTAAAGAGTAGGATTGTTTTTATGGGAAGATGGTGGGAGAATGCATGTGTAATTTTCCACATTTTTTAACTTAAAAGAGCTAGGATGTTTCCTATTTATAGGATTTTTAATTTACTTTGCTTAAGCTTTTTAAGGAGTCTGCATTATGAAGTAATAATTCTCCATCACCTCTCTTTCTTTGAGCACCTTTTTTAATGGGGTTCAATAAAATTCTATTCCTTGCCTAGATTTTTACAAGAATAACAACATAACCCAGACTAAGTGGGATGAGAAGTGAAGTCTGATACTGTAATTTGATATATTTGCAGTTCCTTTAGTCTTAGAAAATTGGTTCTTCTGTCAAAAATATAATGATGGGGAGGCCCAACAAGTGTTTTGAGTATCTGCTGAGTCTTTGAGGTTCATCTGGTGCCAGAGGTATTTATACCCCTCTACATGGAAGATCTGTAGAAATATAAGATGCCTACAAATTGATTGGCTTGGTACAGATATTTTATCTAGTCATCCATTTGTCTGTATCTATCTATCTATTTATCTATCTATCTATCTATCTATCTATCTATCTATCTATCTATCATTTTTATCTTCATGATCATAATACTACGTCTACTTTTTCATTTAAATATTGGTTATATAACATACAACTGCATGGCAGTTAGAGAATATTACAGGACAAGAAGAAAAAGAGAGATGATGGGTCTATAACATTAAAGTATGTCCCTTTGGTCTAAGGGATCTATCCCTCCCTCCCTTTCTTATTGCCTCCCTCCCTCCTCCCTCTCTTCCTTTTTTTTTTAAAAGATTTATTTATGCATACAAGAACTGGGGTACAGGCCAGAGGTGTGGGGGGTGAGAGGATTCACCAGAGACAGATTGGGGAACAGAACAGGCAGATTGACTGAAATACACTGCTGAGGGGAGCAGCGGGTGAGGCAGGGGATCGAACTGGTGCTGCAGTGGCTACAGATAGAGTCATAGGTTGAGTCTTAAACCCCTGCGCCACCAGGGAGGCCCCTCTGTTTCTTTTTTCCCTCCTTCATTTCAATTTGTATGTTAGTGATTAGTGTTATCGAGAATCACTTCACATGCTAGTTTACTATCTACCAATCTCCTTTGGTGAGATGTCTGTTCAAATACTTTGCCAGAATTTCCGCTCCCTGCAGCACTGCTGGGAAACTCTTTGAAAGTGGTTTAACTAGAAAAGCACAGTGATCACCTCATTTTCTCTGGGTTCACTAGCTTTTCTAATCTTATTTTTTTTCAAGCAGTTGTAAAGACATTTTTCACACTTTTCAAGAAGCACTGTTGAATGTATTTTATAATATGGCAAGTTTATTTTATTCAAATTGAGTGAATTATTTGAGTGCAATTGATCTTCTGAATGTCAGTTGATGTTCTGAAATATCAAGACCTTGCTTAGAGTACCAGTAGGATATAAATGAAATGTAAATTCAAGTGTATATTTGAATTTTCTCAGTAATATATATATATGAAAGTTCATTCTTCCTTAGAGACTCGAAACACAAATAACATTTATGTCTTGAATTGTTTTTTTATGTTGTGAAGGTTAAGAAAATGTATTCCTAGCAAAGTTTAAAAAGCACAGGCATATTTATGTTTAATGGAATGAATGTTCCAGACTATTTTTATAAAAATGTGCATTTTAAACTGTTACCTGAGGATAGATGACTGTGTCTTAACAGAACCCGATTCAACTAATAACTTGGTAAAGTGCTAAAATCAGTCAAAAGTGCTTCCTTTTGCCTTCCTTCCCTGCTCTTGTTCCTATCAAGGGTCTTCCCACTTCAACCCCTTTCTGCAGATAACCAACCCATGTGAACCTGAGTGTCGACAAGAAAGTCCAGAGCCCATCTCTTTGTTGACAATTTCCAGTCACCCAGGAACTATAGGCAACAGACTCCAGCTGTGGAGTCTGTTTCTAGAGGTGAAAGCATTGGGAACAAACATTTTAGAAAGCTCTTACCTCAAAAAATAAAAAGTGGCCACAGTAAGAGTGGGTGCATGGAGACAGGTTGGTGCTGGCTGCATCATCTCAGTGGTGTCAGAGTCAGGCTGGAAATGAGGTTTTGACTTTGAGGAGTGTGAAAAAGGCATGTCTGTCTCCATGACAAGCCCAAAGAGTGAGCCAATGATGCTAAGGAATTGGTGGAGCAGTCCCTTCTGAACAGAACTGGGTTTTTAACAGGTCTTCTGGAGATGTTCTTAACCCTCAGTCATGACTAAATGTAAGGACAAGACTTCCAGGGAGAACTAGTAAGCTCAACTAAAGACATGTTTTGCGAAAGGAAGACAGACACTGTAGGGTATATACTTCAGCTCAGGACAGAGTAGAGGCAACTCTGTCCTACATACAGTTAACCCTGTTTGTTGCCTACAGTTTATACAATCAGATCGTTTGAAGAAAGGCAGGAGGCTTAGGGTGGGGTGAGTATGGAGGGGAAGGTGGAGAGTATTAGCTTAAATGAGCACAAGGTGGCCCTGGGGTGTGACTCACTAGAAGATACTCAGAGGAATATGGGCCAGGCTATAAGCCATGTTTATATTAAAGCTCCTGCCCCTCCAGACTTTGGCTGCCCTTCCCGTGGCAGCAGACCCTTTTGGGATTTATAAGCTTCCGGAGAGGTGCCAGCTTTTTGGTTGTACACAAAAGGATACATGGTCCTGGAGCAGTCTAATCTGTGCAAAATACTTGCCTCGTTTATGGTTGACTTTACACCTTTGGCTGTGGCCTCTCCTTGAATACTCTTCCAGATGATGGGCCAAGCAGATCGGCAACTGTGCTTTAATAAGTTTCCAACCAACTCAGCACAAGTGAACTGGATCTTTGGGGGACTGCAGCTTCGGTTATGGTAGTTCCTCTAAGTGGAACTTCATTGGTTAAGCCCTCACAGCCTCCCCTCAAGGGCTGTCCTTAGAACCAGGGTTGATGCCCTCCAGTAGGGGGAAGGCAGAATGTCTGAAACTTGAGGGTCTTTATTGGAGAATTAAAAGCAAAAGACAATTTGTTTCTAGTGCACAATTTGAATCATCAAATGAGAGAGAGCCATTTCAAGCTGTCATTTCCCCCAATGGTGTGTTTTATGTTTTATGAATTGATTTGTGTCTGGGGAAAAAAGACTGCTCATAATAAGAATAAGAGCATAATAAACTCCTCTAGTTCCAGGTTAGTGTTTTTTAACGGTTCCTTCAAATCTGAAGCCCTAGAGTTTGGTAGATAGTACTTTGAGGAAGTATTCTTTGATTCTAGCTCAAAAATAGTCATATTTTATAAATGAGTTACAAGGTGTTAGATAACATATTAAACATTTTCACAACTTACCTTTTTTTAATGTATTTTTAATTATGTGCTCATTCTTTTTTTATTTTAAGATTTATTTATTTATTTATTTATCTATCTATCTATCTATCTATCTATCTATTTATTTATTTATTTATTTATTTATTTATTTATTTATTTATACAAGCACTGGGTACAGTCAGAAGCGCGGGAGGGTGAGAGAATTCACCAGAGCCAGAGCGGAGACCAGAACAGGCAGACGGACGAAGCACACTGCTGAGGGTAGCAGCGGGCGGCAGGAGAGGTCTGCGTGCCATGTGGGACCCTCCTCCGGTGGCTGGGGAGCAGCCGGGGATCGAACTGGTGCTGCAGAGGCTGCGGGCAGCTTTGCAACCCAGCGCTCAACCGCTGCATCACCGGGGAGGCTCTTCACAACTTACCTTTTAATCCACAAAATATTTTAAAGGGTATAATTTTCTCCTTTTTCTCCACCTTTTATAAACAGATGAGAAAACTGAGATTTAGAGGGTTAGGATAGAGCTAGCCAATGGGGAAGTGTGGGGTGAGACCTAGGGTATTTGACTTTCAAATTCTGCTGGTGTCCCAAAATTTTCTGTTTAAATTTATATGGAAAATCCTATATCATCCGTGTTTGGCAAAAAGAGGATTATGTTTTTCACACCATTAGGATTTTGGAGAAGAAATCATGAAGACTATTACTGTAGGCCTGTGATAGAGAACAAACACTTACAGGGAAAATCAAAGATGCCACTAGGTGCTTTGTTCAATGTCAACATACAGTGTCCAGTGCAGAGACTTTCAAATTGTCATCTGCAAGATACTCCAAGTTCTTAGCTAGTCTTATGTAATAGTCAAGACTAAGTATTGGGCATTTACTCAAAGATTGTTGGACATTTATACAATGCATCCCTGACACTTACCTGTTACTGAGCTCTGGGTACTGAGGATACAGTAATGCTCAAACAAGCACCCCATGCCCTCAATGAGTTTATAGGCGAAAGGATGGTGCAGGTATTATCCTATTGTTATAATTATAAAAGAAAAGAAAAGGACAGTCATCATTGTATCTGAAACTAATTCACCTTTGGCTTGTGAGATTCCCTGTCTCATTAAATCATCATCCCTTTGCTGATTTATTCTAGTGAGTCATTTCTTTTTCAGCCACGAATAGTTGGGAGGATCTTTGGGGATGTCTGCCATGGTACGATGCTCTGCAAACTGAAGATATTTGAGAACCACTGACCTATAGCAAGACTGAGAATTGTCTTAGAGAACAGTTCAATGTCTCTTTCTCAGGGTCTGTATGTTTGCATACAGACAATGTGAAGGTCAAGAGCAAAATCAGTTAGCATCAAAATTTATCAGGAAGAAGTCCTTGTTGCCAGAAAATGCAAAAATGGATGCAAACTTAATGTATTTTTATCTTGCACCATGTATGTGAAACTGTCTTCCCCTATCCATCTCCCCACCTGACCTTAAAGAAATTATCTGCCTATGAAGGCTTCTACTATTGGGATAGTGAACTTAAAATCTTAATGGGGCTCTTAAATCTTCACATTCAATGCATCAAGTATATTTTCTGTTGGAGTGAGAAGGTAAGTGTTTATTTAAAGAAACCAGAAAGTGCATTCTGCTTGAGACAGAGCACCAATGACATTTAAAATAAAATAATACCTGCCTCTCAGGCACTGAGAGCAGAAAGCATGCCAGTTCTCAGCTTTGACCTCCCAATCTTCATGTGGATTGAATTCATCATATTGAGAAAAAGATGAAAGTCATTTAATTAAAAGAAAGTTATTGGATTGTTCAAACTGGTCATCTCCGATTGGGTCGCTGCTTCTCATAAAAAAAAAAAAAAATACAGTTTTCTCCTAACTGCTATGGACTCTAGCCTGCACCTACTTGAAAGGAGGCGAAGCAAAGGGGACAGAGCTTGAAGCTGGAAAGGGAAAAAAAAAATCCCAACTTTTGTTAATGTATAGGCATTCAACTCCCACTGTTCATTAACACACATATTGCTAACGCTTGGCAATGAAGCGGACATTTTTCTTGAGTGGGGTCGAAAAACTAATTATTCGCCATATGGTGGTTGGCTCAGCAACAATTGCTGAAGCCGGGGAAGCAAAGGGAAGTTGGCTGAGCGATTTCTTTGGGCAGTTTGCACAGCGCTGACTCTCTTGACATATGCCATTCATGTGGCCTCTGTAGAACAGATGGGCCAGGCTGGGAACGGAGGGGAATCGTGGCTGGGATCTGGTGGCAGCCCCTGTCTCTTTATCCTTGAGAATGACTTGGAGTCACATGGTATGTGAAAATAACAAGTAGGGGATTGTACTCGGAGGATTTCTCTGCCTTCTTTTATCAAGCCACAGCGTAATTTTGACTGCCTTTTCGTATGTTGTTTATTAAAGGGATCAGGATTTTAGATGAAAGAGATTCCTTGGTTGTGGGTAGGGTCTGGCCTATGCCAATGACACTTGCTCATTGTCAGCAGGAAAAATGCTGGCAGTTTGATAAGGGCTAAGAAAATAGAGGGTTTTTTTAAATTAAAATTTAAATTACTCCTTATTTGTTCTCTTCGCCTTTGTAAATCTCACAAGCCAGTTAAGATAAGAGCTGGTTTAGATTCAGGATACCCAAACCTTATGAAATGAGTTAGTGTGGGTTATTTTTTCGCTCTTTGGAGGGTCGGATACAGGGAAGTTGAGAGTCCTATCGACACTGTGCAGGCTGAACTTGGGTGCTTTCTGAATTTTACGTTGCCTGAAAAAAACAAAATAGAAGGAGGAGAGGAAGGTTGCCAGTGAGAGATTAAGGGGCCACTTACATGCATAAAAACACAGGTTAAGCTAAAATTGTTCATGCTCAGCATCTTATGTTGCAATGTGGAAGCCCTTGCAGTTCAGGACCAAAGTTCCAGCCCTGGACAGTATTCATATTTACTGCTCTGCTGTCCTTACTGTTACAACCCTTGGACTCATAGAAAACATGAGGCATTTCTCTTCTCTTCATGCTGGAAATTGACTTCCAGAGCTGGGTCCTCACAGAGAGAATGTCCTGGATGTCCTTGGACTGGTTCATGTTTTGGTTCACTTTACCTTTAAAGGTAAAATCACTTGATGAACTTGAAATTGAGGAATTAATAGGCCCCTGCTTTTTTTTTTCCCCTTTTGCCATTTTTTTAAAGATTTATTTATTTTTATTTTTTATTTTTAAAGATTTATTTATTTATTTATACAAGAACTGGGGTACAGCTCAGAAGTGCGGGAGGATAAGAGAATTCTCCAGCGCCAGAGTGGGGAGCAGAACAGGCTGATGGACTGAAGACAATGCTGAGGGGAGCAATGGGCAAGACAGGATAGGTCTGTTGCCCCATGTGGGGTTCTTCCTGGCAGGCGGGGAATCGAACCGGAGCTGCAGAGGCTGCAGACAGCTTCGCAGTGCGGTGCTCAACCACTGTGCCACCGGGGAGGCCCTAAAAATTTATTTATTTATGCATAAAAACTTGCATGCAGGCCAGAGGTGGTGTGCGGGTGGGGGTGGGGGAGGGGATTCACCAGAGACAGAGTGAAGAGCAGAACAGGTGGACTGACTGAAATACACTGCTGAGGGGAGCAGCAGGCAAGACAGGAGAGGTCTGCTGTGCCATGTGGGTAGCTCCCTGGCCGGGGATCACTGTGGATAGCTTCATAGTGCTGACACTTGACCCCTTGCGCCACCAGGGAGGTCCCTCCTTTTGCCATTTTGAAATTCTATTTTTTTCCCTTTTGCCATTTTGAAATTCTATTGCAGGTTGGTCCTAATACAAAGGAATATTGAACAAGAACCCTGGGAGTTTTTCAACTCACCATCATCAGATGGGATGCTCTGAGTTCTTAGAGCCCAGGCACAGTTTACCTGATACAATTGAACAAGGACATTTTTTTTTTATTCTTCTTCATGTTTCTTTCTTGCTTTTGAAATTTATCTTTCACGCTCAGTAAGTTGCTAAGTGGAAGTCCATCGCCACGCTGTTTTCAAATTTGTGTAGTTTCCTTTCTGGTCCTATGAGACAAACAGAAACAACATTTCACACATTCACGCTTACCACCCAAAACTCCCTACCAAACTTTTGGCTTATGTGTGAGGCAGTCTGGAGTGGCTTCCTAAATAGTTGTTTGATTTTCAACACAGAGAAGCAGACGTGTTAGTCTAGGGTCGGCACACTTTTTCTGTAAATATCAAGATAGTAAATATTTCAGGTGAGTAGGATGTACGTGGGGCGGATTTGGTCCTCTACCTTAGGTCGTCTAGTAGGTAGCATTACTGGGCAAGTTTCCTATTTCTCTCAAAACAAGTAGTAGCTAATTTCTAGCCAGGCTGTTTTTCATGTTAGCCTTCTATGGTTATGCTGGATTTCACCTTTGAGCTGCTTTTAAAAGCTATTATTCTCCACCCCCTCCCTGCTGGCCACATGGACAGCACTTGGGAACTCGTTAAAAAATGGAGTCACAGGTCCTACCCTGGCCTCTTGAATCAAAGTCTGAACTTTAGGAGGAAACACTGGGTTAAGCCACAGAACCTGCTCCAAGATGTCAAGTAACTACCCAAGATCACAAAGCCAATAAGCAACCAATTCTGGACTCCTTCACTCCCAACGTGTCTCTTTCACGCCTTTCTCTTAACAATCCTCGATACCCCTAGAGATCTAGGGTGCTAGGATTTGAGGACTCACAAAAATGATTTTCCCAAGTCAGAGTAAATCCTGTCAAAAGTGACTTTTTGGAAAACCCAATGGAAACTCAGACTGAGTCCTTCCTGAATGACAAGTTCTATGGACGCTGCCTATCTGGTCGCATTCCCTTCCTTTTCATCCACACCCACTTTCAACTCTCTTTCGTTTAAGGAATATTTGCTGAGTGCTGGATTAGTTTCAGGACTGCCATTAAAAAGTGCTGCACACCAGCTGGCTCCAACAGCAGATACATTCTTTCACAGTTCTGGAAGCTGGAAGTCTGGATCCAGGTGTGGACAGGCTCTGCTCTCTCTGCAGGCTCCAGGGCAGAGTCCTCCCTTGCCCCTTTCTAGTTTCTAGTTTCTGGGTGACCCTTAGTTTGCAACCGCTGCTCTCTAATCTCTGCCTCGGTCATCACAGAACCTTTCCCTGTGTATCTAGGGCATCTTCTCCCCTTTCTTAAAAGGACACTGGTCATAGCAAATGAAGGGTCCACTTTACTCTCCTATGACCTTATCTTAACATGCATCTCAATTGTATCTTTTTGATTCTCAAAGCAGAGAGACTGGCCTGTGAATCCAGGACCAGTAGGTTAGGCTATTCTCAAAGAAGGCTATGTTCAAAGGCACCAGCATTCAGAACTTTAACATAGAAATGTTTTGGGAACACAGCATTTTGGGTTGCCCCAACAAGTGCCTAGCATCAGACGGGCATTTCTGAGGTTATAGTAGCAAATCAGTAGACACAGTCCTGCCTTTAAGGAGCCCCCATGGGGTGGACAGATAGGCAAGCATGCAAAATATATTCAGATACAGATGAGTGATATTTAGAAAGTTATTAACAATGCAGAAATTCAGATGTCTTTTTGACTGGTGCTGCCGGTTAAGAACTCACCACCCCCCCAACTCTATTGAAGTATGTTGACAAAAACTGTATTTTTAAGATGTGCAATATAATACACATTGTGAAATGGTTATCACAATCAACTCAATTTAACCTATCACTTCACATAGTTACCATAGATATGTAATGTATGTAAAATAACACCTAATCTTTAGCAAATTCTAATTTTATATTACATTATTATTAACTATAGCCAGTATGCTGTATATTGGAACTCCAGGACTTACTCATCTTATAACTGAAAGTTTATACTCTCAGACAAGTATTTCCACATCTCCTCCATTGGTATCTACTCTTCTATCTATGTTTCTATGAGGTCAAGTTTTTAGTTTCCACATATAAGTGTGATTGTTGAGTATTTGTCTTTCTATAACTGGAGTATGTCAGCCAGCATAATATTCTCCAGGTTGATTTTTGTACTGCAAATGGTAGGGGTTTCTTATTTTTTATGGCTGAATAATATTCCATATTCATCAAATGAGATATTTCTCAGAATATATGCCCATTAAGTGACACCTGACACCATAGACCCACTTTTTCTTTATTCTGCAGTGATGGGCACATAGATGTCTCCATGTCTTGATTGTTGTACGTTATGCTGTTATGAACATATAGCGACAGAAATCTTGTCAATGTCATGCTTTCATTTCCTTTGGATATATTCCCAGAATTGCAATTACTAGATCATATGGTTGTTCTCTTTTTAATTTTTTGAGGAACATCTACACTGTTTTCCATAGTGACTGTGCAGGTGAGCTCCCTTTTCTCTGTATCCTCACCAGCATTTGTTTTCATTTCTCTTTGGTGGTAGCCATTCCAGCAGGTGATATTTCATTACGGTTTTGATTTGTATTTCCTAATGATTAGTGATGCTATGATTATCTGTTTACCTGTCTTGCTCTCTCTAGAATACAGTTTCTAGAAAGTAGAGATTGGGCTTCATTTCTTCATTGATCTAAGACAAATATTTAGCACAGTACTGTGTACATAGTCGATGTAAAGTGAATTTTTGGGTGACCTCTGTAAGTGGTAAGTCTTCTTGAGAGTGAATGACGCATGGGCAAAGGTCTTTCCAGTATGTAGTTGGCTATGCCTGATGCAGGAGGGTAATTGCACTCGCACCGAAGCAAACCCAGCCAGCGTGCTCCATAGGAATGGGAGAGCTGGATGTTTGCAGGGAGGCAGTCACTAACCCCTCCCCTCTGATATCAAGAGACAGCAGGATCCAGAATAGAATCAAAGTCACCAACTAATGTTAAAGCCAGGTGGGAGAATGTGGCAATTTTAATTGGTGTGATTATAACATGGGCATTGGGAGCACCAAGTGAGCCTTCCTTGCTTGTACAAGATCAGGCATAGGGAAATAGGAATCTGACAATGTGTAAATCCTATTTTTCTATTTCAGGTAAATCCTATTTTTCTATTTCATGGTGATTACTGCATGTGACAATCTGGCTAGTCTTGTTCTGGGGAAAAGAGAAAGGGCTGGTGAGACCTTCACATTGAGTTCCCTCTACACTTATGTTTAGAAACCTGGAAATTAATTAGATGAGGAAGACATAGGTGATCTTTGCAAGTAAAGGAGTCAATTAAGGGCACAGACTGTAACTCAAGATGATACAGGTGATGAGAAATAAAGCACTTTGGGGCATTAGGACAGAGAAGGATGACAAAAAGTAATTTTATTGGGAAGTAAAGAAAATGAGGATTTGGGAAGTGGTGATAGTGGATAAATAGGCCTTCTCCTTCTTCCTGGAGTTATGTTTGTCTTAGCCAGCTATTGACGTAAATTGAGACCCTTATAGGGCCTGTGTATTCTGGGCCTGAGCAGTCAACCACTTCAGTTTAAAGTCAATGGTTACAGATTATCCAGATTTTGACACCAGGAGATTTATTGAGACTAATGGGTCTAATCCTATTAGAACTCCCTGTGCTCTCCTGAGAGCAATTCCTTTACCTCCAATGGAACTACTCTTCATTCTTGAATTTACAAAATAAGATAAGACAATCTGAAAATCATTAGTGCCATTTAATACAGATGCATGTCTGCAAAATCAAGAGCCACATTTTCTGTCTATAGGTCCATCTGGCATAGGATTGACTCATTAGATTCTCTTAAATGAAATATTAAAAATAACTGGTAGTCATCCCAACCTAATATTATCAATACAATAAAGAATGCTTTGATATTGACCTGAATGTGAAGAAAGATATTATAAAAGCATGTGGAACTTAGTTGTTAATTATATTTCATAACTGCTCCTCTAAGTGGAAGGTAAAGGAATAAAGGGGGCATGCAATAACATCTTCCTTAAAGTTTCTGGCACTTTAATTTTCTTAAATTTTTGGAATTACAAACTCACTCTATTTTGAAGTTCAGCATCTTTGCCTGCCAAAATGATTCATCATCGCACTTGACAACTTCTGTTTATTGCCTCTGTCAAGACTGTCCAAAAGGAATAGTTTTATTATCCTACATGGGATGCAATATTATGAAGCCACTAAAAAGTTTTCAAAAAATATTTATGGGCACTGTCTAATGATGGAGAGTTATGTTAATTAGGATATGAAAGCACCTGTGTTACTATAGGTGACACATACCTACACCCATCAATACTCATATACATCATACATACTTAGGTTAATGTACATATTATAATGATATGTTGGTCTACTTGTATCCAGAGAAAAAAGGAGAAAGATTAAAATCAAAATAGCATGAAAATGCTAATTGTGTTTATGTATTTTTCCACTTTCCACGCCTTTTCTTTATTTGCCAGTGTTTGTACAAGGAATATGTGTGTTTTTGTTATTAGTAACTAAAGATCTTTGTGTTTTGTAAAGAGTAATGGCATCATTTAGTCTCTTTTGGACTATCTTAGTAACCATTGAGAAGTGAACTGACAAACTAAAGACCTTAACAATTCTTACACATGAATGTAGATCCCTGCATTATGAAAAGAGCAGAAATAAGAACCTTCATGTGTGAGTTGGGTCAAAACAAGTGGGAAGAATACAAGGGACTATGGTGATGGTACACGGATGAATAGGTGGTGGGAATTCCACGGGGACTATACCCGAGATGAGAAAGCATACATGGCACAAAAATGAAGACTGATGTAAAAAAATATATGAAGTAATAATAAAAAATCAAAGAAAAACAACCTCCACATGAGCCCATGCATGTGCACATGTGCCTCACTAACCATCAGTTTACAATCTGCTCTGCATCTTTCCTACCTCACCAGGTCAGGATATTCTGAAGGGCAGCAACTATGCTGTTGTTATCTTTGTATTGTTAGTATTTGGCACAGTACCTAGTACACAGTAGGTGCTCAATAATTGTTTTCAATGTAAAAATGTTCAGGAAATATAGATAAGGTCCACCTTCCTTTCCTGAGGTACTAAATGTTTGTCATACTGGAAGATGGACTCACACAGAACAAATTCACGCTCACTTCTACTCATCCTACATGTTTTAAATTGTCCTAGGGAGCCCTCCCTATTTCTTCCACCACATTCTGTTGGTCATGACAATCCACAAGGCCAGCCCAGGTTAAGGGGTAAAGGTTAAGGATAAAGACATGCAGTCTATCTTGAGATGGGGCAAGGTCACATTGCAGAGGAAGGGAGGTGTTAGGGCCCCTTTGTAATCAACCACCACAATGCCAAGAGACCATTCCAACAGGACCATCGTCAAATGCTCTTAAAACATACACTTTTGCCCACAAAAGTACCCAATGGTTCCGACACAGCTTCATCATCTTATGACCTTCAGCCTTGACGTTGCAAGGCCCCACTTTTCCTGTTGGCCCGAGCATGAGCTATTCTCTTGACTATACTTGCTACTGTCTAAATGCAAAAGTTGTGAACAGCAGTTTGGATGGAAGAGAGCAAGAGGTGAGAAGCTACTTGTGCTTGGGCAGACACATACATTTTGAGTCACATAATGATTTCCCAGTAGAGATAACTCCAGTTGGATGCCAGGTCCAAGGAGGTCGGGGGCATGGGGCTTGAGGTCTGCAAACGTCAGATGCATTTAATGCTGTCGTTCTTGCTTTGCCACAAGAGTGTTGCTCCAAGAGGGAAGTCCCTCCCTCTGCCCATGAATAAGGCCTGCCTGCCAACACCAGTTCCAGCTGTGAACATGTAATCAGCTCTTCTATGGCCCCAAAAGGAGAGTCCCAGAGGCCTAAATTTAATTTTCATGCATATTTGTCTTCCCCCTCTACTTTATGCAAACACTATTTTGTCACCAACACAGGCACCGACTGTTTTGCTTGGATAATTGCTCGAAGTCAACCCCAAACTATAGGGAGCTCCCTTTTTCAGAAAGCACATTTTGGTTAATTTTTAGTTAACCAAATTATATCTTCCTTCAGCCCTTCCTTCAGGGTTTCAGGGGTGATTTCTGTCAACATTTTGTTCACTTTAAAGCTGTTCAACACCCATGTCAGGTTAATTATCCTCCACACTGGGTCGGTTGGAATGAGCAAAGAAAATCAGGAGCTCTGCGGCCCCCTGGATCATCATCTGCTGCTGTTTTTCTTCCAAATAATTCTCTATTCATCTGGCCACAATCAGCTGGTCCTAGAGTGGCTGTAATAACCCAAGTAGAGGTTCGTGGCCACAATAGGGATGAGGGGAGAGAGAAAAATGAACTCTCATAAAACAAAGATCTTATTTTTATGGAAATGAATAGAAACTCTGAAATAAGGATGAGACATATGGAAAAGCATCAAATACGAACAGAATGTTTTAAAATAGAAGGTCCTCAGAAATGCTCCATATGGCCGAGCCGTATTTAAGGTAACAGAAAGCAGTTCATGTTGCAGCTGCAAATGTTCATTCCTGGGCTTCAGGACTCAAGTTAACAGAAGTGTCCTTTCCAATGGGTCTTGAAGAATTCATCCTTTGGGTTGTAATTGTATGGGGAATATAAAAATAAAATTTAAATTAAAAAAATTAAAAAAAATAAAGAATGCATCCTTTGTATAAGGCCTGGAGCCAGTTCTTTTAGGGTTGGGGGGTGGGAGAGTTCAATTGATAAGTTATTTACTAAGATCTGTAATTTTAATTATATTTCATTCTTAATGAAGCAATAAATTATTCCTAAGTTATTATCAGCTCTCCTCCTACACTACTTCATAGTCAATAGTTATGAAATATTTATGAGTCAGTAGTTATGAAAACTTAATGCAGTTTTAGAACCTCTTTGGAGTTCATGGGCTATAAATATTATAGCATAGTAATATTGTGGTGCTAATCATTGAAACAATCTAGAAATGGTACAGACATGAAGATGACATGCCCCAGAGGCACAGTTAATATACGCTCTTAATGCTAGTCAACAACTGCTTCCTAAAAAGCCAACAAAAAAATTGTGACATAGTTTTAGAGAGGAGGTGAGAATATCAGGGCAAACAGCAAATGGATTTTGGTACTGAGAATTGTCCATAGGTAATATGAATTTCTATATACTTTTAGCCCAGTAGAAAATGAAGATAATATTTAATGCACCACATCATGTTAAATGATTGTATCATAAAGTGTCATAGATAGACTTACCAAAGGAGAGCAGTTCTTTTTAATACCCTGCCCTGGAATCTATCCTATCTTTGGATACTGGTTTGTTTTTTTCTTAATTTCCATCTTAATTTGGAATTCTGAAAAAGGAAATAGAGTATAAGAGGGAAGAGTGGAATGTTTAACTCCACACAACATTAATGGATCTATTTTGGGATGTTCAATAGGATTTCTGTTTTTCTGACAGTGATTTTCAAAACTCTCACTTTTACTTACCTACTACTTTACGTTTATAAACTCTGCCAGGACTATTACTGTGCTATTGTGTTACCATTCATTTCTTCATTGGGTTTTGTCTGCATAGTCCTGACCAACTAATTTCATTTTTCCTGTTGCTAAACTGTACTTATTTTTTGGCTGAATTGACTGGCTGTTTGGCTTTGTATAGACACAGCCTCACTGTAAGTTGGCCCCCTAATTCAATAATTCACCATGAAGACTGGTTTTCATCCTCAGTGTGTTGAACAGGCATCTAATCAACCATTAATTTCCTTTTTGTTACATGAACATAATAACTGTTTCTGTCTTTCTTTTTGATGGGAAACAGAGGCAGAGAGGATTAGGGACTGCCCTGAGTTAGAAAGAGAAGTTGTAGAATTCAGCTTCAGGAATCCCTATAGTATGTAGGAGTAGTATGGCAGATAAAGACCAGAATTTGGGGGTGGTGGTGGAAAGAGATGGAGGCGCGCTAATGGACATGCATACTTATGGGGTGCTAGACACTGTATTAGACACTTTATGTGTCATGGAAATCAACCTGAATTACATTGGTCAAGAGAGACATGTTTTATGTATCTAATATAAATGGAATTTTGGGTGAATTGGGCCTCAGGGACGATTCTGGACCAGGGAACATAAGAACTCCTAGGAAACAATGGAATCCTGAGTACACTCCATCTTATGCCTCTCACTCTTCCTGCATATTATCTTTATTTCCTCAGAGTAGCATCTTCAGTAATGTCTGAGGTCCTAAGAGGAAAATCCATTGAAAGAGTCTGATTATTTAAGCTTGGGTCAATTGCACTAACCTGAACCATTCAACTGTGGCAGGGAATGGGGTACCATCGTGAATGATTTTATCATTATAGCTTGAGAAAAGGAAAAAATATCTTAGAAGAAAGCTCTTATGTAGACCACTTGGAGTCTGAATCATTGGCCTGATCTATGTGTCTGAGCACACAGAATAAAACATAATTACTATGTAAGTCCAAGAAAGCATTGCCAACAGAGATTTTTTTGTTTAGAATTTGCTTAAATGCTTAGAATGGTTACTTTTATATGTTAATGTGACAATATAGGGAGAACATGAGCATGAGCAGGAGGGGAAGATTTCATAAAATCAGCAGTATTCACCCAGAATGGACCTTGAAAACCTATAGGATTAAACAGACAACATTCCAAGTAGAGTAAATGTAGAAGTAAGAAGGAGGGCTCAGTGTTAAAGTAAGTGACTAAGTATTTTGAAACACCATTATTTTGGGTGACTTTGTCCCTGATAGATTATAATTATTTTTCTTGGCAAATGCCCTTTCCGAAGGGCAGTTGGGAAGTTTACTGTTTACTTCCTTCTAACACTTATCTGAATATATAAATATCTATCTGAATATATATCTATCTGAATATATATCTATCTGAATATATATCTATCGGAATATATATAATATATGAAATATATATATAATCTATAATATATATATCTAAATATATATATATGTATGCTGAGATAATAGAGTAAGTATTGGTGGTATAGTTGCTTGGTATCTTCCCCATAGTATAATAAAGGCAAATTGTTCTAATGTTCACTCTTTCATGTATGTGAGATTTCCTTCCATTTAACAAGAACTTGTATAAGAGGTGATAGATTAGAACTTGAACCTACTTTTTATTATTGAAAGTTACAAATGTTTATGGAGTGCCTGCATTGATGAAAGAGATATATCTTGGCTCTCTTCTCACAGTTTGGAGCAATTTTGAAGATAAGATAATTCAATAAGCAATTTCAAGTGTTGGGTATTATGTTAAAGCAAGTCTAAGAAGCTATGAGAACATTCAGGAGGATATAGCAGTTCAGGGGCTAGGAAAAATAACTGAAGGATGAGTAGAAATTGGTTAGAGGAACAAGGACTGTGGGACCTATTCAAGTTAGAAAGAAATGTCTGAATGTGGGCATCAAGTAAGAGAGCTTAGTGCCAGCTCATTTATTAATTTCACTCTTACTTATATTCTTTTAGGATAGTATAGAAATAGAAAGATGGTGTTTCATAACCAGAACCCCATGTCTTTAACATTGAATATAGAACTGGCCCTAATCAAGATTGTTAAGTAAGAAAGTTTGTTATCTGTTCTTAGGCTTAATATTAAATGCATGGGACACCATTTAGTGCTATTCCATTTTGCTATCCTCCCTCACTTTACATAGATTTTTAACCAAGATAATAGAGTATGTATTGGTGGTATTGGCAGTGCTGTCAATAAACCCAGGCCTTGGAAATGTACTAATTGTATTCATAATTCATAATTCTGAAAATTATTGAGGGAATTTTCATGGGCTGCTTACTCTCTACCCTGAGGAAGACCCCTCAAAACTCTGAGATGTTAAATTTGCGATTTATCTTTTCAATGTGGGAAGTTGTGCCTGTTAGAAGGAGATGCCATTTGGGCTAATGATTACATGTTATTAAATTAATATTTTAATTGAGTTGCCTGGTTATTCTAACCCCTGCCTCATGTGGCTTCGAGGTATATTCCTTAAACACCACCTCTCACAATAATGTCCTTTCTGTTTCAAAGAAGTGAAAGGATATTTGTTAAAAGAGGGGATCATCACTCAAGATCATTTGCCTTGTTGGTGTCAGCTGTCAGCCTAATACATTTGGACAACAGTAGGTTCTGACAGAACTTATAAAGTTCTCTTTCTTGGTTGTGAAATATGATGGATGTGCCATACTGGTGACCTTCACACTAGGCCACATGTTAATATTCAGGACCTCCCTTTTGTTGGTCTTGAACAATGGTTGTCATTAAGAAAGCTTGGTTTGCTAATATGCCCTCTGTTAGGATGCTGGCCCACTCCTGATTGGTCACCAGGAGTATCATGTGCCTTTGATGGAAATGACATGGAAGATGTATGGTTGAAGTGCTATGCTCAGCACCACTGCTGTGCAGGGGAGAAAACCACTATGACCCAAACAGCCTTGCACTCAAACAATGTCGCACCAACCAAAGACAGCATATTGGGAAGAAAAATGCTTGTAAACTGCGTGTGTTAGAAGATGTATTGGCCAGACGGCCATAGGGCAATCTTTGAACTATTGAAATCTTTAGAAATATTGTTTGGTTCTGAAACAATACTTACAAACCTAATTAATCAAGCATAGATGGTTTATTTTCAGGCTTTCCACAGTGTGTTGCTTTAATGCAAGAATGGGGTCTGTCGGGTTCTTTTTGCTGTTTCACAGAGGCACGCAAAATCTCAGCATGGGCATTCATGTTCATACAAGTTGAAGCTCTAAATTTCAAAATAATATCTACATAGGTCTCTGGGGATCCCGTCGACAAAGGCTAGGGGTGAGGGTAGCCTGGGTTCCTTTTTCAATTGTTCTTGATTCTATGTGTGAGTTATGCACAGAATTTTATTAACCACAATCAAGTATTCACAAAATTCTTTAAGAAAGTTCATCATTCCTGTTGCTTTCTCTCACTGGAGGGGAAAATGCTTTTGCTTATTTCCTATAGGAGAAATATAATGAAGGGTTGCTTTTCGGAATATATGCTACTGAATGATGTGATTTAAAGGGTTTTCCAATCTTACTATCACATTTTAAAATGGTCATTGAGAAACTGCACATTCAGAAGGGGGAAGGGTGAGAAATGTGAAACCTACTTCATCTAAGAAGGCTAAGGTGGCCAGCCACCTGGAATGATATTACAGGCAGGTAGCACAAACCTTTTGTGTCTCAAGCAAACTATGATTGAAATAAGCTAATCATTCAGATGAAAGAATTGCCCGAGTACTTAGTTGCATGCAAAATAGTGTTTGGCGAGAGTTATAGCAAGACATGAAATATTACACTGGGTCATGGCAGTTGAATTGTGTGAGCACAATCCCCAAGGGTCAACTCCTGGTTATTTATTTAAAGGCAGATTATCGACTTTGTGGATTATCCACGTGCTCCCCACTGTGTCTTCCAGGGCTGTGTCACCATTCACCAGCTGGTTAGAATATGCAGGGCAGAAAAAAAGAAAGAGGCTGAAACTCAACCCACAATTATATAGCTTGTAAGCAAATTCAGATTAAAGATCTGGTGGGAGGAGAGATGTTCAAGCTCATTATTTACCAGGAAAATACAAATTAAAACCACGGCGCACTACAGTTTTATACTCACCAGAAAGGCAAAAATTGAAAAACAAAATCAAGTACTAGCAAGTGTTGGCAAGGATGTGGACTAACGCTAAGTCTTGTAGACTAATGATAGGCGTGTAAATGAGTACAAATGCTCTGGGAGTTGATAGTTATTGTATAATAAGCTGGAAGATATGCATACCCTATAGCTTCCAGAGAAATCAGAGTACATGCAGACAAGGAAAAGTACAAGAATGTTCATAGCAATCTTGTTTGTAATAGTAAAAACAAAACAAAACTGGACTCACCCCTATGCCCATTGAAAAGAGAATGGATGACTACATTGTGGGTATTTACATAATGAAATTAAGTGGCTCTGTGGCTATTTGTTTTCTTTAAATTATGTGTATATGTCATGCATACTCTAGTAAGTATGATATTAAGTTGTAATGTATAAGATCACCTACATTTGATCATGATTTTCCTACAATATAGCAATTTCATATAGCAAATTAGTTTCAAAATTAAATAAAGAAATTTAAGAAAAAAAATTTCAATGTAGCTTACTAAAAACTCAGATAGTCACAGAAGGGCTAGAGGACAGTTTAGAGGTCATTCGAATTTTTCTATAGATAAGAAACCAAGGCCTAGAGACCTTCATCCCCTAGAAACCAAATGCACTGACTCTCACACTAATGCTTTTTAAATTATACCTCATGCTTTGAAGTAATTTGAGGTCTAGCCCAGAGATTTAAACCCAGAACATTCCATTGTACACCTTTGTCCCCTGGTTGGAGATTTTCTGTGCAACTGAAAATAGCTGATGGGGGGAAGATTTGGTGTCATGGGATATGGATGGAGTCCTCGGAATGCTCTGTAGTTACTTTCTGATGCATGGCAAGAGCCCTGTGCACCTTTACTCAAAGAAGAAAGTTGCTGAGACATATCAGGAAGGAACATCCCTCACTCAGAAGATAGGGGCCAGCACTCTGTGCAGTATCAAGGCTGAAATGAACTTAGTGTCTAGACTGGAAATGACTGCACCTTGTGGCCACTTTGTTCTCCCACATCCTTAGTAGAATCTGTAATTTCCCATGAATCAAGACACAGTCCTAGAATTCTTCTTAAAAAGTTGATGTGATGACCAAGTTTGGATTACTGGTGTTGAGATGACACTGGCTTGCCATTCTTGGTAGGGAACAGGCACTTGGGTGATATGGGATTCTGAACAAAGTGGATGTAATTTCCAGGAAAGAGAAGTGAAATGGTTTTCCCCAAGGGCCTGCAGAAGGGGAGATTGGAGGGTGATGAGGTGACCTGGAGAAGGTGATAATATAATGCTGAAGAGCATCCATGGAAGGGTGCTATATATATAAAATATTATTCATTATAAATATAATTAATTATAATATGTGCTGTATATAACATTATATAGATACATTTATCAAATGTATAGACAGATAAAATTATACAATATTTTTATTACATTGCAAAGTTTCTAGAATGTTAGTTACCTATTTGCTCTTCTGATAAGCAGTATTATTTTTGATAGAGCGATAATAAGACTCAGGCTTCCTGTGGTATGTAAACAGAGGTGGGTGATGGTTTTGGGGGGGACATTCTCATATGACTTTTAAGACTCTTTCAACCAATAACTTCTAGGCTATGAAGGTGAATAAAATGTCTTGATTCCTCTCATTCTGCTCTTGATCCCCAGAATGGAGGCAGATCAAATGTCATTGGTTCTGGAGTTAAAGATTTTCCTCTGGGATTGAGTCCCAGAGCTACCGTTTTGAAAGATTCTAGCCATTTCTTTTCACTTGGAAAAGGCTGATAAACTTGTCTACCATTTCAAATTCTGAACTTTAAGATGAAATGGATCAACCAATTAAAATGAAAAGAAAAAGTTCAATGTTAAAGTGTTGAAGGTAGATAAGACTTGTAGAACTTTACAATCTGCTTATGTACAGGGTTTGCAAATGCAGTTTTCCACAGTTCCACACTGAATATTTATAAAATCATGTCCTTAGGGAAACCTGATGTGAAAAGAGATGGTAAGTGATGGTGAGGCTTTTATAGACTGGTCATAGACCAAAGACATAAAGTGGTGATTCAGAGAGCAGGTGTATTTTGTGTTGCTCATGCCATTTTTTTTTTTCAATCAAGTGTCACCAACATTTAAAAATCAGATGTTTATAAATATAAACATATTATAAAATATGTTTTATAATAAAATATGTTTCTGCTTCTCCTGAAATTCAGAAAAATCTTTCTATACAGGGTCCACGTTCCTTTATCTCAGTAAGAGAAGATCTGGCCAGTGGCTTGCCTCTTCTGGTGCGACACATCTTTGGGTATCCCAACTTGGTCCCTTCTCTCATTTATGTTATTTGTGGTTTCCCTTGATCCCCCCATCTGCAGATGAGGCTGTGATTCAGGAGAAGGGTGTCCAGGTACCTCTTCGCCCCTTGATGGCAGCTGGAGCACAGGCAATATGAATCTTGTTAAGAGCCTCTGTACCCTGCCAGGTTTTCTATCACATAGAACTCAGGGAATCAACTCCCTTGTCCTTTCCATTCCACACCTTCCCACCTCCTTGTTTTTTCCTCTTCCAAATATGATTTTTTTTTTTTAGTGAAAAAGGTTGCTGTTAATAATTCCTTTGTGATAACATATATAATTGGATCTATTGTGGGTTTATTAGTTTCCTGGGACTACTGTCCCAAAGAACCTCACACTGGATGGCTTAGAATAAAATTGACTTTCTCACGACTCCTGAGGCCAGAAATCAGTAATCCAGGGATCAGCAAGAATGGCTCTTTATTGAGGTTCTGAGGGACAATCCACTCCACGCCTTTCTCCCAGGTCCCAGTATCTACGTCCATCCTTGGAGCACCCTGGCTTGTAGATCTCTCACTCCAGTCAGTCTTCAGTCATCACATGGCATTATTGCTGTGAATCTGTTTTTTTCTTCTTATAAAGATCCCTATTGGATTGAGACCCCACCCTAAGGCTTTCCTCTTAACTTGATCATCTCTGCAAAGGTCCTATTTCCAAACAAAGTCACAGTCACAGGTACAAAGGGTTAGGGCTTCAACATTTCCTTTGGGAGAATACACTTCCATCTAAACATTTGGGCTAGCTTTCTGACATATTAAATAGAAGTACTAATAGTATATGTTAGATATAACTCTTGTGAGCACTAAATGACCAAGATGTCTGGGACCTTACACAGGGTCTGCTGCATAGCTTGAACTCAATAAAATCATTCTTAGACTTCCACACTTTTCCCTTCTCCTCTTTCCCCTCTCAGGTACGGAGGACTCTGGCTTTGTCATTTATGTTTACTCAGGATATAAGCATGAAACAAACAAAAACCCATATATGGCTAATTTCAACCTTCCTGACAATTTAATACATGATTTGCAGTGTATTTATTTATTTATTTATTTATTTTTTAAATAATAAATTTTATTTTTATATTCCCCCATACAATTGCAAAAGCCCCATTCTGACCCCAATCCTTCCCTTCCCACCCCCCACCCCCCAAAAAGTGTCTCTGGTTCATAGTTTTTTGTTGATTTTGATTTTCACTTTCTTTTTTTTTTTTTTTTTTTAAATATTAAATTTTATTTTTATATTCCCCCATACAATTGCAACGCCCCATTCTGACCCCAATCCTCCCCCCCGCCCCCCACCCCCAAAAAAGTGTCTCTGGTTCATAGTTTTTTGTTGATTTTGATTTTCACTTTCTTATATTCATTTTCCTGGTCCCTTATTTAAGTTTTCTAGATTCCTGCTATGAGTGAGACCATCCGGTATTTTTCTTTTTCTTTTTGGCTTATTTCGCTGAGCATGATCCCTTCCAGCGCCATCCATGTTGCTGCAAATTGCATGTGTTTATCTTTTTTGAATGCTGAGTAATATTCCATGGTATATATGTACCACATCTTCTTGATCCAGTCATCTATTTTTGGGCATTTGGGTTGTTTCCAAAGCTTAGCTATATAAACAGTGCTGCTATAAACATAGGGGTGCAGGTGCTCTTTGGAATTGATGTTTCTGTGTCCTTTGGGTAAATACCTAGGAGTGGAATTGCTGGATCATATGGAAGCTCTATGTTTAGTAGGTCCAGAAATCTCCACACAGCTCTCCATAGTGGTTGGACCAGTTTGCACTCCACCAACAGTGCACAAGAGTTCCTTTTTCTCCACACCCTCGCCAACATTTGTTGTTGCTAGTTTTTTTAATATGTGCCATTCTCACTGGTGTGAGATGGTATCTCATGGTAGTTTTGATTTGCATTCCCTGATGACAAGTGATGTTGAACTTTTCATATGCTGTTGGCCATTTGCATTTCCTCTTCAGAGAAGTTTCTTTTTGGCTCTTCTGCCCATTTTTTGACTGGATTATTTTCTTTGTTGTTGCTGAGTCTCATCAGCTCTTTGCAGATTTTTGTGATCAGTCCTTATCATTAGTGTTGGGTGCAAAAATGTTCTCCCAGTTGGTGGGTTTCTCTTTGTTTTTGTTATTGTCTCTTTTGCTGTGCAGAAGCTCTTTAATTTGATGTAGTCCAGCTGTTTATCTTTCTCTTCACTATCACTGCTTTGGGTGATGTGTCTGTAAAGATGTCTTTGATGTGCAAATCCCGTAGTGTTTCGCCTATATTTCTTCTATATTTTTATGGTTTCAGGTCTTATGTCTAGTTCTTTAATCCATTTTGAGTTGATTTTTGTGTATGGTGTGAGGTAGTGGTCAAGCTTCATTCTTTTGCATGTAGCGACCAGTTTTCCCAGCACCATTTATTGAACAAACTTTCTTTGCTCCAATGCATAGTCTTTGCTCCTTTGTCAAAGATTAGTTGACCATAAATCTGTGGGTTTATTTCTGGATTTTCTTTTAGATTCCATTGGTCTGTATGTCTGTTCTTGTTCCAATACCATGCAGTTTTGATGATTATGGCTTTGTAGTAGAGTCTGAAGTCTGGGAGTGTGATGCCTCCATTCCCTTCTTTTTTTTTCAGGAGAGCTTTGGCTATTCGGGGTTTTTTTGATTCCATATGAATTTCATCAATAATTGTTTATTTCTTTGAAGAATGACATTGAAATTTTGATTGGAATAGCATTGAATCTGTATATTGCTTTTGGTAGGATGGCCATTTTAATAATGTTTATTCTTCCAATCCATGAGCAGGGGTTGTCTTTCCATTTCTTTGTGTCTTCTTCTATTTCTTTTAACAGTGTTTTATAGTTTTCTTTGTATAGGTCCTTTACCTCTTTTGTTAGATTTATTCCAAATATTTGATTTTTTTTTGTTTTGATAATAAAAGGGATGGTTTTTTTGATTTCTTCTTCTTCACATTTGTTGTTTGTGTATAGGAAGGCTACTGACTTTTGCGTGTTGATTTTGTATCCTGCCACTTTACTGAACTGACTGATGAGTTGAATTAGTTTTTCTGTGGAGATTTTGGGGTTCTCTATGTATATTATCATATCATCTGCAAATAGTGATAGTTTGACTTCTTCTTTTCCTATTTGGATTCCTTGGATGTCTTTCTCTTGTCTTATTGCTCTGGCTAGGACTTCCAGTATTATATTGAAAAGCAGTGGTGAGAGTGGACATCCTTGTCTTGTTCCAGATCTTAATGGAATTGCTTTCAGCTTTTCACCATTGAGAATGATACTGGCTGTTGGCTTGTCATAGATGGCCTTTATGATGTTGAGGTATGTTCCTTGTATCCCAAGAATTTCAAGGGCTTTTATCATGAATGGGTGTTGCACTTTGTCGAAAGCTTTCTCAGCATCTATTGATATTATCATATGGTTTTTATATTTCTTTTTGTTGATGTGTTGGATAACGTTGATTGATTTTCGGATGTTAAACCATCCTTGTGTCCCTGGAATGAATCCAACTTGGTCGTGGTGAATTATCTTATGGATACATTGTTGGATTCTGATAGCTAAAATTTTATTGAGGATTTTTGCATCAGTGTTCATTAGGGAGATTGGCCTGTAGTTTTCCTTTTTTGTGTTGTCCTTATTCGGTTTTGGTATTAGTGTAATATTGGCTTCATAGAACGTGTTTGGTATTGTCCCTTCCTTCTCAATTTTTTGGAAGAGTTTGTGAAGGATAGGCACTAATTCGTCTCTGAATGTTTGGTAGAATTCATTTGTAAATCCATCAGGCCCTGGGCTTTTGTTTTTGGGGAGGTTTTTGATTACCATTTCAATTTCGCTAATTGTAATTGGTCTGTTTAGGTGTTCTATTTCTTCTTTATCTAGCTTTGGGTGATTGTAGAGTTGTAGGAATTTGTCCATCTCCTCTAGATTGTTGAACTTGTTTCCATATAACTGTTCATAGTAGTTACTGATGCAGTGTATTCATTTAAACTAATGTGTTTACCTTTTACAGTCATTCCAGAAAGGTTTCAGACTCCTATGACATATGGAAAACTGCTTTCTACTCGCCGTTATATTGTCCCCAGATCTCCCGCTGTAAGTGCAGCTTCTTTGGAAGAAGAAAGCTGTGGAGAAGCCATAACTGTTGAGAAGCTCCCGCCTACACCACCCAGTGAATGTGATGAGAAATCACAGACCTTCACTGCTACACAGAAAGTTAATAAGAGAGCCAGGGAAGCAGTCAAACAGGCCTGGAACTCTACATTTATGGAAAAGCAAAAGATAAGGAAGCCTACTGCATCCCACACTCTAAACCCAGTGCATCTGGAAGCTGCAGGCACACACATTAACAGACAGGAGAAATTTCCAAACAAGTCTTCTTCTAGCAATTCCAAGAGCAAGTCTGTCCTGAGTAGTAAGTATCACATGTGGTTCCTAACTCTTTTTTCCCCCTCTTTTCAATTGGTTACATTTTATTTTAAAATACAATAAAAACAACAAAGTTATTGATTCCATGGCAGGTCCTGTTTTAGAAAGTTCTAGAAGAACTGCATTCATCAGTCCTTAATGGAAATCTACTTGTTGCCAGGTACTGTACTGGAGGAAAGGACAAGTCTGAGTTGACAGCAAGCAATTTGATGATTCAGGTGTTGCACCAAATAATAATGACATGATGATTATTGTCGTTATCATTTTAATCTTTCATTTATAAATTCTCACTGTGTGCTAGACACTGCTAAACAATTTTATAATTTTATATCATTGTATGAATCATCATATAACACTCTTAGGTAGATAATATCCACATTTTAAAGGTATATTATGTAGTGTCTCAAGATTGTATAATATTAGGAATGAAAAAATGTAAGTAGATAGGCCCAAAGAGATGAGCTTTGGAACCAAGGAGATCTGGTAGTCTCCCATTTCAGCCCAATAGCCTTGATCAAGTTCCCTAAATGTTGTTTCAAACTAGTATTTTCAATTGCAAATTAATGTCAATTACTATATTGAAAAGAAGATTGATATAAATAGTTTCTCAAACATAGTAGGGACTGAATGTGGCTATGATGATGGTGGCTGTGTTTATGGTGTCAATTTTCAAGCTCCAGAGAGAAAAATGTAAGGAAAGGATGCATATTACAAATGTTCTATCAATTGTCGTATACAAGAAGGATATGTAGTCCTTTTTTTAAAAGGGTAATTTTTTTATTTAAAAGTAAGTGGATCAAAAAAAGTGATATGTATACACAATGGAATACTATTTAACTATAAAAATGGTGAACTCTTGCCATTTGCAACAACAAGGATGAAACTGGAGGGAATCATGCTAAACAAAATAAGTCAGATGGAGAAAATACAAATAACAGATGGTTTCACTTACATGTGGTATGCAGCAAAACAGGACAAAACCAAATGAATAGCAAACCCGAGAAACCTGACTATAGAATTGAGGTCACCAGAGTGGGAGGGGTAGGAAAAATTGTGGAGAATGCCCAATATATGATGTTGAAGGGCTATGGGTATCTTGGTGGTAGGTATGGTGTGGTCATACACATATCTGAAGGTGTATGACCCTGTACCTCTAAATCATATATGGCGTTGTAAGCCAATGTTACCTCAATTAGAACAAAAGATGATTTGGAGGGTAGCTTTCATTCCAAAGGTATATATAGTTTGTTGAGATTGACCAATAGAAGAAAGATTTTGAAACAACACAAAGAACTTTCTTTGAACCAGAAGGGAATGTACTACTTATAGTAGATAGACATGGTAAAGTAGGTGCTGGAAGACTTTCTATCAAAGATGCTAAGTTAGAGATTCCTTCATTTCTGGCACATTGGCTTGATGATGGGATGCTGATCATGCTGGTTGGTTAACTGTTTTTCGAGTATTATGCTTAAGGCAGTGGCTAAAATCTCAACATACATCTTCAAATTTGATCCACAGTGTCACCCACTGAGCTTGGAACTGTTTGTCCATGCTTTAGATCCAGAATCTCAGAGCCATAGAGATTGTGCAATTTTAGGGCAGGAACCATCCTACTCCTTGAAGACAGTTTGTTATGAAATGCAATATTATTGAATTGCTTTCAGGGAAGGAATTCCTATTTGACTTAAGACAGAGGGCAGCATATTATGTCTATTATCATAGTTTGTTGTTCCAAATTCTAGAGCCACACCCATATTCTCTGATGGAATCTTCTTCTTGCACTGATTATTGATGGCAATGAATGGGTCATCTGCCAGATCTGGATATTCAAATCAACAATTATTAAGTATCTAGTTTTCACAAAGCAATGTGTTTGGCCCTCTGAAAGCTCTTATTTACCTGGAGATATAATTCTCCAGGTAATAATTCTCACATTGGCTATATCAGATTCACTAAAATTTTTTCACTGCTTGACTTTGGATTGGTGAGACTATAGTGGGAGAACCCAGTACCTACCAGGCAAAGAGCAGTATGTGATCGACTAAATTGATTGTCCTAGATGTGGCCTGGCTGCACCCATTCTTAGGAAGTTACTGTGCATTTTAAGTCTTTTACAGGTTTGGAATTTTTGAATAATCCTGTAGGTAGTTCCAAATAGTTTACACATCTGAAAGCTCTTTCAAAACTTACTTATAGAAAGACTAGGAGTGGTTTGATGGTGGGTGTGGTGAGGTGACATACATCTGGGGAGGTGTGAACCTGTTCCTCTAAATCAAATACAGTGTTGGAAACCAATGTTACCTCAAAAAATACTAAAACTTGTAGATAGTGACTTAAGGGAATGTAAATGGTCTTAATTCACTACTGAAGAATGAAACTTTAACTTGTGTAGGAAGAATTTGTAAGGTTAAAAACTTCACTACTGTATGTATATATGACATACACATGCATCTATGTGACCTGTATTTTGACAGTATTGTAAAATAATTACTTGTCTTCACATGACAAAATGGTTTAGGTGAGTAAAGAAAGTCAAAATCAAATCTATTGTTAGTGTACAGGTATGTGTTGTGTAAACCCAAATTTTAATTCACTGATTGTTTTAATTTTCAATGGCTTGAAATTTCTAATAAAGCTCATGAAGTCATCCCCTCTGAGGTTTTGGGTCATCAGTTGTAAACCTAAATGAATTTGGATCCCTTTTTGCAAACAAAATTTCCATTCACGAATGTTTCCCAAATTTGACCTACTTTAGTCACCAATCCTATTTCCCTCTTTTTGGAAGTTTCAAACAGTTTTTCTCAACAGAAAAAAATTTATGAGAATCCTGAAAAAATTATTTGGGGGAGAGATGTTCTTTCAAACAACAGGAAAAGACTAGAAAGCACTTTATTTTCATAAAGGAATATGGGGAAGCACATGAGAATGACATCAGGGAAGGGTTGATTTTCTCTCTGTGCCTCATAAAAGTCGGTTTCTCAGACATCCAGTGAGAGAAACCAGGAGCGATTTCTGTCAGTCCTGGTGGGGTGGGGGTGGGGTTAGGGGTTGAGGGTGGGGTTGGGAGTTGGGGGGCTGCGCCTGGTACACTTCCTGACCACTCCTACCCTTTTTTTGCTTTCCAGGTCCCACCTCGAGACCCTACACTGCCATTGGCCTATGTAGGAGAAGCCAGATTCCATTAGCCCCTCGCAGCTTCTCCTGGAGTTCCTCTGAGCCCAAGCTGGAGGAAAGGGTGGCAGCCAAAGTAGGTGCTTGGGCACACCCAGATTTCCAGAGCCAGCGCCTGGGCACACCCAGAAGTCCCATCCGAAGGGGCGCAGTTGCCATGGCACCGGAGATGCACTGCAGGCATCCTCAGCCCGGGGCAAAAAGGGGGCCCGTAGCAGCCGCCTCCTTCCAGAGCAATCTGGCAGAAGCGCCCCTTCCTCGGCTGGCCGGTGCTCCCAACCATCTCCCCTCCAAGAGGTTAACCAAGGTTTGCTCTCCACCCCCTCCGCCCACCCCAGCGTTTCCATACGCTCAGTTCACAGGCCCCTCCCAGGCCGGGGGTGAATGCTCACTTACATTCACCGCTGCGAGGGAATTGTTCCCCCAGCGCTGCCCATCCTCAAATCAATGCCTGCCCAGAACAACAGAGAGGGCCTCAGATGTACCGGTTTCCACAGAACCTTTGTTAGGCTTTTGTCAAGCAGTTTTGAACCTAATAAATAATGTCAAAAGTCTCTATCGCAGCCAAAAATGTTCCTTTTGAAGCATTTCTAATAGTATTTTTGTTCTGCGGTGTCTCCCAGTGTCACAAAGAATTTGCGCCTGACAATGGGGATGGGGTACATCGCGTGCCACTTCGCAATGTGCCCACAGGGATTGGGAGCAGCCCCCTTTGTTTTGCTTTTGCAGGTAAACGGTTTCACTTGCCAACTTGGGCTTTGGTTTAAGGATGTTTTCTAAGGACCTTTTGAATTTCTAAACAGGTTTGGAAAACATAATTGCATGTCTGTAATTTAATCGTTAAGATGAAATTTGATTACTCCTGATGTGCCTAGGGGAATTCTTCAGGCAGTAGGAAGGTTTTTATGTCAGAAACCTGAACCTGGATCCTTGTCGGAGGCCCTGAAACCCTTGGAACTAAGTTTAGTGCAAAAGAGAGACCAAATTCTCAGACTCTTACTAGAAAAGACTGGAGCAGCTCAGGGAATGTTTTATCAAAACGGTCATTTTAGGCATTATTTTTAAATTTTAGTGAAGTTCAACATAGCAGCATTTCACAGTGTTGCAATGCAGAGACTGACCTTTTAAAATGATTTTATGGGTTTAGTTTTTTTTTTTTAATGTAGCGTTTTTGCAACATGGAGAGACACACAAATAATGTGAGCAGTACACCCTTATGAAGTTTTGTGCTCAGATTCTTTGTCATTGTCCATAGACTTGGATTGTTAAGGATTCTGAGATTTCCTATTGCAATTCAAATATATCCATATACATATACATGGGTTTATAGTATACACTACCTACATTTAAAATTTACTGTTAGTTCTAAAGTCCAGCTAAAGTCTCAAAGTTTCAATAGCAATAAAATTTTATATCAAGTAACCATTTAGTATTTAAGAATCTGTTTAGTCCTTTGAGGATGTTTTGATTTCTTTGAGTAATAGCATTCTCTAGGAGAAATAACTGTAAAGAAAAAAGCTAACCCCAAACCTTAGAACTTTCTTTATTCCAGATTGACATGGTCTTATAGTAACTGTTTTGACTTTATTTATCAATAATTTTTTATTTACATGATTTTGTCATAAGAAAACATACAGGTTATGATGGATGGTTGCTGTGGTTTCCTGAGGGTATAATGGTAACTGCTCACCAGAGTTCACATGACAATAGTAAGTTCAACTTTGTGCCATTTGGCTGAAGAGAACTATGTGGGCAGAGTCATGGGATTTACATACAATTTTGATTCAGGAATATGTTTGCTACTTAATCATGAGTTTGCACAACTGATTCTTTTTTTTTCAGGTCAAAACCTCGTTGCTTTAAGTGATTTTAATACAAGTAATCAAAAGTTTTTTATGGTCAATTTCAGGAGCAGAAACTGTTTTTGATATTGGAAAGGTATTCCCCTCACCTGTGCAAGTGCAAAGTAGTAAATTTTTTTTAAAAAGATTTATTTATTTATGCATGCAAGAACTGTGGTGTAGGCCAGAGGTGTGGGGGATAAGGATTTACCAGAGATAGAGGGGGAAGTAGTATAGATATATCTACTGAAATACACTGCTGAGGGGAGCAGCAGGAGAGACCTGAGAAGTCTGCTGCGCCATGTGGGTCAGCAACCTGGCAGTGACTTGAACTCATACTGCAGTGGCTGGCGATAGCTTGATGGTGCTGAGACTTAACCCCTTGTGCCACCAGGGAGGCCCAAATGGTAAATTTATTAAAAATACAATACAGAAGAAATTCTGTTCAGAATTGAGACCCCCCTCCCCAAAAAAAAGATGTAAAGTAGGTGGTCTACCATAGGCAAAAGTGTGTATTTTAAAGTGTGTTCCATTTGGAACACTAGTGCTAGAAAGATGCTTTGTGCGAATGAGTCTGGATAAATATGTCTGAGAGATGAGACCCAACCTGCTCCTTCTTAAGAAAGTTATAGTGACACAGTAAGGACCCTGTGACATCCCACGATAAAAGAAATCCAGTTAACCCAATATTTTCCGATTTTATTTAATCAAGGAACCCTGATATGTGTGCATGTTTGTGTGTCTGCACGGATATCTATTTTTTACAAATAACACCTGTCAATACTAGTGTCCTGTAGAACACAGTTGAGAAAACATTGCTCAAAGTTCTATTTTTAAATATAACAAAATCTGGTGAGGCTGGAGGGTGAAAAATTAGGATTTCTTTTCAAAGAAGGAAGGAACGAACCAGAGCTAAGGAAGTAGCCCTTCAGAAATACCTCCGGGAACCTGTTGTTCCTTGGAAGAATGTCACCGGCTGTGTCTGGTTATTTTTCCTTCTGGGGGGCACGTGGTCAAGAGAAGGTCTTTTGGCCCAGCCCTGATCATGCTTAGATAGTGATGATTGAGGAGCACTTCCAACTTGACTGTCATGGTGCCTGAGATCTCCCGAATGACGGAGACTTTTGTACTAGATCATAGACCCCAATGCACTAAGGCCAAGATAATTAAACCATGCCTATGCCACGATTTATGAATACAGTGCTGGATTCACGTCATCACTGAAGATGGATTAATATTAGGAAATGAATAGTATGTGCTTGTGTATAGCACTGTCACTGAGCAATAGAACAAGGTTCCCTGGCATGAAATCATTATTTCATGGGTTCTGAATTACAACCTGCTTTTATTCCTTGGGGGTATGTGATCTGACTTATGGAACATTTATTACCATGTACTGTGTGTCTTCTAGAGAAGATAATATGCCACTTCAAGGAAAAAAATTTTTTTTGAAAATTGCATTGAAAAATAGATATTAGTCAATTGAAAAAATTGCTGCATTCAAGAAGGTTAATATTTAAGATAATGTCTGGTGAATAATATTTACAAGTCTGGAATCTTTTTATAATATGTAAAATATTTAATCATAATGACAGATAGCATTTATTGAATGTGTTATGCATTAAGGACTGCTCTAAGTGTTCAGCATGCTTTTGTTCAGTTCTCATAATAGCTTACTAATTAGTAATAGATTATTAGTGTAGTTGCTATTATCTCAATTTCATAAGTGAGGATTTATTCTTAATGACAATAAGACACATATGCATAAGACACATAAGACAATAAGACACATACATTGTACATATACACACAGGTATGTAAGAACTTTAAAGACTATCATATATTTTATAAAATTATAAAATTTATATATTTTAAAATTTAATTTCATGTATGAAATTATTTAAAACATTATTAAAGCTAGTGTATATGTACATATGTGTTTATATTCCACCTGTACAGATAACATCTATTAATCATTTTTTTGTACCATAATCTTAAGTGAGGTAAGTATAGAAACTACTCCCTGATCCTTCTGAGAGTGGGAACTGGTAATTGTGGAATGATGATATATAACATGTATGAAGTCATTAAAGATCAAAGTGGGGTCAGATTATTAGGACATAGTTCTTTGGTTTGAAACAGCATCCTTCTTATGAATGAAGGCTCAGGAACTAAGGGGAGGGAAGGTTTTCTGAAGATGGTGGCATTCTCAAGGTGGTAGGAGCTGCCCAACAGACCTGTGAAAGGGAAGGGGAGAGAGTAAGGTAGAGCTAAAGGGCTGGATCCAAGCACCGACAGCTTTGTCATGGCTGGAATTTATTTACTGTTAGATTGGCATAACATGCTTTGTTTACTGCAAAGGCTAATTTGGATGCCAAGTTTGCTATCACATCAAAGTCTTTTGAAAAGGAAGAGCAGTATACAACTGCAAATCATTCTTTTATGACTAATATCAACAATCATTGGCATAAATATTATCCATTTTTATGCAGGACTAATTTATGGCTTACAGATCCAATTGCACCAACAGTGATGTTCTTTTTGGTGAGTACATGATCACGTCCCTCTCTGAGAAGATTTTCTAAGCCAGATTCTTTGCCTTCATCACAGTGCCACAATGTAAGTTTTACCCCATTTTCTGAGGAAACTGAAACACAGACGCAAAAAAATTTTTCCAAATAATGATTGCCTGTAACACACATTCTCACCAACATTCTGTACTTACAAACATATGCGGTCAATAATTTAACAGCCTATTCCATTCAGAATCTCCAATTTAGTTCACCTCAGTTCAGGGTGCCCTATGCCATACCTACCATCCTACCATCTACCACGTAATCTTTTAGCTCAACTCTCTGTGAAAATTAAGACAATGTTTTCATAACTCCAAAGTGATGTTGAGGATTCTAATTCATGCACAGACCCAGGAAAGCAATTGTCATCAAGGGAAGACTTGACATTGAACATTGAGGAAAATGTTCCAGAATTCTTTTTTTTAAATTTTTATCAGGGTAATATTATAACACTGTATATGATTTAGGGGGATAGGTTCACATATTCTCAAAATTCTTAAGGTGTGTGGCATCTCTCTTGCATAGTCCTTTTGTGAAATGCTATTCCCCACATCAATACTTTTCCACAAGCTTTGCCCACATCTAACCTCCTGCTACAGGTCCCTCGTTCTCCAACCTATGTGCCCCTCCTCTAAGGGACTCTAGCTGGTTTTGTATGTCAGTGATAATGGGATCGATTGTAAAGTATTTATTGAGTTCTTACTATCCTGGGTAATATTTGTGAGATATTTGAGAACAGGACACTATCTGTTTTGTTGACAGGCTCAACCAGGATAAGACTTAGATTTCATTCTCTCTCTCTCTCTCTCTCTCTCTCTCTCGCTCACTCTTTCTTTCTCTCTTTTACTGAGCACCCAGTACATGCTGGACACATCGCTGGGGATATAGCAATGAAGAACCATGTTGTTCAAGAAAAACCTTGCTAGAAGACCTGAAATAATTTCAGTCCATTAACCATAATTCTGAAATCCAAAATCTCTGAAAATTGCAAATTCTTTTATAACTCATTCTGTATCGGTTATGACCTTAATTGAAGTGAGTTTAAGATAACCTCATCTCCTTGAGTATTTTGATGAAGATGTATTAATGTATTTGACTATGGGGTATTACCGTGGGCTTCCATCCATAGTGTACATCATTAATACAAAAATATTACAAAAAATTAAATTTCAAAACACAGTTGGCCTGGAAATTTTTGGAAAAAGAATTTTGAACTTGTCTAGTGAATAAATGCAGTGGAAATGTAGAAAAGGCGCAGTCCGAGTTGGTGTAATCACAGGTTTTCCTGGGGCTGTACAACATAACCACAGTAAATTTTACATTTCATCCACTCAAATAGAAACCCTTTCTATCCTCTTCTCTCCCTCCACCTAAGCAATCGCTAATCTGGTTTCTTTGTCTCTGGACATTTAATATGAATGGAGTTATATAATATATGGTCTTTTGTGACTGTTTTCCTCCACTAACCATAATTTTTCAAGATTTACCCTTACGGTAGCATGTGTCAGTATATCATCTTTTTATGACTGAGTAATATTCCATTGTGTGGCAGTACCATATTCTGTTCATGCATTCTTCAGCTGATGGGCATTGGGGTTATTTCTGCCTTTTGGCTATTAAGAATCATGTTCCTATAAACCTTCATGCACAAATTTTTGTGTGGATCTATGTTCTTATTTCTCCTGGATTTAGTCTTACCTTTTATTCCCCAAACACTCCTGTGGCCTGTTGTTGTTACCCCCTTTTACATTTGTGGAAATTGAGAATAAGGAGGTTATATTACTTGCCCAAAGTCAGGGGGCCTGTACAAGGCAGATCCAGGCCATAAATCTAGGCAAACTGATTTGATTTTACAAATTCTTACATGTGTGTAGTTAACACTCTTTACACAATTTATATTCTTTTTTTTTAAATCACATTTTTCTCCCTTTGTTCTAAATCACACTTGAATCTTTCTAACACAGTGTGTGGGTGGATGTTCAGAATGGCAGAAACCATCCTCAAACTGTCTATTAATTAATCCTCTGAGCATTGTTCCCCTCCCCCATTAGTTCTTCTTTGGGGTGAAATCAGTATTGCATGTTCCTTCCTTCCCACACCTCCTCAAGGTTAAAGTTGAATTCTTTGAGATTGCGATTTTTTTTGTGTGTGACTTTAACAATGTTCTCTTCACATGTCCTTGCAAGGGCCCAACAATTGCTTGTTGACCCATTTTAACCTCTTTTGAGCATCATCTTCAAAGTGTAACTGTCCTTGACAATGAAAGAGACCTTCCTATTGTCTGGTCCTTCCAGGCAATCTTTAGCATGGAGCTCAATGGCTTTCAGATGGAGGAGTTGGCTAGAGGAAGGAGACAAAGTAAGCTGTTGTTCCTGAGTGAGTTTGCTAAAGTTTCCCTTTTCTTGCTTAGAATGGTGCATTTCTATAGAAGATGACAGACGTTTTGACAGGTGCAATATGCTTTGAACTGTTGTGTCCGATAATTCTTTTGTCTTGGCTTTTCCCAGCAGAGTGGTACATCTTAGGATGCTGATATGCATATTGTTTGCTTTTCATTTAGTGTGGTGAAGCCTTCCTTCTCGCTTTCTCCACCTCTCTCTTTAGGCCCTTTGCATGCGTGTCACTAACCCAGATGGGATGGCAAGCTTTAGTGATGGAAGCCTCTCCCCCTCCCCCCACCTTTTTTTTTTTCTCAAAATGGAAATCACTTCTTACATAGTTTTCTTATTATTGCTAAAAAAGAAAGAAAAGGAAAATTACTGAGAGAGGGACAAAACACAGCAGCACATCAGAGTCAATGGATGCCAAAGCTAAAACTCTAAAAATAGTACCTAGTGTCTATTTGATACCTTCTGTGTGTCAGATGTTATGCTAGACCTTGTCTATTATGGAAAAAGTGGAGATTATCTATGGCCTAGTCACCCATTGATAATTATTATTTACATTTTGAAATATAACCTTTCATAGTTTTTCTTAACATTTCATATTTTTATAAATTTTTTTTTTTGGCAATAATGAGCTCATGCTCACTATATTGTTCTATCAGCCAGTTTTTTCCTCTCGCAATGAACTATGGGCATCTTTGCAATAAGTAGTGATCTTCATTACCATTTCAAATACCTACTAAGAATTTTATTGGACTATCATAATTTAATTAATTCATTGTCTTGGGACATTTTAATGACTTGCAAATTTCACTACAACCAATATTTTTTGTAATGAATATAATGAATATATTTTACATATCCTTTGGATTATTTTTATAATAGACATACTCTTCTGATTACTTTTATAATATAAATTTATAAAAGTAGAGTCAATGGTCAAAATGCATGCAAGATTTAATTTCTGATTATCTTTTATCACCCATCTGGAGAGATTTTGAAGCATGTCATCTGACATCTTCTGGGCCTGCCGGAACTTAAAAAAGGTGCTTAGTCAGAAAAGAGTTAGTCTAAACCCAAAATAGACATGAGAGATCCCAAATTAAATCATTGACATAGAATTTTCTGCTTTCCATATACACGTGGATAAGTTTTATTTGACAACGAAAACTTTTCTTTCACTTCAGGAACTAAAACTGGAACTTCCAAATATGCAATGGGGCAGCCCTGACTGTTTCAGATCTAAGTTAATATAGAAATAGAGCCTAACATGGCCCAATTTGCTTCTCTGGGTAGACTTCTGTGTCTTTCTGCTAAATGTGGATATTTCCCAGAAAGTCGTTCTGAGTAGAACTCCAAACAACAGGCTGAACCGAGACAGAAACTATTTACAAAATGAAATAAAAATTGCCCTGCTCTCTGTAATAAGTTAATAGAACCTTTTGTTTTAATTTATATTTTTTCCTTGGTACTAAGATAATTCTAGAATCAGAGAAAGAATGAACTCACAGGGCCTCCCCGGATGGCGCAGCGGTTGAGTGCGAGGCTGCGAGGCTGCCCACAGCCTCTGCAGCGCCAGTTCGTTCCCCGGCCGCCCGCGAGGGTCCCACAAAAAAAAAAAAAAAAAAAAAGAACTCACAGAGGAGTTTTGGATTTGGGGTGTTTACTAACATAAGAAATAATGAAAGGAGATGCTGAGATGTTTGTTTATCTACCTTTCAGAACTATCTAAGTATGCAGTGGGGCATACTTACAAATGGAGTGTCTTTCCTATAATCAGGTATCAGTGAAGAGCAAGAACTGACTAAGTTTGATATAAAGTCATGGGACTTACAGAATATCTAAAATATCAAAATATTGTGCTCTCTGGAAAATGAAAGGTAGCATCTGAGGTTTTGATGGAAAAGAATAAGATGCAATTGAAATATTTATAGAAAAAACCAGTAAAATTCTTTACCATTTTCAAATAAGGCCACATTAAACTAATCTGAATAATGTGCTAATTGTAATTTTAATTTCCAATTTGGTTCTTTCTTGTATATTGTATGGCAAAGTTGTCCTGTTTTCTTGGTGACCTCCCCAAACACACATTTGTCCCTTTACTCCTATCTTTAGCTTTTCCACTTTGTTTTACTCGGTGGCTCTCCAGTCTGCAGGAAAATCAGCTTAGGTTGTGATTCTGCCAAGCTGGATAGTTACAAAGTCACTTGTGCTTTAGTTTAAGCAGCAGGACGCTGGCAGTTTGGCTTGCCATGGGTCATGTGATCCGTTGACCTCTATCTGGGTTCCGTGACTCTGCCTAGTAACAATTGATTAATGGTGTATGGTAAATTTGAGAGCAGATCTCATCAGTCCCCCCTGAGTTGGAAGACTTCCTCATTATCTTAGGCCTTTCACTGCTGCCCTTAGGAAATTTTACTCACAAATTAGGTTGAACAAAGTCTCCTCAAAGAAAATTATTTTCGGTGTTTGGTCATCGGGGAGCAGAAGGCTTGATGGTCATTTACTGCATTGAAATGGAGGCAAGTGGATTAGAGGGCCTGGCCAGCGGTCAGGCTTCCTTCCTCTTTGCTCCAGGGCTGGGTTTTCAGAAGAAGCCATGTAACAAAAGCTCTCACTTGAATGACAAGTTGGCCTCAAACTTTTTTTTGGAGGGCAGGGATAGAATTTCTGATTTTTGTGCTGGGAGAGAAACTATGGCCACATTTATTTATTGAACTTTAGTATCCAATAGCCATGTGGATTTGTGACATGCACCGTTGGCTGTGTACCCAGTCCTCATCCCAGCTTCTTAGTAATTGGACTCCAGTTTTCTTAGGGCAACAATATGCTTGGTTAAAAGTATTCTCTTCATTCTTCCTTGTAGCCAGAGTTGCTGTTTTAACTTGTTTTGGTCAACTAGTGGTAAATAGAATTCTACTGGATAAGCTACCATTTTCTTAATAAAAAGGAACAATCATCTGGCATGTCCTTTGTCCTTGCTTTTCCCCCCTTTATTTTTTACCTGGGTGACAGTTACAATACCTGGAGGTGGAGCAGCCATATCCTGCCCAAGAGGACAGTAACCGCTGCTAAAGATGGTGCAGTGGGAGCCTGAAGAAACTGTCTTTAATGTCTTCTAGAACTCATTATGAGACCTTCTGTGCCTTCAAATGTCTTGTTATGTAAAAAATTCAATCCTTACTGGTTAAGCTACTGAAGCCTGGCTTTCATTAGATACACTTGAGTGCTACCTTGATTGACATCTGCTCATATCCTGGCTCCATCATTTTCCACTTGGGTGATCTCTCTGAATCTGTCTCCTCACCACCAAGTGGAGATGTTCCTGCCTCAGAGGGTGGTTGTGAGGGTTAAATGTAATAGGTAGTGCATGTCAGAGTCTTAGCATAATATTTGACATAGGGAAGGTGTCAACATAGATTGGGTATTATTATCAGGGAGTTACTGTGGCTGCTGTTACCTCTCATGTACCAATGTACTCTGTCGCTCTCTGATATTCAGGTTCATGTCATCTTTTTAGAATCCAAAAAGATGATCAGATATTTCTGTTAATGTTGAGACAGAGTTTGACACATCACTTATTTCCCATATAATGCATATCTACTCAGCGCACTGACAAATTGGTATGTCAGGAAATAAAGTCAAATACTAGCTGTTAAACTGGGTTATGATCTGAGGAGCTTTTTCCATATTCAGTGGGACCAAAAAGAACTGGACTTTTTCAAGGAGAACCAAGCCATGATTTGAACCCAGACCATTTATTTGAGTCCTGAATTAAATTCCTCTTTGATATCAGAAGCAAGATATCAAGAGTTCAACTTGTATCTGAACAAATGCTATAGGTTATAAAGACTTTGGAAAGATGGAACATGAGTGAAGAATATGCATATATAGAGGTATGAAGTTGTACTTCCAAAATTATATTGTTATTTAAGAAACAAAAAAAATTTTTTTTTTAATCTTAAATTTTATTTTTATATTCCCCCATACAATTGCAAATGCCCCATTCTGACCCCAATCCTTCCCCTCCCGCCCCCCACCCCCCAAAAAGTGTCTCTGGTTCATAGTTTTTTGTTGATTTTGATTTTCACTTTCTTATATTCATTTTCCTGGTCCCTTATTTAAGTTTTCTAGATTCCTGCTATGAGTGAGACCATCCGGTATTTTTCTTTTTCTTTTTGGCTTATTTCGCTGAGCATGATCCCTTCCAGCGCCATCCATGTTGCTGCAAATTGCATGTGTTTATCTTTTTTGAATGCTGAGTAATATTCCATGGTATATATGTACCACATCTTCTTGATCCAGTCATCTACTTTTGGGCATTTGGGTTGTTTCCAAAGCTTAGCTATTGTAAACAGTGCTGCTATAAACATAGGGGTGCAGGTGCTCTTTGGAATGGATGTTTCTGTGTCCTTTGGGTAAATACCTAGGAGTGGAATTGCTGGATCATATGGAAGCTCTATGTTTAGTAGGTCCAGAAATCTCCACACAGCTCTCCATAGTGGTTGGACCAGTTTGCACTCCCACCAACAGTGCACAAGAGTTCCTTTTTCTCCACACCCTCGCCAACATTTGTTGTTGCTAGTTTTTTTAATATGTGCCATTCTCACTGGTGTGAGATGGTATCTCATGGTAGTTTTGATTTGCATTTCCCTGATTGCAAGTGATGTTGAACATTTTTTCATATGCCTGTTGGCCATTTGCATTTCCTCTTCAGAGAAGTTTCTTTTTGGCTCTTCTGCCCATTTTTTGACTGGATTATTTTCTTTGTTGTTGTTGAGTCTCATCAGCTCTTTGCAGATTTTTGTGATCAGTCCTTTATCATTAGTGTTGGGTGCAAAAATGTTCTCCCAGTTGGTGGGGTTTCTCTTTGTTTTTGTTATTGTCTCTTTTGCTGTGCAGAAGCTCTTTAATTTGATGTAGTCCCAGCTGTTTATCTTCGCCTTCACTATCACTGCTTTGGGTGATGTGTCTGTAAAGATGTCTTTGATGTGCAAATCCCGTAGTGTTTCGCCTATATTTCCTTCTATGTATTTTATGGTTTCAGGTCTTATGTCTAGTTCTTTAATCCATTTTGAGTTGATTTTTGTGTATGGTGTGAGGTAGTGGTCAAGCTTCATTCTTTTGCATGTAGCGACCCAGTTTTCCCAGCACCATTTATTGAACAAACTTTCTTTGCTCCAATGCATAGTCTTTGCTCCTTTGTCAAAGATTAGTTGACCATAAATCTGTGGGTTTATTTCTGGATTTTCTATTCGATTCCATTGGTCTGTATGTCTGTTCTTGTTCCAATACCATGCAGTTTTGATGATTATGGCTTTGTAGTATAGTTTGAAGTCTGGGAGTTTGATGCCTCCATTTCCTTCTTTTTTTTTCAGTAGAGTTTTGGCTATTCGGGGAAACTGAAAATTTTTTAAAAGCAAGGAATGTTTGTTAGACTTTGGTGTCTCTCCCTAGCCAAGGAAACTAGAATTCTCTGTTACTAACCACCAGAAAACTTCCAATTATTGATTCATTTTCTTCCAGGTGGAGGGTAAAAGTATGGCAGATGGACAGCAATTTGTTCCACAAATATTTGGAGTCTATATTAGGTATTTTTTTCTCTGTTACGTTTAAAGTGCAATTTTGTACTAATAAACTTAAAAATCTGGCACCGTCTTGAGGGTACTCGAGATATAATTAAATTCTGCATTATTTTCAATAAGTTATTTAACTTCTCTGAGCCCTAGTTTTCTTATCTGAATAATGAGAAGGACTTTCAAAGCTGATATCCTGTGACCCTGTTCTTTCTTCACGTTCACCAACCTCCCTTTTTATACCCATCACATTCCTATTTCATCTACTTCCATTTATTCATGACTACCCTTTTTTGCTATCCCAAGGAAACCTCAACTTACTCCAATTCACTGTCATATATTGTGATTCCTTCTTTTTTACCTTTATATCAGACTTTAGAAAAGAGTATGAACAGAACCAGAAGTTGAGAGATGTCTTGATTATAAGGAGAAACCGCATATGTTTGGTTTCTCGATTACAAGATGGTGAGGGTGCTGAGTGTAGTAATAATGATGAGTGAAATGTACTAGTTAGTTAGGATAGCTGGGCCCTGTGCTTCACACTTCATTCATGCCTCATAATAACTCTCTGAGTTTGGTACTATGGTAGTCACGATCTTATATAAGAGGAAACCAAGATTTAAAGGGCCTAAGTGTCACAGATAGAAAATAGCTAAGTTGGAATTTGATTGCCGGGCATCTGTCACTAAAAACTGCCAATATCTCCATACTATTCCTCTTCTTCCTGATAATACTCAGTTCAAGTTCTTTGCCCATCTTTAAAAGTTAAGATAACATTAACTTACATTAAGATTACTTAATGTAATAACTTAAATTAAGATTACATTAACTGGGTAGATTTCAGGTATACAGTTTTTCACTTCAACAGATGTATACACCATACGGCACCCATCATCAAATGCCTAGTCACCATTCACCACCACCCAATCAGCCTCCTCTGTCTGCCCCCACCTTCTGCTTTTGTAACCACCATTCTGTTGTTAAGGTGTAAGGGTTTGTTTTTGTTTTTATTTTGTTTATTTGTTTTTATATTCCATAAATGAGTGAAATCATATAATATTTCTCTTTATATGACTTATTTCACTCAAGATTCAGCCACTAATGGCAAGAGTTCGTCTTTTTATGGCTGAGCAGTATTCCACTGTGTGTATATGTACCGTATCTTCCTGATCCACTCATGTGTTGTGGGGCATTTAGGTTGTTTCCATACCTTGAATATTGTGAATAGTGCATGTAGAAATGATTTTGTAGCCTGCACTTCTTCAGTATTCATTTATCATTTTTAGTAGTTTTTCTATCTTTTTTTTGGTATAATTGTTCTTTCTAGGAATTCTAATACTATATTAAATAATAGTAAGAGTGGACATTCTTGTTTTGTTCCTAATCTTAGAGGAAAAGTCTTCAGTTGTATCCATTGACTATGCTCTAGCTATGGGATTTGTCTGTATACGACTTTTGTTATCTTTACAAACGTTATTTCAATACCCATTTTATTGAGAGTTTTTAGCATAATTATATGCCAAATCTTACAAAATGATTTTCCTGTATATATTGTGAGGATGGTATGATTTTTATCTTTCATTTTGTTGATTTTATGAGCCACATTGATGGATTTGCATTCTTATATCCCTGGAAAAAATCTGATTTGGTCATGGTGTATGATCTTTTTAATGTATTATTGAATTTAGTTTGCTAATATTTTGTTGAGGATTTGTCCATCTGTGTTCATCATAGATACTGGCCTGCAATTTTCTTTCCTGTGCTATCTTTGTTTGGTTTTGATATCAGTGTTATGCTGGACTCATGAAAGGATTTAGAAAATATTCCTTCCTTCTGGGCATTTTGTAAGAGTTTGAGAAGGAGGACTATTAGTTTTTTTTTATTATTATTATTCCAATTACTTGTGATCTGTCCAAGTTTTCTATTTCTTTGTCACTTGGGCTTGGTAGATTGTATGATTCAAGAAATGTATTCAGTTTCTCTAGGTTGACATTTCCTTTAGGTTTGTCATGAAACTATCAGAGCTCAGGACTCTATTTTGTAGGGGAGGGAAATGATCTTACATATATAATTTCAATATTTTAGTAGGTATTCATAGTTCATGTTTCTTCTTGAATTGGTATTAATTTTTCTAAAAATTAATGCATTTAATACAGGTTTCTAAATATGATTATATTCCTTTATAGTATGAAGTATATTAGGTCCTTTTTTCTAATTCTATCAACTTGCTTTCTTTTCATCATCATATTTTTCAATAAAATAATTATCCCGAAAGCTTCTGGATGAATTACTCACAAAAATAAGGTTCTTCTTTTTTTGGTTATCAGTCACAGAAAATGGAAATGTAGGAGATGCAAAAAAAAAAAAAAGAGGTGGTACATTAGGATAGAAATTCAACTGAAGGAAAGGTATTTGCTCTAAATATTTTAAATTACATATGAGGAAAAAGAATTATTTTTTTCCCTCTAAAATCACCTCTTTTCTCCTTAAAAAAAATCCCTCCAAAATGTGCTAAATAGAATGGAGCACATAAGGTAGAACCAAGCAGTTAAGATAGCGGAAAGAGAGTTCAATCTTGGCATACCAATTAGGACCATAGAAACTAAAAGAAACCAGTTTCAAATTGAGCGTAAAGTGTTTGGCTAGATCGAAAGGATAGCAGCTGGAAACTTCTGTTTATCAAATTTGAACAATCTGCATTCTGTTTTTCTATAGACAGCCAATGCTAAACCTTGAGAAGAATTCATTTATCCGGCACATATGAAAATGTGGTTTAAAACAAGTACACACACACATACAACACATACACCAGAAAAGCAAACTATTTCCTATGCCTGGATGAACCAATGTATAATAAAACAGATTCCCAAATCAGCCACAATGTGAGGGTAGCAAATGAGAAATGACCCGTAAGAGTTACAGTGCTGTAGGCTAAGAAATGAAGAGACCTAACTTGAGACTAATATGAGAATATGAGAAAGAGAAAACAACTACTAAGCTCTTCATACATATTAAGTATTGTATATATTTAGTACCAACGATAAACCAGGGAGGTAGGTCTTATTGTTCTCAGTTTAAAGATGAGGTTCGTTTCAAAGATGTACCCAAAGTTAACCATCTTCTATGTGAAGGACACAAGAAGATCTGATTCCAGACAGCAAAGTATATATTTGGAGCACAGGCATTGCAGTTTTTCTATCTAAGCTTGAATCCTGCTCTGCCACTTGACAGCTGTGTGATCTTGGGTATATTACTTAACCTGTTTGTATCCTCAAGTCCCCATCTTAAAATAAAATTACCTATCTTCTAGGACTGTTGTGAGGTTTAAATGAATAAATACATAATAAAACAGAATGTTTTCTTTTTTATATTTTCTTTTATGTTATATAATTCTTACATCATTTTTCATTTTTTGCACAACGTATGCATTTTCATTTTGGTTATATTCCCCATACTTTAGAATGTTTTCTGACCCTCAGTAACTCCTCAAAAATAGTTTATCACGAGTCTTGAAAACATATATGACCTGAGAAAGCAGGGCAGGGAAGCATAGGGATGTTTAATGATGCCAAATCCATGGAATGATAATCAAGTATGAGACAAGAATTTCTTCTTCCACCTTCCCTCCCCCTGCCACTCTACTTTTCCTTAAGTTCTGGTTGCTTGAAGTGATTTAATTATACTATTCCCAAACTACCTGCTTATTCTTACCCCTTAGTCTTTAGACACAGAACCCTGTGTATTAATAGACTTAACAGATTTTCAGTGATGAAATTAGGATTTAAAGAAATAGACCTGTTATTTCAGAGATGAGAAAATACACCAGGGGAGCTGATATGCCATAATTAGAAATGATGACAGAGTTAAAATAAGGGGGGGGGTGGGAATTGTATGGGGAATATAACTAAGAAGAAAATGCATGTATTGTGAAAAAATGAAAAATGATATAAAAATATATAAAAAATAAAAAAAGAAGTTTATAAAAAACTGAAAAAAACAAGCAGTTAGGGCATGTCCTGTGGGAGCGAGGGTGACATGCTCACCACTACAGTCAAATGTGACTACTCCTCAATGTCACTTTTACTTCTTAAATAGTTACTAAAGGCAGCCATGTATATTAACACTTAATTATAGTCTTCATTCTACAGTATATAATGTAATGCAAGGCTTTCTTATACTTTGATTATGACCTTTCTTTAACCTTAGAGACCTTCTCAGACTGCACCTGGGCACCGACTTCCCATGGATCCCTGGTGGATCCAGGCTGAACATATGAATTCTTGTTCCCAGATGGTCCGATAGTGAGTCACCCCAGCATAGAAGGTATGACTAATGTCCTCACAGCTAAACATCATCAAGTGATGATGTGGGGAGGGAAACAACCTGTGTTAAAAATAGTCTTAACACAGCATGAAAATGAACTAGAACAAATGAGCAAACTAGACTTTATGTGTGAATATCATGAACTTGTGACTTAATCAAAGTGGAGTCCAACAAAGTACTGTGAAGAGTCACTTGGGTGACAGGCAAGTGACAGAGAAAGGCAGCTCCCATGTCTATCAGGCAGTCTGAGTGTCCCTCTGGCTCTGGCCTCTGACTGTGTATAGGGAAAGAAAGGTCTGACTCCACAGAGATTTTCAATGATCCAGTCCACAGTTCTATCTAGTCTTCACCTTCTATTATTTTTTGTGAGCTTATTTTTTGTGGGATAAAGGAACCCATTAAGGTTTCTGTATCAGGTGTCAGAAGTCGTGAGTTGGAAAATAAGGGTGTTTTTCAATGAACTATGGTGGTAGACTATGAGTGTTTTAGTGGTGGATGTGGTATGGTAAGAATACCTGAGGGGGGAGATCTGATATTTCTACAACACAAACAATGATGTAGACCAATGAAAAATGGTTAAATGTTATCTCAGTGAAAAAAAGCTAAAAGAAAACTCAGGAAATAACATAAACCACCAAGTCCAATGACCAAGATTTTAGACTATGCATTCTGATGTTGATTAATATTAAAGATGAATGAAAAAAATAAAGAAAAGTTTATTCTCTATTGGGAAGCTATTCCATGAAATCAAGTTTTCAAATAAGTTTCTTATGGGGGGGGGGCAGCACAGCCTACAGGCTGGCTGAGTACATGAGCCTCAGAGGCGACACCTGCTGTCATCAGCCATGAGCTGCATGATATTGACTAATCTGAAATTCTTTGAGGGGGGGATTGGTGTGGGGGTAAAATCCTCAGAGCTTGGCTATCAGCTTGATCAGAGGTCCTGTAATTCTCTTACTTCATCTAAGTATGTTCAACCGAATAGACTGCTCCTGCATGTCCTTCAATGTCAGCACACCTATGATGCTGAAGAGCTAGAAATAACACCATCCTGGTCAAAGTTTTGTCCCAGGACTGTCTAGTAATGCTTAAAACAATCTAGCCCTCCTATCTCCAGACTACCTCCTTAGTGTCACCTCTTAGATCTTTAGACACACCATCCTATATGTTAATAAACTTGACAGATGTACAATCACGAAATTGAAGGGTCAATACCTTTCATTTCATAGATGAGAAAATGTCGGGAAAGTTCAATGATGTGCCCAATAGTTAGTGATGAAGCTACAACCACATCACCAGGAGGTTTTTTTCTAGCAGCTAAGGTGGCATTTAGTTAGAGCAGAGTGTGGCTAATATTTAGTACTGTGTTTATTTTGGAATAATTATTTTGAAATAATTATTTAAAGCTAACACCATGGTGGAAACAAATCCAACCATTTCAATGCACATCCTAGAAAAAAGTATCAGAGGCAGCATTTGAGTGGGGACTGGCAGGCTCCACAGGACCAGCTGACAGTGGACTGTGTCCATGTGCTCATTCACTCCTGGTCACCCTGTGACTTAGCACTTTCTAAGCTCTGATCACAGTTTGGAATGCTTTACTCTATCTTGTCCTAAGAAAAATCAAGTGCAATTGTCATATTGTGTCCATTTTGTAGATGGACAAATTAATGCTCCATTGATTATCTCAAGAGTTTAAGTGGCAGCACCAGGGCCACCAAGAACAGATGTCTCTCCTCTTCTGGAACGTTTCTGCTTCCCATGCTGATTTTATGCCACTGTCTCAGGCTGCCTATTTGACATAGTCAACAGATGGAAATGAGAGGAGTGGGTTCTGGAAGATTGGCCTCACCTCTAGTGAAAATTGCATCTAAACATTGTATCTTCCCAAGGACAACCTTTTCAAAGTGGTTTGTTTGGTTGCTGTGGGTTAAGCAACTGACCTTGATGTATGGCAACAAGTGATTACCAACTTTGAGTATAAGCAGCAGGGGTAGTACTGAACCCCCAGTGGAGAGGGGCCCTCCTGACACCCCAGGCTTTCCCCACTCCAGCCTCCCCTACCAGCTACAGAGGATCCCAGTGTGCTCACAGAAAGTTACTTGGCAGTTTCATGACATATAGCCAGGTGCCCTTAGGCAATTTTAGATCTGAGAAAATATAATCCCCCCAGCCCCCAGAATTACTGCTTTGTCTCTGACAGCAAATAACACAATTCTAATTTCTATACTTTTTTTTAAAGATTTATTTATGCATACAAGAGCTGGGGTGCAGGCCAGAGATGCAGGGGGTGAGAGGATTCACCAGAGACAGAATGAGGAACAGAACTGGCAGACTGACTGAAATACACTGCGGAGGGGAGCAGCGGGCGAGTCAGGAGAGGTCTGCTGTGCCATGTGGGTAGCTGGCAGGGGATCCCCTGGCAGGGGATCGAACTTGTGCTGCAGTGGCTGTGGTGAGCTTCTTAAGTTGCCTCCTAACCCCTTGCACCACCAGGGAGGCCCCTAATTTCTATGTTCTTGTTCTGTCCTGTCTTTCAAAATTCTCTAAAAACTGATTCTGACGAAACTGATCTCACTCTGATGTTGCCCTAACTGAAGCATGGTACTAATTTCAATTTTGATAAAGTGAGTACTGGCAACAACTTTTCTTTTTTTATGTGACATGTTTTTAGATTCCTCCCACCTCATTTTAAAGATCTAAATATTAAATGGACATAAACAGAAAACCAATAATCAAAATCTAATCTCAGGTTTTCTTTAGTTTCGCCCAGCTCTGTGGAAAATTTTTCTTATCCTTTCCCTTACCTCTCCTCCTCTCTCCCCTCCCCTCTGTCCTACTTCTCTCCTCTTTCTCAAATCTTGCTCTCCTGCCATCCCATTCATCTAGTAGACAAACCCCCCCATCCCCTGTGTCTGGTGAACTCCTAACGATCCTCTAAAGCCCATCTTGAGAGCGACCTCTCGGTCTCAGCCGCCTCCATTCTCAGAGCGCTTTCCTGTCTGGGCACGGTGCTCAGATCGTGTTTGTATCACAGCTCCCACCATGTTGTAGCATAAATATTTGCTGCCAAATGCTAATGGCTCACATGGCTCCCTTGCTGAACATCCTTTAGGGACTGCGCATTAATTTCAGAATAAATTCCAAACTCATCAGTCTGAGATCCACGAGCCTCTGTGGTATAAACCCAGCCAATCTGTCATTTCGTATCTTCCCGCCCACCCACCCTTCCATCCTGAGTTCCAGACATAAAGCTGGAATGTCACATTGACATCTCTCGCTCACTCTTTCCCTGGTGACTCCAGTATCTCTCTTCCTCCACCCTCAGCCAGTTCAGAAGTCACCACTCCTAGGAGCCCTTCCCTGAGCCCACCTGCCTCCCCAGGTGTGTCTTCCACATTCTCCCTGGCATCCCTGGTGCCATTTGCACAGTGCTGAGCAAGCTGCCTTGGCTGTGTCGCTCCCTGCCTAGACCATGGCTTCAGCAGAGGGAATGGCTCTTCTCTGTCCATCTCCAACAACCAGCACTTTTTGGGTACCCAATAAACCCTTGCTGAATTTAGGTGAGAACCCCTCTTGCCAAAGGCCGTTCTGGTGGTGTCATTGCATGAATTTGGAAAACTGATTTGTAAGCTGATGACAGGATAACCAAGAGGCAGGAGATGTTCAAGGAACAGACCAATTCTGAAATCACGATTATGATTGTTACCATTATTGTCATTTTTACTGTTACTCTTCGGAGTGAGGATTGAGTACAATATGAGCACACTCCTGCTCAATGCTATTGACTGGGTCCAGGTGCTCCCTCTCCAAGGAATCTTGGATACCTTCTCCCTTTGTCTTTCCAAGTCATCTGTCTACTTAGTCCATTTATTTGCTTCCACTGATCAGCTCTCAGCTCTGATTTCTTATTTGACCTCGGCAGGTATAATACAATAGTTTGAGGTCATATAGGATTGTTTTAAAACAGCACTTCATTTTGCAGGTTGCAAAACCTTAAGTTACCATTAAGATAATGAAGACAAAAAGTGAACACCTCCAAAGTTGTCGTCAGAAGCCACTTCCCTCCTCGTTTCTGGTTACTGTCCCTCTCGAATCCTGGCAGCCCTGCCTGCGTGGAGTTCTAGTCACAGCACCAAATGGTAATTTATCATCTTTCTTGGCAGGCGTCCTGCTTCATCCTGCACCTGCCTTCTTGAAAGAAAACAAGACATCAGATACTTATTCAAATAATGGAATAGCTGATCAACTAGGTCTCGCACAATAGTGAGTTATCCATGATAAAAGAACAACTTTTTCATGCATTATATGTGACATATGCATCCTTTCTCTCAAGATTTATGAACCCTTGACTATTAGTATTGTTAATATAATCAAACCTTTTACAGCCTCACTTCGAAGCTTAAACTTATTATCAATTGGCTGCTAGAGGGAGTCAATCAATTTCATAAATGCTTAAACACCTGCACTCTCTTTGAATCAGGAGGAAAAAAAATCAATACCCACTCCTCATTTTACTCCAAGTATAATGTAACCAAATCTTGCTTACAAGTTGCGGAGGACTTGTAATTCAGACAGCCACATTTTAAAAGACATTGTGAGTTTGATCCGAGTGTTTTATATTTTTATATCACTCCTTTTTATTCTTGAATCTTAATGGGAGAGCAAGGCAAAAAATAAATGAAGCAAGATTCTGATAATAACATTTAGAATTAAGTGCCGATTTTAGGAGCGTGGGGGGAGGGTAGGAAGGGGACTGTTTTGCAAGAAATATTTATTTCCTACTTATTAATTAGGCCTGATGCCGTCCTTGAATATATAAGGGTAACGGAGACAAGTGTCTCCTCTTCAGGATCCTGGGATCTATGAATAAATGAAGACATAAACAATGTGATCTAATTGTTAAAAAAAAACAACAATTGCTGAATATAGGGGGAAAGAAAGCAAAGGAGGGAAAAAGACAAAGAAAGAAAGGCTAGATTGCTAGATGCTGATTGCTAATACTAATGCAGGTGAGAAGCTCCACTTGCGTGGCCTTGTTTCATTTTTGCCCTCTAGGACAAAGCATGGAGGGAGGTGTAAGTGCTGTTCCTCCTGTGTTGTGTTCTTCGGACTCTGTTATTGTGAAAAGATTTTCCAAAATGCAGAAAAACAGTCTCCTAGAGGAAGAACTGTTTACTCATCACGAAGATTTAACTAAAGTTCACCTTTTGCCCCCTCTGCCTTGGATTTTATTTAAGTAAAAGAAATGGAATGTTGCAGATAAACTCAAAGACCTCTCTGTTTCCCTTTCCCAACCCACTCAGCCCCCTTCCTCGTCCTCCAGCAGTAACCCCTTCCTGAATTCCTGCATCCTTCCAGGTCATGTGTTTATAAACTCACCCCCCCCCACTTGCTTCTCTTTGCATTTGTCATCTGTAAAAAAAACAGTAATAAAATAATTAAAACTAGCTGCCCTGGGCCTCCCTGGTGGTGCAAGGGGTTAAGCACTGTACTAAAAAGCAATCCGAAGCCTCAGCAGCATGAGTTCGATCCCCAGCCCACCAGGGAGCAACCCACATGGCGCAGCAGACCTCACCTGTCTCATCCGCTGCCCCCCTCAGCAGTGTATTTCAGTCAGTCTGCCTGTTCTGTTCCCCTCTTTGTCTCTGGTAAATCCTCTCACACACCCCTCCCCACCCCATCTCCGGCCTGTGCCCTAGCTCTTGTATGCATAAATAAATAAATCTTTAAAAAATAAATAAAAAAAACCTAGCTGTCCTTCCTATGCTGGGAGGCTTGATAGAGCCTTCTGGGTTTCTGGTAAGCTGTAAATTACTACTATTATTAATTACAACCGAAATACTACTTAGGTGCTGATAATTTGCCCAAATCCACAGACACATATATTTCAACTGCCCATCTCCATTAACAGGCACTGACGTCTGCCCATGTGAATGTGTATGACCAGAAGTTCTTCTGGTCACAGTGGGCGCTTAATCCAAGTTCAATATGTGGTGTCGCCTTTTCCATTAGTCGCTCAGCTATTGGCGACCACCATCTGATTACATGGCTGCCAACCCCTTAGTACCCGTTGAGTGTTAGTGAATTGACTGGAAACACACGAAACCTTCTGGAATTGGTGGCATTTTACCTGCATCTAGGAAGATGCGTGCATTTCCACAGGTGAGCAGGCGAGCACAGCAGCTGGGGACTAGCAGGAGAAAGGTTAGTGATGCTGAAAACAGCATCCTTGCTTCCATGCTCCCTGTAAGCTTTTTCTTGGCTTTGGATTTGAAGGTGTTCCTAATTAGCACTGGTATTTTTAATAGTTGTATTTTCTTTGCCATCAAGTTTCAAAGAAAATGGCAGCCAGGGTGGGGTAATCACTGTCTGGCCTTTCTTGGAATTTTCCCCAGCTACCCTAGGTTATTTTTCTACTTTTTACACCTGGTGTGCTGTTTGATAGCGTGACACCTGCTGACTGGAATTTGCTAGCTCTCCACCTGCTCTTGAAATATGTTATTTCTTTAATCTAAAAATACTTTTTAAAAAAGATGTAGAGCAAAAAGAACCAAATTAAAAAGTTTAAATAGTCAAATTAAGTAAGACACATTCTAGATTAACCTCCATCTGACTGCTGTTTTTGCACACCCTTAGTTGGAGGGAGGAAAGAAAAGACATAACCCGCACTTAGGCACATGCTTATCTGAGCTGGGCTGACACTTGTTTGCTTTGCTTTTTTTCTCCAGAATTAAAAAGCACAAAGGGATACAAATATAGCTACTTTAACTGAAGCAAAAGGAATCTTGTAAAATAGACTGAGCAGAGCAGCTAATCTAATAGAAAGTTCCATTCTGACTTCTTTAGTGACACCGTCCATACACATTCTCCCAAAGGAAAGCTGTCACTGAACAGTCCAGTGCTGGACCATCTACTTTCTGACATAAGATGCATGAGTACAGCCAGTACTACAGATTTTGTTTTATGGAGCTCCCTTCTTCTATTCTGTATATCTAGTTCTCAGAACTTTGGTGTCATTTTTGAATAAGGGTATCTTTTTTCTATTTGATTATCATCACTTGATCTTAAAGAGATTAGTATCTTTAGTAACACTCTTGCTTAAATCTTTTAGAAGCCTCTTCTACAAGGTTATAAAAGTAACACCCAGTGCCTGTCCTCAAGGAATGTAAACCACAGATGAAGTTGGTAAACTTTGGGCAAAGATCATGTTCCTTGCTTGCAAGGTTAGTAGATTACACAGTAAGTGGAGATATTTCCAGTAAAGGCCAGTGAGAAGTTTATCTATTTAAGATGAGTATCAAATGTAGCCTTAACCAACAGATCTCCCAAGTCCAGAGGTTTAGGCACAGCAGTAAATAGAGTTGTTGCAGCTACACTCATTCTATGAAAGTCAGAAGCAGACAGTTTAAGAAATCTCAAAGGGCACTGGTGGGCTGTGTGTATGGTCTGCGTTTTTCCCTGGCAGATGCTAGCTCTTCTCTCCTTCTGGGTCATTCCCAAGGTCTCAAACTCCATCTGAGTCTCAGTAACTATATTCCCTGGAATGACTCTGGCTAACATGATTATGTTTACTAACTTGATCTTGTTTTTTTTATAAAATGACATCAGTAAAGACCCCTTTCCTACCTCATGGGACATTTTTGAGCACCTTACTAGTTGTGAAATCACGTTGTTAATTTAAAATTGTTTATGAAATAATATTTTATTATCTTATACAATTCTACATCTATTAGAATAGGACAGAATCAAGATGTGTAAGGGGCGCCTCTGCCACTCTGGTAGAAGATAAACAGAGCAGGTACATTTTAAGACTTGTTATTACTGCACGTCACATAGTGCCTGGCAGGTAGAAGGCATGATAAATACTTGAAAAGTGAAACCAAGTGCTTCAAAAAACAAGTAACAGTGTAGCTTTGGTAGCCAGGTAAATTAGCATAGGTAACTAGATAAATAAGGGAGAAAACATGAGATGAAAATAATTATCCTATCAATTGAAAGCACCATATGATCAGAGGGTGCTTTAGCTCTCAGAATTTAATTTTAGACTTATAAACTTTTTTTAGCCCTTTAGTCCACCTGTTTTCTTTTGTGAGACAATGAAAACCAGTCTTTAAGTAAACTAGTCAAGTCAAAAGATCAAATAATGTGCTAAGTTATGGATTGTTAAATGAAACATCAGACTGCAGTAATTTATAGATTAAGCTGGTTTGGAGTGTGTGGAATGGCATTAACATCCATTAGTCAGTCAGTTAATATGTATGCCTCCTATGTGCCTGGACTGTGCTGGAGATTGAGTGCTAAGATCCATAGGATCCTGGGATCCATAAGATCATGGGAAGTTGCTTTAATTGGATGGCAGCTCATTTCCTTCCTTACGCCTTTAGGACACGGTAGTCAAATGGGCAGTCCATTCTGGATTAAATCCCTTCCACCTCTAACCACTGCAACACTATGGAGAACATTTGTCTTCTTTTGCAATGGATTCCAAGGCAGAATTCCTTTTACAGTTGCATTCCTGCAGCATTTCTGCAACTTAAAGCCAGGTGAACCCTTCAAATGCCCAGTAACCTTAGGTGTTTATGCTAGAAGCATCCTTAATCTTTCAGATTTGAAACTAAAAATTCAGGTCATTAAATAAATGTATTTCCAATATAAGGTATGTTCTGATGGCATAAACTTCAAGAACTGGGTTCTTCTGGGAAGGGGCAGGACAAGGTTTTCTAAGGGTTTGTGAAAACCATAGAGGACACATAACTAAGAGAGGAAAGAACCACTCTCAAATAAAGAAATGACCCCAAAAGACAGTCAAGTTTTGTTCCAGAACAAAAGTGAAGGGGATGTTCAAAGAAGAAGGATGACGCTGCAGCACATTTGGCTTTTGGCTGAAGGCAGCTGTGGAAGGGTTTGGAATCATGAAAAAACGTGGGATTTTGGACCACACAGGGGATGCACGGAGACAGAATAAAGAGAGTCTGGGTTATGATAGGGCATGATGGGATCAGCCTGGTTGAGGCTCCTTTTACATGTAAAATTCCATGATCTTCTTATTTATAAATTGTGCAAAATTGATGAAAGAAATATAATATTAATGAGTTACTGGCAAATAGTACAGATTCAACTTGTTGAGTGGAGGAAGTGAAATTTTAAAAATGTGGTTTATAAAGTATTTTAAAAATTAAACAATTCCATTCAAAGAATAATTTTTTATTCTCTGCATGTCTTTTCTGGATGGTAGTTTGTTAAGGTTTAGACAATACAGAAATATAAACAGAACAGTTCTGCAGAATTTCTGCATGAAGAATTATGTATGAATTTTGATCAGGGTAATTTATAAATAATTAGGAATTAAAACAATTACTCAGGTTGGTTATAATGTCATAAGTAGAATTGGTGGACCCTGGTGAAATAGAGCAAATAAAATGGTAAGAAAATTTTTAAACGTGTAAATGGTATAATTAAAAATGCAGAAAAGGGCCTCCTCTGGTGGCGCAGCGATTGAGTGCTGGGGCGTGAAGCTGCCCGCAGCCTCTGCAGGGCCAGTTTGATCCCCGGCCTCAGGCGAGGGTCGTACATGGCGTGCAGACCTCTCCTGCCACACCTGCTACTCCTCTCAGCAGTGTATTTCGTCAGTCTGATTGTTCTGTTCCCCGTTCTGGCTCTGGTGAATTCTCTCAGCCTCCTGTGCTTCTGACTGTACCCAGTGCTTGTATAAATAAATAAATAAGTCTGAAAAAAATGCAGAAAAATGTTATGCTTATCCTAATGCATCATTCTAATTTCTGGTAGGAAAATGTCAGAAGAAATACTATTGTATTCCTACCTTCAGTTGCTTTAAGTCAATAGTCTAGGGCACCATTAAGGTCACAAAACTACCTGAGTTTGACACTATTCCTGAGACTGAAAGGAATGCCTTCGCCATTATATCAAGATGGCAAATCTCACCTTAGCTTCTTGGAAATGGTTTCTGAAAAAGCCATGCAAGAACCAATATGCATTTGCATGGTATGCCTAATTGCTGGTTTCATATTTTGGCAAGGATCTGGAGATCTCTTTGTTCACACATAGTGAGGATCACATGATAGTCAGCAAATTAATCTCCTGGGTATTTTTATTTAGGCTCTTGTGGTTTGTTTTTAGTAATTTTTAATTTGCTGGGTCACCTTGTGCTTTCGCACTGGTTAGCATATCCCTAATTTTCCCAAGGAACACTTGAGTACACTTGAGTACAAAATCACTTAGTCTTAATGCCCATGACTTAGAAGATTCACTCAGAAACTAAAAGAGCAGAACTAATATACAAAGCTTGGTGTATCTGGTTGCCTGGGCAAGGCGACTTGCCTTGCATATGTGAAGATATTAAATTCCTATCCAGTTAATTAAAAGAGCTTCTTCATGTGTCAATGAAAGACCTATTCCATAAATGGGGCATTAGGACTTTACTCTTGTTTCAGGAAACAACATCCTCTCCAAGTTTCTCGCACTTTTAAAATTTGTTATTTTAGAAGTACCTACTGACCACCTGTCTGTAGGCAGACTAAAATTTTTTATTGAAAAATAATGTAAATTTAGTTCCATTAAGATATATTTGGGCCAGGCAACTGGTTGTTTTAATTAACTCAAATTTTTCCTTTCCTCTGATTTTAGAGCTGAAAAGACACCACTTCGTACAGGATATGGCAATATTTTTCAAAATTATCATAGTTTCCATTGATTTGGTGTTTTTTTATATCCCAACATTCTTCTTTGCAAGCATTATCCATATAATACTCACAATAACCCATTTAAGTATCCTCTCCACAGATGAGGAAACTGAGGTGCAGGAAGTTCGGGTAGCTTGCTCTGGCACTATTTTACACAGTCTGTGGAGTAGTGACTAGAAGCTATTCAACAGACAAAACCTTAGCTCCATTATTTACTATAGACCATTGACCTTGACCTGGGAAAGTGATTTAATTCTTCTAAACATCAATGTACCAACTATGAAATGAGAATGGTAATTGAACCTTCCTCATAAAGGTTGTTTCTGAGATTAATTCCTTTAACTCATGAAAAGTACTTAGTATAGTGTCTGGATCATGGTACAGACTCCAACATGAAGAAATATAATGAAAGTTTGAAATAACTAACACTTGAAAAGGGAAACACTAATAGTAAAACTTGTGGGGTACAGGTAAAGTTGTGGTCTTAAATGCTTACATCCTAAAGAAAGACTGGCAATGAGTGAATGAAGTGTTCTACTCTCAAGTTAAAATTAACAACCATAGTGTGAGCTCAGGAGGAAAAATATAGCAACACTTGAAAATAAGACAAATTAATAAAATCGAAAAAAATGTTGATTTTAAAAAAGAGTTTTCTTTCAGCAGTTTATGAAGTGGCCAAAATTCTAATAAAACTTTCATTCTTACACAGCTCACACAACCTACTGAACCACTAAAAGATTTTTTTTTTTCTGCTGTACAATAGCCAAGTGTACAACTTGGCCAAGTATATTCATGGCACTTTTCTGAGACCCCTTGATGTTTTACTCTTCTCACTCCTCTCAAATCTGAATTTCTCTTGAATGTTTGTGGTGGTTGTGAAGATCATAAAGATTAATCAGACCTCATCTATCTTGTTCAACAGCTCATATTCCAGTGGGGTTTTTAAAAATATTGTCTCAAAAGAATTTAGAACATTGATTTTGAAATCAGAGAGATGTGATTCACCATTCACCTTGCTGGCTGTGGGGTCTTCCACAAGCTATTTTATTCCTTTCATTCTTCGTTAATTCAGCTGTAGATGGGTATGATAACCTACCTCATAGATTTGTCATGAAGATTAAATGAGATAATGCTTGAAAGACCTTAGCACAGTGCCAGGCATATAGTAAACACCCAACAGGCAACTTCTGTTGTTAACTACAGGTTTTATTTCCTTACGAGTCTGGTTTCACACCGGAATGGGAGGGATGGTGGACATGCCAGACACCTGAATGTGATTTTCTATCTGTGAGTTTAGTGGTTGATCCAGCCCAAGAGAGTTACCATGGTATCCCTGTGGGCTCTCAGCAATGAATAAAACCAGAAGCTGTTCCCATGGGGAGCATTTATTCCTACAGGATGATGTTTCTCTTTATTTCCTTCTAGGCATTTCTTTGGCAGTTGAACTTGGCTGGAAAAGGCAATAGGTTCATAACCTGTTTCTTTCTAAGGATCTCTAGAATCTTTGCAGCATCTCTTATATTCCGGAAATATTTCTAGATATTTCTGCTTTTACATATCTGGGTAACTCAGCACCACTCTTTAGCCTTGGGAGCAGGGAAGCTCAGCCAGTTATTATCAATCCCTTGGACTCCTTTCTGATACTGAGATTTTGCAACTCATCGAGGTAGAGGCAGGAAATCAGTTCACATTGGGTCTGGAAGTCACGAGTTTATCCTGGTCTTCTCATTTTATAGCATTACTTGTATTTGCAATTACTCATCAGTGCCTACCTTCCATGCAAGAATGGCTTCTTCCTGAGGACAGGAAGCACATCCTGCCTTTGCTTTATTGTTACTGTCAAGCAGTTAATGGCATATTACAGATGCTTGATATTTAGTGAATGCAAGTGAAGAGTCAGAGAAAGCATACTTTTTGAGAGCATTAAAGGAGGATCAGAGTTTGAGTTATGGAGTTGAATAGTGATTGAAGTCATTGGAGTGGATGGACTTATTCAGAGATAGAAATGCAGTGGTAAAAGAATGCCAAGGATAGACCTTATAAGGACACTCATACTCAAGGAAATGATGAGGAAGGAATCATTGGCGGAGGAATCTGAGAAGGAATGATAAGCTAAAGAAGATAAAAAATACAAGGCACCATTTGAAAAAACAAAAATGACCAAGTTTTAAAATAAAACTTGTACTATTTACAGTAACAATGTTATGGAAATAACCCAAATGCCCAAAGACATATGAGTAGATTAGGAATATGTGGTATAATATACAATGGAATACTATTCAGCATTACGAAAGATAAACTCTTGCCACTTGTGACAACATGGATGGAACTGGAGGGGTTTATGCTAAGCCAAGTAGGTCAACAGAAGAAAGATAAATACCGAATGCTGCCATGTACATGTGGACTATAGAGAAACAAAACAAGGGGCCAGACAAAGCCAAGCCAATAACAAACCTAGAAATTTGACTGTAGAATTGAGGCTGCCAGAGGGAGGGCAAGCACAATGAACTATGGTGGAAGACTATGGGTGTGTTGGTGATGGGTGTGGTATGGTAACAACACCTGGAAGGAGTGATCCTCTACTTCTAAATCATATACAACATTGAAAACTAAATTTATATTGATTAATAAAGGGGGGTTAAATGTAAAATATACACACATATACAATAAAGCTCACTATTAAAGAAGTGTGACTCTGCTATAAATCAGAACTTAAGGAATGGTGACCTGCTCTTTCACCTAACATCCCATTAAGAGTAGCTTAATTTGCCTTTTTTCTTGCCTTTTTCTCCTGGGGAGAACTCTTAAACTATATATCATGAACAAGAATATTTCATATTCATTTTTGGCCTCTTCCTTCCCAGGATGATCAACATAGTGCATTTCACAATGATTGAGTTCTTCAGGATGGGCACATTTAAAGCTACCATAGTTGGATTGTATCTCAGAACCTATGTAGGTGCTGGTAAGAAGATCTACTGGATGTGAAGATCAGGAAGGTGAGATTTGGGGCTGTTAGAGCCAACTTATACAACCATACGAGGAGAAGGAGGTCAACATGGAAGAGACAAGAACTAAGAAACAGGACCTGGTGACTGCTTGAGCCCCCACCTGAGCCATATCCCTAAAGGAAACCATATCTCTGTTATATGAACTGATAAACCTCTTTGCATTTTTATCTCAACTTAAAAGAGTCTTAACTGACATTCTAAGAAATAAAACATAGTAGAGTCCTTTATAAAACTAAGCGCATGTACATAATAGATATCTTTGATTTCTTAAAAGTGAGGGGGGGATTTTCATTTATTTTAACTCAGATCATGATTCTAACTGTGCAGATATTGCTGCTCTGTAGGGAATAATGTTATAGCTTGAACAAAAACCTTAGTGGGTGTAACATGACTTTCTTTCTGAATAGCAACCAGCCCTGCTGAGTCAATGTTGACATATGTAACTCTTTCCTGGAAGGCAAGAAAATCTAAGGGTTGACTGGTTTGCTCACTAGCCCTGTCTTTTGTTTCCTAACGAACGGGTAATATTAGTCTTTCAGTATGATAACATAAAGCTGACTGATTTGCATCACTTGGTATTGTCTGCCCTGTGTGTTTGAGTTTGTTCTCTTATTTAATAGGAGCTGTACTGAAACTGTGTAGTCTCTGTTTGTTCAGCGGCCTCTTATGGGTGCCTGCCTTTTCTCCTGGGTTGAGTTGAACCAGGGAAAAAGAGAGAGGTGGGATAATACAAGATTTTCTTAGCTAGAAGGGACATTCACAAACTTTTCACAACTCCAGTGATGTCCAGTAGGATCTTTGGTATCTAGAAATGGAGCCACTCTACCGTGGGAATAGAGTTAATGCTACTCTTTTGCTTTACTTAGGTTCAGATTCTGGCCCACTTGGTCTTACTCAACTGCTCTCATTTGCTGTGCCTTTGAATCATGATGTTATATTACTGTCATTCTTATTTTCTGGTATTCATATAGTAAACATTGCTATGTGCTTTCCAGGCCCTATCTCATCATTTGAAAAGTGAGAATGGCTATATGTAACTTGCAGGGTTTCTGTGAGGTTTAAATGAGAAAACACAAATAAAGAAACTGACTCCCAGTCTCCAAGAGTCTTCGCAAGTCTGAATTGACCTCTTCAAATCCATTCTTTTTCCTTTCTGGCCACTTAAGACTCACCTTAAATCCATCTCCTTCTAGAGACCCCCTTCACTCCTATTTGGAGGTTCTCTCCTCTCTGTTTCCTTTCTCTGTGACACAGGTTATATTGTCCTTTATTTGGTTTTCTGATTGTTCCTACAACTAAACTACAGATTATTTTGGAGGCAGAATTCTATTTTCAATCTCTGTATTCCCAGGGAATGAACTATGTATAGAACATCGGCAGGGTTCAATAAATGTAGTGAACTTATAAAGGAAAGAGAAAAGGAACTAAGTCAACTGTACACTGAATGCTCTTTAAGGCAATTTCATATATAATTACATTTCATTCTTTCAATAAACCACTTTTACAGATGTAGAAATTAAGAGACAAATTTAATGGTTTATACAGGGTCCCATAGACAGGGGGAGGGTATCAGAACAGAATCCCATTTCATCTCTATTTGGCCCCAAAGAGGTTGCCTCAAAGCAATTGAAAAGTCACCTCCTCGTGACTTTCTGAAACTTTGGAATTTTCTTGGTCACTCTCACATCTTTGTTTTTCCAAAAAAAGAAAGAGATAAATTGGTAATATATATTTTAGTATGTATTTTAAAAATTTGAAAGAAAGCTTGATTTCCAAATTGAAAATGTTTTGTTCATGAGGCGCTCATAAATGAATAATTACTTTGACTTGATGTGAATGTTTATTTAGCTATGAAGATTCTACCGGAGAGAGTTTAAATCCAATTATTTTGAGGACCTTATTGTTGACTTGTTTTAATACCGGGTCATGATGTTTGAGTAGTGAATATTAGACATCTTGATATTGATTTCCATAGATGTAAATAAATAATGGGAGAGTATGCTGAATATTCATATGTCATAGTTAAACATTTGGGGAAAAGCTCACTTTATTGTTTAAAAAAACAAAATGATTTTCTTCTTATAAATGCTAAATTTATAACTCAAAGTAGTTTTGGGTCTTATGCAGAGATAACCACTCTAAGGACAGGAGCTGCTCCACTGTGATTAAGAGAACAGACTTTGAGGTCGGAAAGTCCTAGGTTGATGTGTTCTCTCTGTAAGAATTACTTGCAGCTTCACTGAAAGCAGGTAGACTACTTGTCTATTTCAAGTCTGTTTCCTCATCTGTAAAATGGTGATAATTATAGAATATACCTGATAGGACTGTGGAGAAGAAGTTTTGATTAGTTCAGTTGTGGCCTCAGAATCACTCTAATGAAAGCCTTACATTCTCAGCCAGTACAGCTAAGTCCAACTAGCTGCATACACAGAGTGATCAAGAAGTCTGTTCTCACTGGACTAGTGACAATCAGGGAGGATGGATGGATTAGGTGAATCTTTAAAGTGAGGAGAACTCATTAATTAGATAGAGCAAAGGAAAGGATTAGGTTGGGTGTGGAGAGGGCAAACGGGTTTAGGAATAGTCATGGAAACTAACGGGTCAGAGCTTCATTTCTGCTTTCTCATTTCTGTCTCACAACATTTAAGTACTGTACTCCTGGATAGAGTAACAAATAGTTCCTTTATTGGAATTTTATGAGAAATACTGATTTTCACAAATGATGTGGGTGTAACATGGAACTTTTTTTTGGCATAGTGTGAACAGAATATCACACAGATTTCTTTACCAGGAGCCCAAACTAATTTATGGAGCTTGGAACAAAGAGAGACTTGCTTTTGCTCTGTTTTCCAAGGAGTTGAGAAACTGCAACATAGGTATATTGTACCACGATACTTATATTTCCTGTACATTTTCTCAATATTATTGTTAATATTAAAATATTAACGTGTTGAGACAGTTGATAGTAATTATTTTGAGAAAGGTACTTGTTCCATTGAGAAAGAGGTCTTTATTTAACCAAGTTAAGAATTCATGAGCTTGAAATTTCATATCAAATATTGACTTTATAGCTGCTTCTTTTTGAAAGATTATAAAAATGGTTAATTTCTTGTAAAACATAATTTTATCGAGATAAACTATTAAAGGAATTGAAATAAATTTTTGAAACTAGAGAAGGCAAAATATGATCCTAACAATCCAGCGTACCTATTGATTAATAAATAACACAGACTGAGAAATTTTAGACTCAGAGGGCTTTTGTGTTTTCTTACACCTCTAATAATGAGCCTCTGGGCTCACACTGAGTAGGGAAGCAGGTTTTAAAACATAGTCCAAATGGTCATTTTAAGCTCTGCATTTTTATTCTTCTCTGCATTCTCTTCCCCAGATTCAAAGCCTCCATCTGTTGAGCCCAAAAGTGGGTTGTTTACTCTGACCATATGAACAGATAATCCCTTTCTCCCAGGTCTATGTCTTTAAAAAGGTATTAAATCTTTGCACGGTTGAATGACTTTTATGACTTCATTTCCAATATTTGGAATGTTTAGGTTCCAAGGGTTATATCCACACTGGAGGCAAACAGTGACATCTTTTTGAAAAAAATCAGTTTAGTTAAGTTTGATCACATATGGTACAAAGTCATATGGCATAAGATCATTTGAATATATTCTGGTATTCTTTCACAACTTTTAAAAATCCTGCCCTCTTGAAATAGCATTAATCACTAAAAAAGTGTATTAATATGTGACAAATGTTTATCCAGCAAAATTTCTTTCAATATGTCACTTTAATTTCCAATTATGTTCTAAAAAAAACCCTATAAATCAATTTCATTTGGTATTGAGAGAGTTGATATCCTCAGTCACCTGGCATGTTTTCCCCTCAACATTTTTAAGCAACCATTTTTTTTTTCATTACATAGGGAATGACCATGTTTTGACTTTTAAAATATTAGTTTGTTTTGGATTTACTTTGCTCAAATCTATAGTCAAATCAAAGCTCTAGGATGAATTGTTGGCTAACAACTGAATTGCTACTGTTTTATCCAAACTATGGCCAAATTAAGCAAACTCTATTATATTGGCATTTAAAAAATATTTTTTATTTAATTAACATTGGTTTACATCACTGTTTCCAGAATAGAGGTGTAAGTGCCCCTTTCAGCATTGTTGTATTTGGGCTGTTTCATAACCTAATTCACATCTGTCCATCTGGATGTGTTTCAATCACATTTTGATCATCTAACTCCTTCAAGGTCCAGCTCAAGACCATGTCTTCCTTCTCTGCATTGCTCTTGCTGGAAACGTCTGTGATCTTAAAGCACTTGGTTAGAGCAGATATTAGTCTCTTAGTTGCCAAAATCCTGCCTGATCCAGTAGTTATTTTTATGTCCTTTGTCTCATTTAAATTATTACTGATTGAGAGCTAAGTCATACACATGTTTTAAAAAATTTCTCCACCATAGTTGCTATGCTGCAAGTCTTGCTAGCTATTTATGCTATACATTAAGAATTTTTGTTTCAGTCTTTGACTCTTACAACTTATCTTTGTAGGGGCTTCCAACTTTATGAGAAATAATAGTGAACATCAGTAAATGCTCAGCGTGCCCAACATTTAACTAGGCACTTCATTCAGGCTATCTCATTTATCATTTTAATAACGCTATGTGAAACATGATTTTCATTCATTTTTTTATATGAAAAATGTGGAGCTCAGAAAGGTTAATTAAGTTGACTGATTGCTCAGCTAGTATTTAACAGGAATTGAATTCAACAACACAACTTCCTGACTCCTTAATCTGCTCACCTCTTGGAAGCAATTATGTCCCTCAAGAATTGCTATCATTGTATAGGTAAGAAGACAATCTGACCTTAATCACTTTGCCTAAGGTTATATAGTGAATAACCAGTGCTGAAATTTCTTTACGAGGTGAGTTTTCCAATGTCTGTTTCAGATTATTTTTTCTTATCTCAAGGTAATAATGTTAGATATTTTTGATACTATTGGAGTAGGACTCAAGTTTTGAAAAACATACTCTTCTTATTGGCCCTCTGGGATTACTTTGGCGACTTTATTCACTTTCTATCTTTATTCATTACGTTTTTCTCTGATACTGGTAGTCACAGGATAGTACAATAAAATCCTCTTTATTTGTTTTAACATTTATATCTGAAACCATCTCAAAGACCTACAGAGATATTCATGTATTTTGCAGTTATATTTGATTATTTAATAGACATATTAAAGATGGTATATATCCTGAGGCATTGGATAAATCTCTAGACGTAAACTGGAGATAATATTCATGACATGAAAGGGGGGGGGAAAGTGAAGTGAGGAAAAAAGAGTGAAAAGCACATTATATAGCCAAATAAAATAAGTTAGATGTATGGTCTTGGAGTCAAGATAACCAAGAAGGGAGCCTTTATGCGTGGTTGCTTATAGTATAGTTTTATAACTCCATAACACTGTTGCTGATCAGAATTCTGCCTTAACACAGGGATTTTTCATCTCTATTTTCTTATTTTATAGAAGGTTGGGTATTCGGTGAGGAGGTATATTCAGAATTTAACAGACAACTCTCAGAATAGGTCTTCAGGGGCTGAGACTAAATGTCAAGTTTCCTGCGGTACATAGAGTAAGCGCCATCACCACCTGTCTAAGTTTCTGTACCTGAACCAAACTGAGCAGGACTAATCCAAGCCACCACGTGACCCCAGCTGGGGTACTAGTTTACTGCTGCTGCAGGGTCTGGAGTGGAGGGTGTTACCAACTCAGAGGGATCAGCTCTCGCCTGGAGGAAATTGATTAGCTTGCTAACAGTCCAGGGTCCCAGCAAGTAGGGACCGTGCCTTTCCCTGTTGTGGGACTAGGACCTTCAAGAGAAAAAATCCAGATGGTTTGACATTTGATAAGATGGAAAACGTGAACTACTAGGAAAAGGAGAGAGATAGGAAGGCAGTCAGAGGGCATATTCTTTCTCTGTCTGGTGTGCCCTCCAGCCCCAGTTCTCATATTGTTGACACACTGAAATCAGCTCTGGAATTTAACTAATTCGATTGCCTGGGTCACATCCCCAGAGATCTGGATTTTATTGAAATGGGTGTAGCCGCTGGAATGGACTCTTTAAAAGCTTGTCCAGTAAATCTTTGTGCAACAAACATGAAAATCATTGCCCTGAAGTACCTCTTTCTTGCTAACACAACATTAAGAAAACATTTCTTTTGTGTTCTTCCCCTTCTGGCATCACCATGGATAGCATCCATTTTTCTAAAAACCAAAACAAGCAAACAAAACAGAAGTTTATTTGTCCTCTACATCTGGGGGAAGGGGACAGATCTAAGTATTTTCATAGAATTAAAACTGGTGACTAAGAATAGTTGTCATTATTTTGTTACACTTATGGTAGAGAGTTTGTTAACCAAAACCAAAAGCATTTTTTTACATTTTCTCCTTACAAGAAAGGCATGATAAACCATTAAATGTGTAATTATAATATTATATGCCTGCCTTTCAGGCAGATTTTAAAAATGCAAATGGTAGGGCACTGAATAAAACAGGCATTATTTCTTAAATAACAAATAGGAATTACTTTAATGATTCAAAAAGGATAAAGATTGGGGCATATATAACATGAAGACATTTGCCAACAACTTGTCTTTTTCAACATTTTATTTTCCTATCTTCATTTCAAATATAACATATAGTAGAATTTTCCATAACATTCAGATATCAATGATTTCCTATAGAAATGATTTCCCAACAAGTTTAATTATGATTATATGACAATAAATGACAAGTAGTAAAGTGGAATATTATAATAATGTTGGAGATCATAATTTCATAATATTTAAGTGCTATGGGATTTAATAGAATTTATATTAATAAGTTCCCTTTCAATGTACTAAGAAATTTTAATATTAAAAATAATTTTATTGTGAGTGTTTTTGTAGAGTAGATCATCACAAATACATCCTTTGTGTAAATTTTAATTCCTAGATACTTGTTTTTTTTTAAGTCAAGTACTAATTTTTTAAGATTTCTTTTAAACGATGTTTAATCACCTAAACCAAATTGATTGCTATATATTTTTATTCCAAATGTTAGGGTGACAATATCTTGTAAGTGCACATCTGATGCTTGTTTTATTACAGATGGTTAGTGGGATAAAATGACTTCCCAGAAATTAGAGTTTTGGTGTTTAGTGACCTTTTAAGGTTTTTTTTAGCAGAAAAAAGAAGCAATTTGGAAACTGTCATAAACAACATTTTTTTTTAGACAGACTGAAGTATGGCAATATATTAAAATAATATCTCACAGGCTATTTGATGACTTTTCTATGCAAATTACTATTGTTAAAAAAAGATATTGCCATGGTTATATCAGTGTAGAAGAAAACACAACTTAGGTATTATCCAAGAGTTTCTGCCTTAAAAATTAAGGCCAAAATGATGTCTGGAGAAATGTTTCCTAGCACAACTGATAGAAAATAAATTTAGGTTAAGCACAGAAGTAATCTATGGTATCTTTACATTTTCCCATTGCTGCCTAACAGGTGGGCCTTGATCTGGGTTCCAGTGCTGAATTTGGAATGCTGTCAATGATTAAAAAAAAGGTTAGTAAATTAATTCCTTTGTTGGCTTACTGAATATGAGAGGCTGTAAAATCTCTGTGATTCATGTCCTAAGTCTCGGAATACTAGTTCAACTTCATAAGCCCAATGGAGGTGGATGAGATAGTGACACATCCAGTTTGGGAAAATGTTTCCCTCGCTTAGGGCTCTCGCCTGTAATTGTCCTTGGAAGTGTTTTCCAGATTATTGAGGATTCAGCAAGCATTTGAGTAAATAGGTGTATAGGTACTAAATCTGTAGGACTTAGGACTTAATGAAAATTATTCATTGAAAAGGATTTACTGCGGGTTGAATAGATGGCCTTAAAACAAATGAGTTTAACGAATGGTCCAGGTTTGGCTTGGAACTCTACATGGGCTTTTCTGCTCCAGGCTTAAAACTTCTCCTTGATATCCTCCCCCGTGTCTTGCAAAGTACCTTTCTCAGAATGGATCTTGAGTGATAACTTATTAAATGAATGAATGTACTATTTTAAGATTGGGGCGACTTAAAGGCAATTTGGTCCAACTCATCGCTTTTTGTAAAGACCAGGAAAACAAGCCCCCAAGTGGAGAGTGACCAGTCAATGGTCGCACTGCCTTAAGATCAAAGCTCTGGCTGTAACCCAGATTTCCTAACTCATGTTCCAGTGCTCTTTTCACTCCACCTTCAGAAAGTAAATAAAAAATTTGCCAGATATTTTTCAAATTGCCCATGGAGAGTGGTCTAAATGGCAGGTGCAGTAACTGGATGTGTTTACTCTCTCTGTCCAGTTGTATTTACTTTTTCAATATGTTTGCTTTCTGAACAAGGGAGACCAGCTCCATTAGGTAAATGACTAATCCACTAAAATGGAATCTAAATAAATGAAGTGACATCTTAATGCTGCGTGATGTTATAGGATGGGGATTGGGACAGTCAGGGACAGACAGGAAGAGGACTCGGGAAGAAACACCTAATAAATCATTTTATAAACAAAGCACCTGTGTTTTTATATAGATTTTAAAACAATGTCATGGTGTATTTTGAGACCAAACAGTTGTAATCTTCCTTGTCAATAAACTTGCCCTCTTTGCCAACAAATAGAATGTAATAGAATGCAAGAATAAGTAAGTGAATAGGTGATAGTAATTTTATTAATTTGCATTAGATAATTGTATTAGTAATTTTATTAGATATTTAGAAGATCTGACTGTCTCTTCAAAGTGATTGAATGATGTAAGAACATAATGAGAAATTTTTTTATGTCAAACATTCATTTATTCTTTCATCCGTCCAGCATCATGTTTAGGGCATCTATTGTGTCCTAAGTGCTGTATTAGATACTCGGGACACAAAGAGAAAAATTTCACAGTTCTTGACTTCTAGGAACTCATAATCTTCTTATTTGGTTCCCGTATAATCTTGCTATAACTGAAACCATCTGATATTTTTCTTTTTCCTTCTGGCTTATTTCACTGAGCACAATTCCTTCTAGCTCCATCCATGTTGCTGCGAATGGCATGAGTTTATCTTTTTTGATTGCTGAATAATATTCCATTGTGTATATATAGCACAAATGACCCGAAATATTTTACATTCTTGTTTGTTTTTTCCATAATATAGAATTCTCCCCTTAGGTGTGGTCACCATGGTCTAGAAGAATACTGAGAAAATCAAACCACAACACTTATCCCTTACATACCCCTTTCCAAGGAAAATGGCCCACCCTTGCCCAGGCAAAGCTGATTGGACCAGAGATGGTCATAGACTAGCTAATCACCTATTGCTGAGGTAGAAAGATAAGTTGGACAGATAGCATTCTCTCATGATGGGAAACAGCAAGAGAATTTTCCAGTTAATAGTATATTTGAAAATGAGAGTTGACCAGGATTTGAGTTGGTTTGTTGTCCAGTCAAAACTACCTGATATACCTACTCTTTGTCGAGTACATAGATTGTCAGAATCTACCCAATTAGCACATGAAATTCAGTCTTATGTCCAAGTTTCAGCAGTCAACTTGCCCAAGATAGTACAGTAGGTTAGTGACAAAGTTGGGATTTGTACTGACTCCAGGGCCTGGACTCTTGTCATTGTATCAACATTGTTTATCATCTAAATTTGTTTTTCTATCTCCCTTTTCATCTTCACCCACAACCTGGACATCTCCCTGTACACACCCACACCCATGAACCCCCACCACACACACACACACACACACACACACCACCATTTTTAGAAGACTTGACATTTGAAGTTCAAGAGCATTAGAAAACAACAGCTAACATGAACTCTGAGGAGTTCTGTCTTAAAGATTCAATAAACAATGTGATTACTATAGGTAAGTTTGCCTGTGTTACATTTGGAAGCATGCAAGATTTGACTTCAAAAATATCCAAACACACAAGCCAACAAGCTACTTAAGGAATATTGACATGTCGACTATGTCAAATATTCAAATGAGAGATTTGAATATTGACATATTGAATATTTAAAACTTTGAAAACTTACATGGTATTTCCTTTAAATAAATAGTAATGTACATTTTACAGAGTGTGGAGTTAGATGAGAAGTACTGCCTCCCTTGACACCTTACATTTGGCATGCTGCTGGATCTGCCAGGTCTACAGTCCTTTTTAAAGCATGATTTGGGGTCTCACAGACTTAATGAAAGATTGATTTTCTTCCTTCCTGGATAAGGATAAACCTCATGAAATGGTGATTTAATTCACAACACAAAAGCATGAAAGCCCTCCTTAAAATTAAAAGAAGTCTTCACACACACACAAAAAGCATATTCATTCACAGTAATAGACCACTTTATTTTTTTTAAGGCAATAGAACTTTGCTAATTCTCACTAATGACAGAGGAGGCCCATTGTAGAAGAACCAATTTTACTGATTACTGAATCGTATAAAATATTCTGAGAAAGAAATGAAATCTTGGTCATTCAAGACCCTGTTGCAGCTCTATGTGTCTTGCTGAGAAATAGGCAACCACTGCTGTTTTAATTGGGAGAATAATCAGGTTTGCAGTTTAGTGAACTGAGATAATCACAAATACTGTCTGAGTGCAAACCTACATTTCAGCCATTATTAAAGAAGACACTTTCAGGTGATAAAACCCTACTGATCCCATGGGGGAATCAGCTACTCACTGAGTTCAAGGTAAGTGTTTTTAAAGGCATATTAATTTTTGAAGCCATTAGGGAAACAAGGTTTCCAGTGATACTTGAAAGAGTTTACTCATCTGGCAAAATCTGACTCAGTAATTTTTACCCTAATATACACTTAGAATCCTAGTTTTAAAATAGCATTCAACATGTAAGCTCAAAACCAGATGTAAGTACCTGACTCAGTGCATATAATAGATGACTAAGATGTTGAAAAATGGTGAATTAAGATATTTAAATCACATGCATTGTTTATAAAATAAAGAAAAACAATAAAATCCTTGGAAAATATGGAAGTTCCTAAAATATAACCTTAAAACCTTTCAACAGTGGCAACTGGAAGGTGGAGACTCCTTGAGGAATTGTCTTGCATTTGACTGAGAATGGTTTCTTAATGTTTCTAGGGCCACCGTATTTCAGAACTATTTTGCTGATACAACGCACACGCAGAACTGGCAGGACTCTTAGACAAACTATTCCGGTTAGTGAATATCTATATTTTAAGTTCAGATTTCTTCATTGCTTTGTTTGTAATGTACATAGATATGTCATGTGAATGAGAAGCAACTGTAGTCATCTCCAAGCACAATATGAATATGACAGTTCAACATGTACTATGTTGAAAGGCATTGCACCAGAAGCTTTGTATGTACAAACTCTCTTAATGATCGCATCAACTCTATTAGACAAGTGCTACTGTTTTTTTCCTCTCAAATTATGCTTATGTTATTGAGATAATGTAAGTTTCCATCTTTCTATCTTCTTGAGAACTGTAAGTTCAAACCTCTACAAATATTTGATTTCATACCCTGCTTAATGCCAATGTCCTAACAATCCTCTACCAATATTCCATTGGCCCCCTCCTGTCACCCACTTCTACTCTACCACCCTTCCTCTCTGGCTGCCTCATTTTTGTAGTCAGATGTTAAGAGTTTATTATGACCCTTTGTTATATTTCTCTATATTCCAAATATAAGTGAGACCATATGTTATTTGTCTTTTTCCTTCTAACTTATTTTGGTTAACTTCATCCTTTCCAGTTCATTCTTGTTGCAAATGGTGGCAGTTAATCATTTTGTATAGCTGACTGGTATTCCATCGTGTGTATTTATGTGTGTGTGTTTGTGTACCATATTTTTCTCAGCCAGTCCTCTGTCCTTGTCCAAAGAGGGCACACATATAGCCAATAGACACATGAAAAAATGTTTATCATCACTAATCATCAGTGAAATGCAAATCAAAACCACACAATACCTTCTCACTTCTGTGAGAAAGGCCCACAGCAAAAAGACCAGAAACAAGTGTAGGTGAGGACATGGAGAAAAAAAGGAGGCCTCATGCACTGTTGGTGGGATAATAGACTGGTCCAACCCCTTTGGAAACAGTATGGTGACTTGCCAAAATATTAAAAATGGATCTACCACATGACTCAATAATTCCACTCATAACTATCTACATGAAGAGCACAAAAGCACCAGTTTGAGGGATACATGTACTGCTATTTTCATTGCAACCCTATTGACAATAGCTAACTTATGGAAACGACTTATGTGCCCAAGGACAAATACTATTGTTAAAACCACTTATAGATAAAGAAATTGAAGCACAGGAAAGTTATATAAAATGTTTGAGATCCCATGCTAGAAAGTCATAGAGTTAGAATTCAGACCCAGGCCATGTGGCTCCCTCTATATTGAGACCTCTGTGTTATTGATGCCATCTAAAGGCACACCTGTCCATCTAGACTTCTGCAGAAAAAGAATAATTTTAAAAAACACTAGCTCATCTTAATTATTAATATATGTTTAATATTAAATGAAAAGTACAAATGCAATGTAACTTCTAAAATGATTAGTAGTTCATTGTTTTCCTGACCTTCACATTGAAACTCTTGATGTCTCTACCTTTAGATAGTTCAAGTTGCTATAGTGAAGAAAATGGGGACAAATCCAGCTAAAGAGGAAATGTGATGTGACTTGTCACAAAGCCTGCCATGGTGTGAACTGAGCTGCCAAATTGATTCAAGTTGTTTTACTACAACAAGTCTGGAACATCTGGGTCTTGAATTACACAACAATTAGTGTGAAAATGTCAGTTGTATTTATGGAAGTCTATTCACATCCTATAATTAGTCTGCTCTAATCCAGAACATTTATGAGATTCAGGCAGGCAAACTCTTTCGAGGTGATTTTTAATTAGTGAAGTTATAGCCATGAAAGTTTCTGCATTTGGACATGGCAATGTTCCTATTCTTTTAACACTTTTATATTGAGTCTTTCCTAGGTAATGTCAGATTACAAAAATGATGAAGTTTAAGGTCCTTCATAATCCAGTAAGAGAAACAATGTATGTTCACCAAAATAAATAAATAAATAAATAAATAAATAAATAAATAAATAAATAAGATCATGTAATACCAGATAGGATTATTTGCTCATACCTGCAAGGTCCATGGACACTAGTGCCTGATGGTTGCCTCAAAAATAACCATATGTAATCTTGTGTCTGCTTGAGGGCTTTCCTAAGGCTTCTGTCTGAGGACCTTGTTTTTGCCTACCTAAATTGCTTTCTTTTCTGTTTCATAGTTTCTTGGCTTGGATTTCAAATATAGATCTATTCCGCAGGGCACTTTCTTGATCCTGGAGATTCAAATAGAGAAATTCTGCCCTCCACATGTTTAAATTGGATATGGGTACTCAAGCCCTGAAGTCAAAGGAATCACAGACATTGCCATTGAAAGAGATGATGGACAGTGCAGAAAGCCGAGGACCCTCTGATTAAGGGATTTGTCCAAGACCACAAAATCAGAGCTGGAATCTGAGTCCCTGACTCTCAATTCCTTCCTCTCCCTACACTGTGATCCTAACTGGCTCAGTTACCACTTGGTAAATCATTGCAAAGCTCAGAAGCGGGTAGTAGAGAATGAAAATTCGTCTCTGAACTTTAAGGACTCAGAAGTCACGTAGGCCGAAGTCCTAGATAATTAATGCTGTTCAGTTTATTATTAATAAATGTGAAATGGGAATACAAGTAAATACAACAGAAGACTTAATGGAATGGCATTTGTATTCACTTCTATTCCAGCACAGTGAGCAGCACATAGTAGGTAGTCGATAAATAAATACTACATGAATTTCAAACCACAGATTATTTAATGTGTTTAAAGTGAGTATTTCCCAGATGCAGGCATTTGAACTAGAAGTTTTACAGAATTTTCTTTGAGATAGGGAGTTGCTATGATCCATTTCCCAAAATGATGGCTGCCTGAAAAACAGAAATACAAATGTTAATAGAGTTCTCAGTCAGTCCGTGTTAAACTCCATGCCTCTGGAATGTTCTAGAATCCTTTCTCTGTGGCACCTTCCCCGATTTCAAACATTCATATGGCTTTGGTCAAAATAAAACCAGTACTACTGAAATCATTTGACATTCAGCTGTTGCTGAAGATGTTAAAACTACAAACAAACCTGCTAATCGTTGCCAACAAAGCAGCTTAATCCTGGCTGACCGGAGATTTGTTTAGGAGCCTTTGGAGCAACAGAGAGATTCAAGTTTATAAAAAGAGGTAAATAGTCAGTTAGAGATTAGAAGTGGAAAAAAGGAAAAGACTTCTTTCCCCCAGACCACACACTGATAGGGAATCTTCCTTGAGCAATTGTTCCAGAATGTTTCATGTTTCTTTCCCCTCACCCTCCCCTCTGCTTCACTGCCCATTTCTCCCCCTTCCTCAGCCACAGAAGGCTTGATTGACACTTGTCACCACTGATAGAGAGAGAAAGATGCTTCGAGAGAAAGGGAGGAGGTAAGGGGGGCAGTCTCGTCAAAAGCAGCGGTAGTCAAAAGATGATTCCTTCATTCTGCGTGTGTTTTGTTTTTCTCTAAATTATTCAAATCTGGGTGGCATCTAGGATAACTGGCATTTTGACACAGCTTAAGGGATTGTCTCACTAACACTATTGAACTAAAGCTGCCACCCTTTTAAAAATTGTATAAAGAGATCTTTGGTATAATCTGATATGGCTACAAATGAAAGGCAATTTCATGCAAAAGGCCTTACATATTTTTGAACAATTATATTCATTTTTGACTTATTATCTTGTTTCACCCATCACACAAGCATAATCTTTATTAGCTTAAAAAAAGAGAGGGGAGCTCTTGCTTGGATTTCTTTAAAGAATGTGCAGAATAGCTAGGCAGATATTGGTTGGTTACACAGCTGAGACAGCTGGTTGTGAAGGTAAGTGTGGAGTTTCTAGGCCAGAAAATGTTTGTCTTTGTTGGAATATCTTTAGTGTGGGGTGTGGATGGAGCACTGGGCTGGAGTTAGGGTGAGCTGGTGGTAGCCCCAGACCCACATGCACACCTGCAGAGGCACCAATAAATGGTTTTTGAAATGAACTAGCATTTTAAAATAAAGAGCAAAATGCTGCTAAAAAGAATGTGTAAAAGAAAAACTCCAAAATTACAAGAGTTTCTCAGGAGGTGAGAGAACCTGGTCCAGAGTGCTTCTATGACTCATCTAAGACCATCCCACTGGCCTGCAGGTCTGGCTACCCAGTTAAATGTGAAATTTAAATAAGTCACAAATAATGATTGTACAATGGGTCATACTTTGACTAAGAAAATGATTCATTGTGTTTCTGAGATTCACTTTAGCTGGGCATCCTGTGTATTAACGAGCTGCCCTTCTGTGTTTTTCCTCCAGATATTAGGAAATTCTGCTCTGGCCAGGATTTATTAGCCTTGTTAAAACTGAACCAAGGAGAAGTTATATATAATAAATAAATATATTTATGTTGTATACATATGTGTGTGTTACATACACACATATGTATATGTGTATATATAATCCAGTCAGATTGGTATGTTGATGCATTCCGCAGATATGTCTTGGAGACCTACTGTGTGCTGGGAACTAGGCGAGGCCCTGGGGATACACGTATAACAAGAAAGATGCAGCCTTTCATGAAAGTCACTGTCTAGGGTGAGGGAAACAGACATTTTAAAAGTAATCACATTTAATAAGAACATCGTTCCAACGGTCCTGCAGCCCAGCAAGGGAAATACAAAGGTGATACGAGAATGTTTAACAGAACAGCCTGATCTTATCTCAGGGTTTGGAGCAGGCATTGTTGAAAAGATAACTCGGTGACGAAGCAGAGTGTTCTGTACAAAGAAAACCACTAAGGAGTCTTTGTTGCACTGATGAATTCAAGTCCAAGAAAAATGAGAAATAACAGTGATAGGTCTTGTTTTTGTTTTTTAAGTGTAAATAGAAGAACAGCAGCTAGATCCATTACCACGCACCAGCTTCATGTTCCTCTGGAAGAGGGGTGATATTGAAATTTTCCCGTAGAAACAATTGGGACCAGAAAGAGCTAGACTGATAGAGAGTGGGAGCCAAGAAGGCATCCCCAGGTCGGAAGTGCTGTGAGCAAATGAAGAGCGAGAGGCAGGGATAACCACATTTTCCTGGCAGCACAGTAGGCTCAGGGCTGAGATCACAGCAATGAGCCACTAATGAAGGTTTTGGAAAGCAGTCTGCTCAAAGATTGGGAGGATGGACCAGCGATGTGTGGAATATTCTGGAGTAAGAGAGAGCAGAGTGATATCCAATGTTCTGGAGCCATTTTTTAATTAATTCATTTAAAAATTTTATTATTTATATTGCGGTAACACTGGTTTTAAAACCGTAATTATTTTGGGGTACAGGTCATACCTCTTTTGACTATGTTACCTCACCACACCCAGCACCAAAACACCCATGACCCTCCACTATAGTCCCCCTAGACCTCACCTCTGAGCTCCTCCCCTGCCTCCCTCTCTGGTAGCCTCAATTCTGTAGTCAGATTTTATAATATTTTGGTTTAGGTTTGTCTGTTTCTTTGTATCATTTCTTTACATTCCACACATCAGTGAAATCACCTGGTGTTTTTCTCTTGAAGCATATTTTTTTTTCCCCCACAAATTATGTTTATAGTAGTAAGTAAGTTTGCATCTTTGTATCTGTTCTGGGGTGATAGGTTCAAATCTCTGCAAATGTCTACTGTCATGCTCTGCCCTCCACCAGTGCCCCAACCATCTTCCATCATTTTTGAACCTTTTTATGTGTTCGGGCCAAAATTTAAAAATCGTATTAACCCAAGGAATAAATACTGGTTGCAGTGGAATCACTTGGTATTTGGCCTCTGCATGACCAGGGGACTTGGCGGTATCCAAATCTGGTTCTCCATCTGGAGAAAGTGGTGCTGAAATCACCTGCCTACTTCCACGTGGAATTCTATATTGTGAAGATAAATTTAATTGTCCTCACAAAATGATTTTTTCTACTAGAGTGAATACGGTGGCCAAATCTCCCATTTTAGAGTATAAGAATATAAGAAATATACTCCTTTAGACTCTAAGAGGTGTTAACAGAGCACAGAAGACTACTATATCCCTGACAGCAAGCCTGCAGAGAAGCCATTACCCACTCCCTGGAGCTATTAGCTCAGGGAGACTCATGTCTCTAGAATCCAGTATTTGTGTCACAGGCTCAGAGGGCAGGAGGGGAGACAGAAAATTGTCTTGATATCTTTTCCAGCATTCCCAGTGAGTCCATGCTTGTTACCCAAGCCCAAGGTCTGTGAATTTAAATACAACTGGGGGAACTCTGCCATCAAGAGATTAACTCAACAGCATTGCCACCACTGTTGAGTTATGGCGGCATATTCGTTTGCAAGGATGGACATAGCAAACTTCTAGAGGCCAGAAGTTGAGACCAAGGTGTTGTTAGAGCTGGTGCCTCCTGAGGCTGCTCCCGGGCATGGAAGGACTCTCTGTTCTCCGTCATCCCTGGTCTTGCCTGCATGGGCAAGAATGTCTGTGTCTAGATCTCTTCTGAGGAGACACCAGTCATGTTGGATCAGGCCCTCCCTAATGACCTCGTGTAACTCAGTTGCCTCTTTAAAAACCCTATCTTAATAACAGTGACACTCTGGAAGTTAGACCTTCACCATGTGAATTTTGGATGGACACAATTCAGTTCCTAACAAGTGGCAAGGAAGAGCAGACACTCTCATGACCTCCTTGGTCAGAGAGAGACTTAAGCTATTCATTTTCTTATAAAATTTAGAAATTTGAGTGGAAACCATCTCAATCCCTTTCTTTCCCATCCAGCATGTTCATAAACTATAATTTCCTTTTCTCTGCTGAGACTGTCTCAGGACTCAGGCATTTTCATCCTGCTTCAGAGTGGACAGGAAACGTCAGCTGTGGTCAGTAGAACTTGGGGGGAGGGCAAATGGCTGGGCAGTCAGATGGACCTCTTGCTCTCACGCACCAGCCCTCAAATCCAGGTCTTTAGGCAGGACCTGAAGGGCATGTGTTTCTACAGAGCAGACACTTTTGTCCAGCATTACTGCCTTCTGTGGGCAGGGCCTGAACAAAGAGATAGGGAGACTAAATCTTTGGCAATGGCTGATCAGTGACTGTTACTCATTCACTCAACTGCTCATCCCTACTCCATGGCAAGGAATAGGTAGGGGATGGGCGAGAGGCCACGCCGTCTAGACCTGCTCTAACAGAGTTCTCTCCATATGGAAAAAAACTAAGAAATGTTTTATTTGTATCAGATATGGTATTTACAGTAGAATTACTCTTGGTATATACTACTAATATGAATATTTGTACTATTATTGATGTTATTATTATCAGTATTAACCTTAAAATTGGTATTGTTAGTATTACTAACAATATCAATACTAATAGAATACCAATGCTAATCCTAATAAAATATCTTGGATAATGTTTTGACACAAGTAATTTGGGCTTAAGAAAGGTTTATTTCCTTCCCCGTAGCTCTTCCCTTCACTAAAATTTCTCCTTTTGTTCTGGGGAAAGCTTGCTCCTGTTTCTTCAGGGCAATAAGTGTTTATTGAGAATCATTTTACCCAATGAAATGAACTGCCATGTTGGTGTATAGAGAAGATTCCTGGAAATAGCACATTGACTCTTGGGCAGTGTGTGGGCGCCTCCTAAGGAGAAGGGAAACTTTTTGACAGTTGCAGTGAGGTTTGGTTTTGGAGAGAGGATTGGAAAAGTCCTGGTTAGCAGGCAGGTGGCATGAGCAAGTACTCCTTCTCTCTAGCCTTAAACAAACACCAACAGGAAGAGTGTTCAACCCTTTCAGGAGAGTCAGTGGGATCCAGTCCCCTAGGGGGATTTCAGTGATGTCTCTAAGACAACAGCCACATCCATACAACAAATAATGCCACTGAGACAGTCCACTCTAAGACATCTCACCTGAAGAGGACCCTCTCTTTCCCACTCTTCTGTGGGTTTGATTATTTTTTAAAGATTTATTTATTTATTTATTTATACAAGCACTGGGTACAGTCAGAAGCGCGGGAGGGTGAGAGAATACACCAGAGCCAGAGCGCGGAACAGAACAGGCAGAGTGACGAAATACACTGCTGAGGGGAGCAGCGGGCGCAACAGGAGAGGTCTGCACTCCATGTGGGACCCTTGCTGGCGGCCGGGGATCAAACTGGCGCTGCAGAGGCTGCGGGCAGCTTCATAGCCCAGCGCTCAACTGCTGCGCCACCAGGAGAGGCCCTGGGTTTGATTATTATGTGTGTTTACTTCTACACTCTTTTTACTCAGGATACAGTTTTCGAGTAACAGTTTGTCAGCTTAGTTGTTAAATATAGAACTCCACTGCTAGGTGAACTAGACCCTTTGTAGGAGGAAAGGAGCTGTTAGCTGAAGAGAAGCAAGACCCCATCAATAGAAATTGCATTTGTCAGTGTTTTGGAAAAAGAATGCTTAAACCATTACTATGTGCCTTGATAGATCTCTCACAGCACTCAATAAGCCTTCTTGAAGCATCTTAGTAGCTCCTAAATCATCACTACATGGTAAAAGAGAGAGAGAAACCACAGGCTCACATCAGTAGACAGTACAATGAGATTTTTCTACTTATGTTCTATGATCTAAGGTGCTCAAGCTTAAGAATTCCGTCATGGCAATAGTTCAGGATACAATTCTGCCTCAAGTGCATAGGTCCAAGTTCAAGTAACACCAGTTGTCTGATTTAAGTCACCTAATATCAAAGGAGATATTATAGGTGAAGTACTTAGAACAGTGCTGAGTCCTGCTAAGGAAGTGCTAGTGAGCATTGCTCATCAACAGTGACATCAAATGCCCTGTCCTTTCATCCGATCACAGCCAAAAAGGCAATACTGAAAAATAAATTGGTCTCTTTTTTTGTTGGTTTGTGCATTGTAAATCAACCCATGGAAAAGGAGACTCGTGGAATTTTGTCATCTGCAACCAGACCAGATTCCTGTTGACAATTCCAGGCTTGACCCTAAGGGAGTGAACTCAGGTTTTCTTTCTTTTTTTATTTTTTTGGTGGGACCCTTGCCGATGGCTGGGGAACAAACCAGGTGCTGCAGAGGCTGCAGGCAGCCTCACAGCCCGGCGCTCAACCGCTGCACCACCAGGGGAGGCCCTGAACTCAGTTCTTTAATGTACAATACTGGGAAAGGGAAGGTGAGGTTCCTATATGCCATTGTCCAAAAATGGGTTAATAGAACTGTGGCAATTTGAAATTCCAATGTGTCTTTCTAGCTCCCTAGATTCCTCTTGATATGTTTTCTGTTTGATTCTGTCTTCCTCAGTGGATATACTTTTCTTTTTCTTTTTTATATATTAAAAGAATAGGCTTATTAGGAAAAGGAGAAAAGAAAAGAGAGCTACCTGCAGGCAGAGATACACATAGGCAGGCAGAGAGCTTCTGCTGCTGCTTTGCAAAGGGGAAAGTTTTGAGAGAAGAAATGCCTACAGTATCACAGAAATTTAAAAAATTCTGTACAATTGTGACCAAAGAGTATTGAATGGTTTCTAGAGTTAGACCCAGCTCCACCCTTCACTCAACTTGGGTAAGCGGGCATCAATTTCCTCTTCTGTAAAATGAGATTAGGATAGCATTGTACAACTGCTCAGAGGATAAAATGAAATCTCCTATGTAAAGCACTTAGCATAGTATCTGGCACATAGACCTAAGAGTAGTTCAATTATTCGAGCAACACTGCCTTGATTGTGGCCAAAATCACTAAAAATAACCACTTTGTTTTATGAGATTTGTTAAAAACATACAAATTTTACATAGTCTTGTTTTTACTATTTATAGCTTTGATAATGTAATCATTTTCTAAAAGGATTTGCATAATCTTAAGTATATATACATATGTGTATATTATTAATAGATGTATACTGTGACTTGTGTGTGTGTGTTTAGACAAAGAGAAATGGAACAAGAGAAGGAGAGAGAGAGAGAGAGAGAGAGAGAGAGACAGAAGTAGCTATAAAGTCAGGAGGAAGCCTAACAAATCATATAAACTGTACTTCAGAATTGCCAAATTGATAGCCAGGGTAACTTTTCCCATGTAGAAGTATTTCAGTTAACAAGTGAAGACAGAATAAAAGAATTAACACTTCACCATTTCTCATCCCCTAATGATTCAATGGATGTAAATAGTGGTTGTTGGCGGCTGCTAACATAACAGTAAGAGAGGTAATCAGACATTGTGTACCTTCTGGTGGATGTAAACAACACCATCCATGAAATATTTTGTCTTTTCTCTCAAATTGAACCTGAATCTAGTCAATCAATTTGCAAGAAATATAGAGCACTGACAAACACATTCAGTAACATAGTTCACAAGACCCTGACTATTACAGAACAGAGAACAAATAACTTGTTGTTCAACTTGTCCAACAAAACCTTTTTCCAACAATATTAAAAGTATAAGAAAAAAGAGAAAGGAAGGGAAAAAATTAAGATTAAAAAAATCTATCAGTCATCTGCATTGTATAGATCACCTTTAGGTCCCAATATAAATAAGTAAACTGAAAAGAGAAAAGCACGGTTATCAAGGAATCAAGTAAATATGAATACTGGACGATATTTGATGAGATTAAAGAATAATTATTAATCTGGGGTATCATGATGATATTGAAGTCACAGATGGTCTCCAACTTAATAATGGTTTGACTTAAAATGTCTTGACTCTACAATGGTGCAAAAGCCATGGGCATCCAGCAGAAACCATCCTTCAAATTTTGAATTTTGATCTTTTCCTGGGCTGTCCATATGTGGTGTGATACTCTCCTGGTACTAGGGAATGACTGTGGGATGCAACTCCCCATCAGCCATGTGATTAGAAGGGTAAACAATCCTTGACACTCTACAGTGTGCTGGGTCATTATAAAAATTAAAAGAAAAAAATACCCAAGTGTTGTGTATCATATTCAACCAAAGCTTTTGTTCTCTCTAGGAAGTTGTTAAGTCCTCCATCCTAAATGAAGAAAGGTAAGAATATCTAAAAAATTGCAACAAAGACATGAAAATATGTAGCTTAAACAAAACAGAAGTTTATTTATCAAATAAGATAAGGTTGGTTTCTTGATCATTAACAGTCCCAGAGCTGAATGAATATCTCCAATGAGGAAGAACATCTGCTCCACTAGGCCATTCAGAGATCCAGGTTCCCTCTAGCTTATTCCTTTGACTCCCTCATAATACAATGTTTAATGACTCACTGGCATAATTCCAGCCAGTGGGAAAGAAGAATAAGAGTGAGAAGCAAAGAATATTCTTCTCACACCTTGCTACTACTCACAGTTTGTAGGTGAAGGGAAGTTGAAAGTGGCAGAATACCTATGTATCTGGAGAAGAATATTGAGAAGACATTTGCAGTTTAGTTGGGGAGTTTGGCAAGAATAACAAATATATAAATATAAATATTATAGTTATACAAGTGGGAAAATGAGGAAATTGATAAAATAGAAGTTGGATGTAGGGAAAAATGTAATTCTAGTTCACCATTAATGCAGCAAAGGACACTATCTACCTAGATGTAACAATGAATATTCGATTTAAATTCAACCAAAAAATGCGATACAACTATAGCTTGGAATAATACAACAGGGGAGATAATAAGTGAGAGATTGTAATCTTTTCAATTGGGAAGACAATAGAAAAATGTAAAAAATTGACATAGTAGATGATGCATTGTTTAGAAATAGAGAAGAAGTTAAGAGCCCAGGAAGAAATTGCCTCTAAAAATCAAAAATAGAGAAAAAACTTCTTCCCACCCCACAATTAAAAGTATAGACACTCAAGTGAATGCTTAAGCCAGAGCCAAAGGGTTGACTGGCCGTGCATGACAAGGAAAAGCAATGCAAAGGGATCTTCAGGGGTGAATGAAAGGTTGAGCCCCTCAAAATCTACTGGGAGGTAATTTTAGGAGTAAGAGTTTTCTCCAAAGATTGCCTCTGAGACCTCTTCTTTGAAAGACAGCTCTAATACTGTGACTCAATACTGACCTTTGTGAAGATATGAGTCAGAATTGGGGCATTTTAAGAGTGGATGACACTGGCAGAACTTTATTGGCTTGCAAATCATCTTATGTTCTAAGGATTGTGTAACAAAAGCTAACAAATGGAGACCAGAGGGAGAAATTTTGCTGGAAAAGTGCTTACATACATAGTTTTCTAATGAATTATATATACTTATATATATATATAATAACAAAACAGAAATCAGAAGTCTTTTGTTCTCTGCTTTGTTTCCTAGACTTTACAATGAAGACATATAATAAATGTATGTATTTATAATGGGAAATGTAATTAGAAAAACACAAGGCTACAATAAAGTAATGGCTTTTTGGGGGGACTTTAGATTTGCGAATCAATAGGACAAACTCAGGTATTAGTCCAAATTGTGTTCCATTGGGTCTTTGTTTAGGGGGTTTTCAAAGAAAAAAGATGGGAGGAAGAAGGCTAGAACTGCAAAAACCAGGACTGATTATAGATTACATACTTTGTGCCTCATTGGCTTTTAATCAAAATGGATGCGGTTTCTAGAGAGAGAAGCGAAAGAAAAGACTAATGCTCTCCGCACAGCTCTTGCAGAAGGCCACATCTAGCTGGGAACTTGTCCTAGCCTGTCAATAGATTTTGTTTGCTTGTTATTTTTGTTAAGTTAAAAGTTTAGTAAGATGGAATCTTAGGAACAAGATGGAATCTTAGGAACAAGATGGAGTCAGTGTTGGGTGCCTGAATGCCACTTTTCATGTATCCTTCCACCTAATGGAATGAATGAATTGGAAACTATTGAAATTTAAAGGAATGTTTGGATTTGTGAGTGAGGTAAACAGCCTGCATGTACAAATATGCCTCATTACACATTCTAAAAGTTGCATCATTACATAAAACATCGGGGTCATGAGTATATTCTGAGGAAAGTTCAATTTTAAAGTTGACCTTTTCCATTCTGTCAGGAGCCTCACATCCTGAAATCACATTAGGGAGCTTCATTGACGATTCTCAGATTTCATTGTTTATCCTTTACTCCGCTTTTTACCAAACTTGAGGGAAAGCACTGTGGACAGGAACAGCCCATCTTGACTAAATCAGTTGAAAGCATTAGCAGTCCATTGGGATCCGGATCAAAAAGAATTTCACTTTGTTTCTATGAAAATGAGGAGATTAGAAAAAAAGGAGAAACTCTGTCTATGAGGATAATTCTTCCTCACTTTTCGAGCGGAGGCCTTTCTACTGGGGAATATTAAGCCCGTTTTACATCACACAGAATCCTGCATCACCACCTGCTAGAGGGGCACACACTGAGCGAAAATAACAAAAATGAATGCAAGATGTTACCCCCGAAGGGGGCTGCTCTGAGACTAAAGTGGGAAAATGAAGACACACTTGCTTTTGCTAAAACCTGGGTGAACATGAAATTGCCTTCATTCCGAATGTTTTGCTAATTCAAGTCTAAACAGAGTCCAAGAAAAAAAAATGTGTCTTAAGCAAAATCCACCAAATTATTCTTTCTGGACAAAACTCAGTCTTAATTCTCTTTGTCATGTAATGCTTTCCTCTGTTACGTTTTTCTTTAGTCAACAGTATAAAAACAAATGTAATGCAGATCTGAAAATTGTTTTTTGTGGGGCGGAAAAATACTTTGTGGTTTATATAAATGTAGTCATTCTCTAGATTACCATTTCACGGTACACTGCACGCCAAAGAAAGCAACCTGTGTCTTCTTGCGAAAGTGTGGGTGAGTGGGTGGGGGAGCCCGAAGTGGGGGTGTGAAGAGCCTTCAGTCCCCGAATGCAATCAGGCCTCAGATCTAGCTAGGGGCTTGGTATTACTGTGTTAGCTTTGTCTAAGTCCTAGCATCTTCAATGAGCCAGTCCTCTTTCCATTTGTCACCCCAACGCCCCTTTTGTGCAAATAATTTCCAACTGGTATTACCCAGAGTTTGGAGTCCATAGCCGACTAGCCTCTTAGCTTGTACCATTATTTCCAGCAAGCTGGCTACATCTGCAATAAACCCCAGAGGATTTGTGAGTGGACTGAGGAAGTATGAGTGACAGATGAGGTGATAAGGCCTGGATTCGGCTGAAACAAAAGCTTTTCCATGCTGGCCTGATGTGGCAGAGTCACAGCCGCCTCTGAAGATTTGATTTGATCAAGTTTTTGCCAGCTGTCTCATGGAGTGCAAGCTAGTTAAAAAGGAAGCCAGTGAGCATTTCTTTCATTCTCTCCTAAGCTTGTCTGTGGGTTCCGATGATGGAAATCTCTTAACCTTTGCATGTGCTGGGGGTGGGAATGCTGGATGTTCAAGACGTTTCAGCTGTGCCAAGCTGCTGTTTTAAGTGATAGAGATGAGAAGGCATCATCTGCCTTTATGCCGCAGTCAGAGACAATTTTCAGGTGTGGGAGCAAGAAAGGTGGCTTAATCGAAATTTCTCAGCTTGGTTGCCAAGGGGCTGTGATGAGCTCTTCAAAGCAGTTGTTTTTAAGCAACATCAAATCCATGGCTGCCATTCTACATACATTTTTCTCCTCCTGGATTTTACTTTTTCTTTTATCTAGAAAAGCTGAACTTGGAAGTGGTGTCTGTTTACTAGCAGCAGCTCACATGTCGGTGTAGGCGTGTGTGTGCATTTCCAAATCTAGATGGAGGGAGGCAGTGTGCTTCTGAAAAGTCTGTTGCTTGAGAATCTGCTTAAGATATTTTTGTGTGGTTTGGGGACTTCTGGATCCCTTGACAGGACTCTGCATAGGTCAGAATAGTCTGGGTTATGTCTCAATAGTGAATAAATCCTAAAATTCCGTGGTTTTCAACAAAAGTTGTTGACCATACTCTGTCTGCTATGGATATTTGTGACTCTGCCCCACAAGACCATATGTTGAAGCCCTATTTCCAGTGTGCTAGTATTTGGAGATGGGCCTTTATCAGAGATAAGTAGGTTTCGATGAGGTCATGAAGGTAGAACCCCATGAAGGAATGTGAGCTTAGAAGGGCATGAAGAACTCAGTGTGTGTTCTCTGCCTCTCTTTCCATGCCCCCCACTCTCTCTGCCATGTGCAGTCACAACGAGAAGTTGACACCATCTGCAAACCAAGAAGAGACTTTACTAGGCATTTGCCATTACATCTTTACAAAATACTTGCAATATTATCTGTTTTTGCTAACCCAGAGAAATCCAAAGTGGATTTTTACTTTTATGACAAAAGACAAAAAGAGAAGATAATGATTTGCAACAGCAAGTCTTTAGAGAAGCAGCACACACTGTCCCGTCCCGCCCACAGGAAAGTGGCACTGGTAAGCTCCTTCCCAAGAACTACTTTTTACCAGCTATGTATTTATCACACCATTCCTGCTTTTCCTATATGTTGGTGTTATTTTAGCATTTTATGTGCTACTTGGTGTCATTTGGCAGGTCATTTATTGGGTCTGGGAACACTCAAAAAATTCCATGTAATAGTAATTGCTTCTTTGCTTTATACCCTTTTGGTTTACAAAAATTATAAGATTGCTCTGATTTTGGATAGTGGGGGAGAACGGTATCTAATTTGTTTTATTCCGTATATTTTCAAGATACAACATTGTTGCCTGTGGTTATAATTAATTTATTTTCACAATAGTATTGAATTTCTTTTTGTTTATATGCTAATTTCTTCTATCCATTCTATCTTTGGCAATATACATAATGCTGCTGTATATATCACAGGAGTGACTCCTGGTACACAGAGTAGACAACTAGAGGTGCCATTGCTAGTATATGGGCTGTGAAGACTTTATTCACCTTTTCTAGATAATGCCAGTGGCGCCAGAGGCTTACTCTCCCACCAACAGCATTTGTATCCCCATTGTTCACACTCTCATCAATACTTAGTACTGTTGTTTTTGTTCTTTGTTGTTTATTGTTTATTGTAGCCACCAGGTCAGTAAACAGACAAGTCTCATTAGGGTTTTATTTTCCATTTCCTTGATGACTAATAAGTTTGAGCAACTTTTCATGTTTTCTTTGTTTAGATTTCTTCTTTTGAGAGAAGCATGCTTTTGTCCATTTTTCTCTTAAGTTCTCTTCCTATTGTTGAATTAAATTAACATCTTTATATTTTTAGAAATGTTACAAATTAGATAAATGTTGCTAATATTTTCGTCTACACGGATTACCTTTTTATGGACCTTTTCAAATTTTTAAATTTTATATATTTTACATCATTTTTCATTTTTGGACAATGTATGCATTTTCATCTTGGCCATCGTCCCCATACAATACCCACCCCCCTTGTTTGGATCCTACTTCCTCCCCCCCAGTGTGTCTCTGATTTATAGCTGCTTGTTGATTTTGATTTTTTGCTTTATTATAATTAGTCTTTTTCCCGGTCCCTTATTTAGGTTTTCTAAATTCCTGCTATGAGTGAGACAATCCAGTATTTTTCTTTTTACTGTCTTAATGATGTCACAGAAGTTCTTCATTTTAAGGTAATCAAGATTCATCTATTCTTTTAGTTAGTGCTTTTTTGTTCTCGTGAAATATATTTAACTTAAGTTTGCATAAGTAGTGTAGATTCAGATACTTATGAAAAATAGTGTCTCATTTAGTTCTGTGATGAGAAAGTATCGTTAGCTATCCTTTCCTGAGGAAGCCATTTTGAGTGTCTGAGAAAATTAATATTTTTCTTTGTAAAGAGATAAATTTACTTTCATTTTTAATTTCAGGTTCTTTTAGCTCTGACCACTGAATGCACAAGCAAATAGTACTAACTATTTTAACAGGAAAAAGAAATCAACCTGCAAAGATGTACAAATGCCATTGAAATGTGTAACCTTTTAAAGTTGAAATATCTTTTCAGGAGACATGACCATGCGCTCTTTCAAAGGCGAAGAATTAACTCTTAGCAGGCGGCAGCAAAGAAAATCTGTCAAACATAAGCTGGGAAGATGAAGAGACCCACAAGGGTTTAGATGAGAGCGTGGACTGGCCATTTTATAATACGAATTTTTAAGGAAGTTGAGAGGGTCAACCCATAACCTTTTAAGACCCATGTCACTTAGGGCAGTGACTCCCAGCAGTTCTTTAGAGCCATTTCATTGGGCTCATCTCATCCTCAACAGGGTGGTGCCAGGATAGATTTAGTTCACAAACCAAAACATCAAAACTGCTGGCCAGCTGGCTATTCAGCCTCACCTGGCTCTCCCGCCCATCTCATACTAAACTGACTGCATGTTCTGTGGCTGAATTGTTAGAACTGGAAGGAAATAGTTTAGCTTGAGACAGCTAAGCCTGCCATCTGATCTCCAGGAATACACAGATTTATCCACCAGACAAAAACATTCTCCCCCAACTGACCCCTATTAGAGTTGGCAAAGGCTAGTCAGAGTAAGTCTTATCACATGGAAAAGCAAAGAACTTCCTAAGGGAAGTACTGTCTGAAGAAAAATGGAATAACTGTGGGAGGTGAAGACTGGTTATTCTTCCCAGATTTCCCAGTCAGATCCAACTTTCAGAAGTCCAGGGTATTCTCTTGGGCAGAAATATGCTAAGAATCTCTTGGTGTGTTCAGGGTATGTGATCTCTACACTTAACCATGTATTTCATAAGGTTGGAGTTTCTCAAGCTGACTTTGTTTATTTGTTTAAAAACTCTCAGTAAAAGTGCTTTTGGGGGAGGATGAGGAGTGTAAACAGCTTCAAGCAGAGATTCTAGTTGGAGTAGGAAGACTTCATGTCAAAGATTTGGGAGCAAGTGGTTACAGAAAATATAGACTGAATTCTGTCCACCCCAAATTCATATGTTGAAATCCTGACCCCTAGTACCTCAGAATGTGACTGCTTTTGGAGATGAGTCCATTCATGAGGTAATTAAGGTAAAATGAGGTTGGATGGGAGAGGTTTAATCCAGTATTACTGTTGACCTTTTAAAGAAGAAGAGATTTGGCCTCCCCGGTGGCGCAGCGGTTGAGCGCTGGGTTGCGAAGCTGCCTGCGGCCTCTGCGGCGCCGGTTCGATCCCCGGCTGCTCCCCAGCCACCAGAGGAGGGTCCCACATGGCGCGCAGACCTCTCCTGCCGCCCGCTGCTCCCCTCAGCAGTGTACTTTGGTCCTTCTGCCTGCTCTGCTCCCTGCTCTGGCTCTGGTGAATTCTCTCACCCTCCCGCGCTTCTGACTGTACCCAGTGCATGTATAAACAAACAAACAAACAAACAAACAAACAAATAAATAAATAAATAAATAAAACATGCCTCTATAAAAAAAAATAAAGAAGAAGAGATTAAACACAGACACATGTGTGCACAGAGGAAAGATTATGAGAAGACATGGCAAGAAAGTGGCCACCTGCAAGCAAATCAAAGACTTTCCTTTCAGGAGCCCTTCAACTAAGAGAGAAATGAAGAGTCAACCACCACTGCCTTTTCTTTGTTTTTCATGTTCAGATCATCATATACTCTTTCTCTCCTCTCATTCATACTTTTCAACACAGAGCCTTGTTTCCCAATGAACTTACCCCAAATTTTGCTGTATGCATCAAAAGGGATTTGACAACTGTATGTTGTTTTACAAGATGCTCTTTTCAAATTCAACAACGTAGATGACAATTGGCTCTGATGTCTGCCTCCTTTGGTAATAACATAGCCACTAAGAAGTGCATTTTTTTTCCTTTTTTTTATATTTTATTTTATATATTTTTTACATCATTTTTTATTTTTTCACAATGTATGCTTTTTCTTCTTGGTTATAGTCCCCATACAATTCCCACCTCCCCATATTTTGACCCTAATCCCTCCTACCCCCCCAGTTGTGTGTCTCTGGCTTATAGTTGCTTGTTGATTTTGATTTTTACTTTATTATAATTAGTCTTTCTCCTGTTCCCTTATTTAGGTTTTCTGAATTCCTGCTATGAGTGAGACCATTTGGTATTTTTAAGAAGTGCATTTGTAATTGATAAGCTCTCCCATGACAAAGTTCCAGACCCAAGTGGTTTCACTGGAAAATTCTACCTAAAAATTAAAAAAGAACCCAAATTTTATATAATCTTTCAGAAAATGGACTGTGGCTTTGGGTGCACGAACCTACAGGAGCTATAAGATTATTTAGAACAAAATGCATACCCAGAAAAAAAGTACAAGTGAAATGAGAAATTTCAAGTAAGAGTTATTGTATCAATGTCAATATCCTGTTTGGATATTTTATTGTTTTGCAAAATATTACTATTGGGGAAAGCTGTATAAAATTTTTTAGAGTATCTCTCTGTATTATTTCTTTTAACTTTTAACCTACACTTATCTCAATAAAAAGTTCAATTTAAAGTTTACAGGAAAAGTGGTAGTAAAGCCCCTAGTGGTTAATGTCCTGACAACAAAATCCTTATCAGTTTCCTTCCCAACACCAGCACCACCTCTGAGTACCCTATTGAACTCAATGTTATAACACCATAGAACTAAGTAGAACATGGTTCTCTTGACCTAACTATTCCTGTCCCTTCCCTCTCCGTGCCATTTTCTTCAAAATTTACCTAATTCATATCTGTTTATTTGCAGCTTTGCCCTAAGCTAGGATGGGTCAAGCAGATAACTAATCCCTGCTCAGCTGGTAACTTCCAGATAACATAGTGCCTTAACCTCATTTACAAGTCCCATAAAGACCCATAAACACAGGGACCCTGGCTTAGTTTTTACTTAAGGACATAAAATGTAAGCAAGAACAAGGCCAATAAAAACACACAAAGTATTGAGCACTCTCTGCTTGTTTTGGTAGTGTGTAATCCCCTTTTAGCTTTAACACCCTATAACAAAACCAATGGTTAATCAGTATTTCTCATTGTTGCCCCTCTCACAGAGCTGCTTTCATAGCCCAGAGAAAAAGGGAAACAGATCAGCCATGTGATTTTGAGTGAACAGAAGATTTAAAACAAAATATTGCTAACTACTTAGCAGAAGGAACCACTGGGACAATGTGCTGGTCAAGGCAATGAACAATTTCAACATCATCCTTATGACTGACATGGTGACAATCACAATGAAGAAAGATCAGAGGATAGCTCAATAGAAGCTCATGGCATTTCTCAAGTTCAGCTTAACTTTTTTTTAATATTGTTTTTTTTTTAAATTTTTTTTACATCATTGTTCATTTTTAAACAATATTTGCTTCCCCTACCCCCTCAGGTGTAGTCCCCATCGAGTTTCCTTCACCAATGAACCCGTGCACCATCCATCTTAACTTTTGTACTGATGGTGTCTTTGAGCTTCTACTCTACGGGAAGAGGATAAGGTTAGGGGACCAAGATATGATAGCTTAGCTTTACTGAGGGGTAGATAAGAGGATCAGTTGCATGTCTTTCAGGCATTCTCCATAAGTGCTACTTCTTTGATGAGTTTTGATGAATACTGTGCATCCCCAGAGTTTAGGTCATGTCTGGTAGAGTCCAGATGCTTGGGTGAATGAAGAAGATCATGCTGGTGACAGTAACAGCCTATGTAGAACTAACTTTCCAGGGGCTCCCCAGAGGGCTGACATTGGGTAGTGGGGGAGCAGATGTCTCCTTTCCAACTTACAAAGTGGATGTAAAACCATGTAAAAATGATGTAAAACCATGTAAAAATGATGTAAAACCAGCTGCACCAACATCGGCTGTGCTGGCTCCACCTCTATCTTTTTTATTTACAGAGAGAGACCCTAGTCTAAGACTTGCAAGTGAGACTCATGCTCCCAAATTCCACTTACAAAATGCTGATTGATGCTTTTACTCTTTTCAGTGCAGTTTCTACCAACCCTAAGGATATTGCCTTCTAAACCAATCTCAGATTACTGCATTTTTAATTGGCTATAATAGGAAGTAAGAAGCAATTAGTCAATTTATTTAGAATGCATGTTTCTGGGTTCTACTGACATGGAGTTTAACTCTATCATGGGAGGGGGGCGTCCTGAAACCTGCATTTCAATAGGCAAACCAGATGATCTTGACACAAGAGGACTGTACTGAGTTGTAAATGGAGTTTTTTTCCAATTCAAATCTTCCTCCAAATTCCAGTTTGACCAATGAAGTTGACTCCCACTCAGCTTCTCAACCTCAGTTCATTCTTGCCCGCCAAGGAGCTATTTTAAGTACTTTATTTCCAACTCCATATCCACCTTTCTCCCATTCCATTCCCCATGAAAACTTAAATGCTACATATAAGCTGTAAGTACATTTAGGTGTTGTGGCCCTTTGAATGGCGATAAATCATTGTAATAAGTACTTTTGTACCATTGAACAAATTTTCACCCTCTTTGGAGATGTGGTGACCTTATTGGGAATACATGGTTTCATTCAAAGACCTGAGTTCATGTGCCCCTGTCTGACTCCCTTCCACCCGCCATGCCAGTGGGGAGCAGAACTCAGCATGCTTCTTCTTCACTTTATCTCATCCACCTTCAGGTCACCTTTCAGACGGTCCTCTGATGGTCAACAGCACTGCCACCCGCCTAAGCAGGAAATTGGGGAATTAACCAGCCTCTCCCCTCTTCTGCTTATTTTATCTGTCATAAACTGTGCTATTTGAATGTTCTTCCACAACCCAATCACCAAATCTCTCATTCTGAATGTCATGCTTTCTTCCTTGAATGTTGTAATCATTTGTTGTAACCAGTCTCCCATCTCGTCTTCAAATCCAGTAGTAGTTTTAACTAAATCCAGACCTGTTCTCCTCACACTTCTGCTTGAGCTGTTCTGTGGCTTCCTGGTATCCTTGACATGAAACACTTTAAAATGGTGGCAAGAGCCTCCAAAGTTTGGGCCCCTCTTCTGTTTCTCCACCCCAGTCCCATGTTTTCTGTCCTCACATTTTGTGTCCAGTTGCATAGAGCTGTTACTCATGTTTTTGCCTCTTCACCTCTCCTTATGTAGTTCCTACTGAGAAGTCTTTTCTCATTCTTTGTTAATTGGTCTATTCATCATATCCTCTAAACTCAACCTGGTCTTCACCATCTTGAAGAGCCATTCCTGAGAACCCAGGTTGTGCTAAAGACTCCTTCCCGGTAATGCCTTGCCACTCTGTGGTTCTTCCTTGCATCACCTTGAAACCATGTTTGTCTCCATTAAATGCCAATCTTGCTGAGGGAAGCAACCACCTCTTTTTATCTCTTTAGTGGAGTGCCTGGTCCATGACAAATGTGTAAGATGTGTGTTGAAGTCAAGTGAGCTACCCTTCCCAAGGTTGGAACTTGGGAGCTTTTGGACCCCAAATTAATGAGTACAGACCTTGATAATCCACCAATGGAATAATGACTTCTTAATAATTCAGATTGAACCAGAGTTGTTCCTAAAAGATGCCAAAACAACTGGTCAGTTCATCAGGAAAGTCAGCTATTTGGCACCACAGAGACATAAACATCCAGCCAGTCATTTCACTGGACTTGTGACTTTTGAGCAGGTGTCCACACAGCCCGGGAGGGAAGCTGTGATCACTCTTTGTTTACATCTACTTTCTCCTCCATCCCTACCCTCCCCGCACACCCTGCAATCTGTGCAGGCATTTTAGCACTTGTGTGAAAATACAAACATTTTAAAAACATTCATATTTGAGACTATTCCCAAACTGGCTAAAGAGCAAATAACGTTCCCATGAAAATCCTACACGGGAAAGGCAAGTTTAACCAAGTTTCTTTAAAGCTCTAGTCCCTGTCAGGTTTTGGACACGTGGCCTCTCGGCTGAATGGACAGAAAGTCTGCATGTGTAAGAGCAGCTAAAAACAACAACACAAACAAGACAGCCATTCTCACTCCCCGCAGACCACCGCTCGGGAGGCTGCTGTCCGACGGGCCCTACATGCTAAATAACTCCCATTCTTAGTCCACGTTGACTCGGTGGCCCGAGCAGGTGAAAAGACAATCAACCCAAACAACCAAACCAAACTCAAAATTCACTAACGAGGTGGTTTATTTCCTAGTCGCAGCCCACTTGGGCAGACACTGCGTAAGTACCATGTCCTAAAAATATGTCTTTCATGGGAAAGGAAAATGATTAAAAGAAGATGAGGGTGGGCAGAAAAGCAGTCCTTTCAGGGACTGTTTTATACTTTTGCTGTGTTGTGTGCTTTCTTGCAGGCGACTTTTGGGCAAATACTGCATCTTCAGCCAGGAGAACTCGGCTGAATACAAAGGGCTTTTGAAGCGGTGAGTGTAAATTCAGCCTCCTTTTCTTTCTTCCTTCCTTCCTTTCTTTGCCCTCTCTCTTCTCCCATGTCTGGAGACCGCTAAGCAGAAATAATAAGCACCGTTGCTTGCAGTCCACGTCCCATGAATTACTCAAACATCAAATGTAACTTTAGCATGGAGGCACGCTTTATTCTTTTCTGCAAAAGTTTCCCTATCCCTTCTTTACTGACATGTCGTGGCAAGGCTAAGCGATGAACAGCCAGGCAGAACACACACACACACACACACACACACACGAGGCCATTAAACAAATTAAAAGGGATGGGGATGACTAATACAGTACTCTTGGAATCCCCAATTTGATTAGTCTGAATTTAATACACAAAAGCAGCGCCGGAGAAAGAGAGAGGCTAACTGCTCTTTAATAACCTGTACAATTAAATTATGGTGATGAATTTAACTATTCTATGCTTCTTGAAGGAGTCTTATTATCTGATTGCTTGTACAAGAAAGTCAGTTTTTCAGCAGGACTTGGACTGCATCCCTGGCAGGCCCACAGTGGCAGTTATTTCTCTGTTTAAAAAAAACTATCTTATCACCCTTTCCAGCCCCCTTATTGGAACTGCTTTTCCATTTCTCAAACTTTGTCTCCAAAAATTATTCAAGTGGGTTAACTATTTGGGGGTCTTTGATTTCTTCAGTCCTTTGAAAACCTGAAATCAGAAAGGATAATGTAGGGAGAAGGGATTGCTTTTCACTTTGGTGGCTCTAAGGAGATGCTTTGGGGCAATGTTTGGCCAGAGATCCTAGTGTGCTGTCGATTGTGACAATATCTTGTTTCTTTCTTTATGGAGCCCATTTTATCCAAGAATTGAGGCTTCTCATCAGACATCAGGGGATACCTGTCAGAAGCTGAGAGGTATGGTTTGGTTGTCTAGGGACTAAGCCATCATACCTGGTTCCTTCCTGGGAGTTATCATTCTGTTATGAAACAGGATGTGAGTGTCCATCCAACAGTTCTTTATAGAAATGTACTTTTCATTTGCCTTTCCTTAAAAGTTATGGTTCAGTCAGATGCTATCTTTACAGAAAGATACTCTGTACAGTTCAGTACACATTCCTGTTGAGTGATGAACTAAATAGAACAGGGGGTACAGGTAGAGAACATTTTTTGTACCACTGATATCAAGTATAGCTTCTGCTGGACCTATTAGAAATTAAACATCTGTTTCTACCTCAGGTGTCAGTAATAAATAGTATTTACTCGAAGTGACGTCGTTATTCAATGCACATGGTGGCAGTGTCTCGTTGGCCTCTAAGTCCTGAGAGAGTCACATATGATCTTCCCATGTAGCTGTCAGACTGGACTTTGTTTTGAGGGAGAACAGCATGGAGGTAAAGAGCACAGATTCTGAAGCTAGTCAGCCTGGCTTCAAATCCTGATTCTGCTGCTATTGGTTTTAGGGTCTTAGTCATGTTGTGTACCTCTTTGTGCCTTAGTTTCCTCAATGCAAGTTAGGCATGATAAGATACAACAAAAAGTTATTGTAAGAGTTAAGTGCATAGAACAGGACCAGAGGTCTAAATATGTTAGAGGAAGAGTGAGCAGAAACTCTGAATCGGGGAATAACATCTTGCATGACTCCCTCCCACATATCTTTCCAGTCTATGTCTTTTTTTTTTTTTAAAGATTTATTTATTTATGCATACAAGAGCTGGGGTATACAGGCCAGAGATGCAGGGAGTGAGAGGATTCACCAGGGACAGAGTGGGGAGCAGAACAGGCGGACAACTGAAATACACTGCTGAGGGGAGCAGCGGGCGTGACAGGAGAGGTCTGCTGCGCCATGTGGGTTTCTCCCTGGCTGGCCTGAGATAGACCTTGTGCTGCAGAAGCTGCGGATTGCTTCATAGTGTGGTGCTTAGCCCCTTGTGCCACCAGGGAGGCCTCCAGTCCATATGCTTACCAAAGAATTCTCAAATGCAGAGGATTACAAACTCCTAACATGCCATGAACTTGACTTCCTGAATGGGGGGTGGGAAGGGAGGCATGCTGGTAACTAGGGGAGGCACTAAATGCCATGTTGGACTCAAAAAGACTGAACACAGGCATGCCCACTCTTGTAGTTTTCTGACCACTTCCCACCAGAGTCTCAGCTCAAATGGAGCTGTTGGTAGAATGGAAGGATCAAATTAATCTCTCTGTCTCCTCTCTTCCTCTTCTTACTCCTCTTGTAAATGAAACTTAAAAATTTCTCTCTGCTGCTGGGTCTTGTCCTGAATTCTCTAGTGGGCTGGTGAGGATCCACAACCTGGATTACTTCCATTTCTCCTGGGGTTGCCCTATAAGAAATAGGGGTCACTGATTATTGGGCATTTACCATATGCCAGACACTCTGCTAAATCCTTATGTGCATTATTATTTTATTTATACAACAATCCTAAAGTGTAGTCATTATTTTCTCTATTTGAAACATGAGAAACTAAAACTTAAAGAGATTAAACAACTTGTCCAGCATAGAGAGTGATAAATCAGAGTTGAAACTCTAAATGTGTGTAGTCTGACTCTAAAACATGTGTGCTCGGTCACTTCATATACAATGTGTATTTGAAAATATTTACTGGTCCCCAATAAAATTTTATTATCCTATAGGGGAGAAAACAGTGAAGCAATCAGCAAGTGTTTACAAGATGTGATATTGAATTAATAAATTATGAGAAAATATGCATGGCAGGCAGGAGCTGAGAAAAGAAAGAGACTCAATACAGGTTGATGAAGGCTATAGACACCAGGCATCTGGTGAATAGATTGGTGTAAGTGAATTAAGTGGTTTAAATCAAGGACCGGTATCCAGCTTGCTCATCTGAGTTGGTCAAATGAATGATGTAAAAGCATGCTAACTATAGTTACCCTGTTTTATCCTGCCTGGAGTCTCAGTATGTAATTATTAACTTGTTGACTTAATCATCCACTTGTTTTGGGTCACGGTGTCCGGTCACCTTGCCAGAGATGAGCATTGAAAGGATATTCCAGGGCAACCAATGAACACTTTCTCTCTCTCATGATCATACATCTGCTGAAGCCTAAAGAGTCATGTGAAGGCGTGTTGACTTCACTCCTGTATGCTTATGATTCACCTGAGGAGATTGGAAGTAGAGTGGAAAAAAGGAATAATTCTGTTTGCCCCCCTTCAGATTACAAAATGCGGTAGATTTGTGAACTTCACTGCACTCTCTTTGGCAGTCCAGGCCATGTAAGCTCTTGGAGCTTTTTTCTCACTGTGGTGAAGATGAGAACCCAGTTTTTAAGGCATGTATATTTTATACCTTATAGCTCCCCAGTTTTTGGCCAGAATGCATTTTGCAGCACACCCTTCTTTAAACTCTCCTTTCACTGTGGTTTATTAGATGTAATGCTGACTGGTGCACCTGCTCATAAATGAACTTTACCTTCACATTGTGTAGGAAATCAGAAACCTGCCACCCAAAATGTGTCTTTACAAAGAGGTTTATTTAATGGGAAGGGTACTGAAGGCTGGGTGGAAGTTATTTTTGATATTTATACATAAATTTTCTCTGTAAGGGTGTCTTCCTGGAAGACATAATCTTATCACTTTTCATTGGAGAAGGCAGAAATTAAATCTGCATTCCTTTGTTTTCCCAATAAATGCCCTTACTAATTCACTGAATGCAAAAATTATCTGTCAGTAAAAAACATATTTTCTTTTTCATTGGGAATGAAATTAAACTTTCGTGAGCTCTTGGCATCACGTGGTGAGATCTTACACTTTCTCCTCACTTGTCACTGAATTTTATTAATAGCTTTTAAAACAGGTAGAAGATAAATTGAAAATAAGTTAGTTCTGTCTTTTTTGTTTGAGATGGAAAAAAGAATCATATGTTGATATACTCTGTTGCATAATGGTGTTGAAGTCTTTTAAAGCACTTAATGATTGTTCTTAACTAACAAATGCATTTGGGAAGAACTCTCGATTTGTGCCTGGGAGTCAGTCTTGGAAACAGATTCTTTGGGTTTGAACCCTAGCTCTGTCACCTATTAGCTGTGTGATCCAGGCCAAGATCCTTAACTCCTTTGCCTCCATTTTTGATCTTTAAATTTGGGGGTGTCAAGTACTAAATAAGGTAATTCTTTAAACATCACAAAATACTTTGACCAGTTCTTGGCACATGGCTCTCAAGTTAACCCTGAGCCTTGTACATTTGCAAAGTTTGGCTGGCACTGGTTCTTTCATACTAACTTCCAGTAAGCACTTCTGAAATTCAGTAATTAGGAATGTAGTTTCAATTGATCTGAATCCAAGCATAAACCCTATCACTGGTTGTGTAACCTTTGGCAAGGAACTTAATTTCTGAGTGCCCTCATCTATGAAATGGGTGTAACAATAATTACCCTATAAGACTACTATGGTAATGAAATCAAGATAATGTGAATAAAGCACTAGACAAAATGCCCAAAGTGTAAGTGCTCAAAAAGTGCTAACTAGTTTTTATTAGCCAATAGAAGCAGTATTGTTTCAAGAAAGGGAGTAAAGGTACAGAGAACTTTTAGATTCCTGAGCTATCACTAGAAATCATGAGTTGGAAAAGTCAGAGAGGGACATGAAGTGTCCACGGAAGGCAGAGAAGGACTATTGTATACAAAATCTCCAAAGAGTGAACTGGGACACCTGGATTTCACTTCTTTTACTGTTTCCTCATGTGAAATCACACTCATCACATAGTCACTCTGCACTTCTGTTTCCTTATATATAAACAGAGCATTAAACTAAATAATCCTTATTCAGTCATATTTCATAATTTTTTTAAAGATTCATTTATTTATGTATACAAGAACTGGGGTACAAGCCAGAGGTGTGGGAGGGCAAGAGGATTCACCAGAGACAGAGTGGGGAACAGAACAGGCAGATTGACCGAAGTACACTGCTGAGGGGAGCAGTGGGTGAGTCAGGAGAGGTCTGCTGAGCCATGTGGGTATCTCCCTGGCTGGCTGGGGATAGAACTCATGCTGCAGAGGCTGCGGACAGCTTCACAGCACGGTGCTTAACAGCTTGCGCCACCAGGGAGGCCCATATTTCATAATTTTATATGTAGGTATCTAGACAACCAATAAAAATGCAAAACAATTAACAGGTGGATTTAATAAAATGGGCTAACAGCTCTGGGACCTTGAGCAAATCATTGAAGTCTTTGCTATTGTAGGTTCACTTTATATTTGAGGAACCTGCACTGGATTATCTCTAGTAGCTGTTGTGGTACTAATATTTCCTGGAGAGAAGAGGACACACATTTGAGAATCTTGTTTTGGGGGAAGCTCTGTTCCTGGATATCAGCTATTAGGAAATACAAATAAACACATCCATCGAGGGTATGTGGTGGCAACTTTAATCGTTAACCAACAGGGCTTGAGTTCAAGAGATACCTTTGTTGAAATTCAGATTCTAGGCACAAAGGAGGTTGACGTTAATTTTAGAATTAGCTTATTATGTTCATTTTTTTGGATAAAATTCCGGGAAAGAAATCCAAAACTTTCAGAATGGTTTTGTAAGGAATCAGTGAAACAGGCCAATAAAGTCTGGGTACGGTTTATTAAGAAATAAAATGGTGACAGCAGAAGACTTTGTGGATTTGCTACCAACAACTTAGAGTTGGCCTGGGGACTGTGAAGCTTTAGGCAAGTCTTTTTCTTCCCTGAGCTTTCATTTCCTCACCCATTTATAAATGACTAACATAGAGCTTATGTAACATGAAGAATGAATGAGCTATATTGGCAAGTGGGAAAATTAAACAAACAGAAACTAAGAGTTCTATAAAATATCATTGTTATAATCATTATTGTCATTAAAATTTTAGGCTTCTCATCTCTGATTAATTCTGATACCATTTTGTCACTGAATTACTTCACTACCCACTCATGAGCCAGACTTCCTGGTCTCTATTATTTTTAGGCACTCAACTCCCTAATGTCCTTACTTCCCCTCATTGATGTTACTCTCTCCTATTTTTCCAATTATCACAGACTGAGACATCCTTGAAGGCAGGAGACCTATCATATCCATGTCTAAATACAGTAGGAATATAGTAATTAATTTGAAAAGCATAGTCACTAGGAGAACAGAAAGAAAATATTTTATAACTGGAAATGTCAAAATGTCTGCCAGGTAGATGTTTTTAAAAGAGCAGAGAAACACAAAGACATAATGACAGCCAATTTCCTGAGTCATTAATAAATAGCAAGCTCTGTGCTGAGCTTTTCATCTACAGAACAATTTAAAGATTATTACAGACTATGGAACACTTAAGCAAGGTGGAATGGTTAGTCTAGGCTCGCCACTGCTATGTCCTTGGTCCAGCACCAGTAGTTTGAAAGATTCTCCATGTGGGTTTTTTGTTTTTGTTTTCATTTCATGGCTTTTGTTAAAGAAAAACAGAAAGTAAATAATTCATTGCTTGGCTATACTAGAAGAATCTGGGGCTCACTATTATTTTCATATTCCTCTTTTAGACCTTTTAGATCTATTGTTTTCTTTGACATACACTTTTAACCCTCTTTCTCACTCACGGATATATTTCAGCATGAGGAAAACACATCCAGCTGTATACATGGGGGGTTAAATCTTATTGACTCTGAAGATACTTGTCCTATCTAAGTTTCAGGGTCCCATTACCCCAAATTTCCTTAACTGTGAACATATTTTGTCCTAATACCCTATTATTTCACAGCTGGGAGTGTGTGAGTAGACCTGTGTTACCTGTCTCCTTATCTTGTCTCTCATACTGAGCCAGTAATTCAATTCCACATGACATATTGCCAGCCTATTCCTGGGCAGGGTGTTGTATGGAGTAAATAAATGGTTCCCTCTCTCCAAATCCTAGAGTCTGGATGGGGAAAAATAAGAGCTTATAAACATGACACAGTGAACATTGCAAACCTTCAAATATTACTATGAGTTTGATGAGTACATGGAAAAAATTTATATGCCTTGTAAGTTTCTCCAGAACAATGCTTCTTATACTGGTACCACCCTCGATTTAGTCAGAAGTAATGCAATCATGTCAAGTTCTTCCATGGAAAATAAAGGACTGCACTATTTCATTCATTCATTCATTCATCCAACACCTGTTTGCTCAGAACTTATGTTTTAGCAATGTGTAGGCTCATAAGGAGATACGAATAGTATCACTGCTGTCTGTAGTGACGCAAGTCTCTGTGGGGACCCTTACTCTGCTTATGGTCACTGCCAAACATAAGCACTCATTATCTAGACTGTGTTTGAGAAGAGATATAGTAAATCAGATTTATATTGTGTTTCTTTATAGATCTCAGCAGAGAGACCCAGGGCACAGAATGATCACTTTTCATCAACGTGACATGGCAGAAGGTATGCAGACTTTGTTGTCTGGTAATCTCCCCGCCTGCACAAACAGACATGTTAGCAGTGAGGGATGAGACATGTCAACCTCTCTGAGACTCCTTCTTCTTCTATAAAGTGGAAATCAGACTTTCTTGAAGAATAGCGCATTTAATCCTCTCCATGACTTTATATAGTAGGCATATTGACTACCCCAATGTATAGATAAGAAAACTGAGGTTCAGGGAGCTTAAGTGACTTCCACCCAAATCACAGAGCTGATCCTTGTGAGCAGGGATTCATACTCAGGCAAACTCTACCTCCATGACACTTTAAGGCTGACTTTTTGAGTCTAGGGTATGAAAATAATTGCGTTAACCTTCAAGGTCAGGGTGAGAAATGTTGCAGCCCCTCTCTGTTAGGGTTATTTAACTAATCGGTGATGGAGGGTCTAATGCAGAGAAACATCAGTGTAGACAGAACCAAAAACACAATGTCTAGATTCTCTTTCACAGCCATCTAGCTCTCTACTCAGAGGGAGAAGCCACACTAGAGTGATGATTCATCAGCCTCAGCATTTAGCAGGGAATAAAGCCAACAGGAAGCAGAGGCAATTTTGCTCCTAGAAGTCCGACTGTTATCCCAGAAATAGTGGACTCCCTGATTCCTTCCGCTCATCTCACATCACACCTCAATCTGCCATTGATTGGATCTAGATGAGGTACCCTTTCTACGGAGCAGGATCAATTTAACCGATTTGTCTGATTTAGATGCTGCTGAGATCAGTTCCTTGAAGTCCAAGATTGGCAAGGGGAAAATTTCTTTATGTGAATTTGTATTTAATTAAACTGCTCCTTGCTCAATTAGTCAAATTCTCTCCCTAGTTGCCAGACACCAGTGTGAGCAAAAAGTGACCTCTGAGGTTGAACAACTGATGTTAAGTGCTGCTACAGGGTAAAGAGAATGGCTCCTAGGGAAGGGAGGAAATTTTTTTCCTTTCAGTAGAAATGGATTTGAAATATAATTTACTGTTTTTACCTGGTGAAAGGGCATCTCTCCCCATGAATCCAAGGGATGCTGAGACGAGCGTCATTTCTTTCCAGAAGGCCAAGTTTCCAAATTAACGTGTTTAGATGCTAAGCAGAGAAGCAGCCGGGCTGCTAAGGAGAACAATTACTTTCCCTGGGTTCACTACATGCTGGTTCGTTCAGCTCTCTTTATGTTCCAAACCTTGGCTGGCTCTGGAATGGCGGTTCAATACTGTGGGGGCTCTGAGTTTTTATTTCAGTCAAAATGGTGAAATGAAAAAATGAGAGCTTGATGAAAATAATGTGCCAGGTTTGTGTTACCTGTCCTTGAGGTTACTCAGGCAAATATTTTGTATGCACATAGGCACATTTGCAGATATAGTATGCATTGCATGCATGTATATGTGTCCATGTGTGTATGTATTCACACACACACACACACACACACACACACACACACATCTGGCTCACCGTCAGTATAGCCTCAGAGCTGTAACTGAAGGTGTCTTTGGACGAAAGTCCATTTGTGAATTCAGCTTGCCCCTGGCCAGCCCTGTGGATCAGATGCTGCAGGAGGTTTGCCTGGGTATTCTTTCCACGGTGTTGTCTGTGGGGCAACAGTCAGCTCCAGTGAGTCCAGAGGTAGGGGCTTACCAGGACAGTGGGTGAGGGAGCAGCCTCCCACATGCCTGCTCCATACTGTTGCTGTCACTGCTCAGAGCCCCAAAGGTGCCGCCTCTTTACCAAGTGCTGCTCATGCCAATTCACTCTCTGGGGATGCAGGACAAAGGCACATGCTGGATCTTCACATTTTAGAATGAGGATAATCAATCTTACTCCACGTATAGAACAGAGCCAATGTCGGAGCAGAGCCATAAACCCTACCAGCTGCTCGAGGGCACTGGAAGGCAAAGAGGAAGGGGGGTGGGGGACCAGAGGCTTTTTTTTTTCTTCTCCAAACTTGTGGGAACAGATTCTATAGTAGATCACTACACAAAGAGAGGGGAAGAGGAGAAAGCATGTTGGTGTGGAATGGATTGAATGATCTATTTTCTAGGAAGACATTTCTTTTTTTAAAAATTAAAAAAAAACCCACAAAACCTAGTAGAGCATCTATGTACAGGACCCCTAAAGCCCTTTCAGACTCTGCAAGATCCCATTTATTCAGTCAAGTTAGATCATTTTGCAGAAGGAGAACTTGATGATGGCCAATACTAACTAGAGAGCATTTTAAGATCTGTTTTCTAAGAATTTGAGAAAATGAAATGGTGGCTGTTTCCAGCAGTATCATTTATTGTTGTTTTTAGCATCTCCCTTCAATTCCAAATTGTTTTCCTAAGAACACAAGTTACAGGTTATTAACAGACAAAAGGTGTGTAATAAAACAAATGGCAGGAAGTAAAGTATGGGGTAAAGTCAAAATGGTTTCTTTAATGCATGATCTCTTCAATCCTTTCATATGACAATGTGTGAGTATCTCCCAGAGTGGGAGATGGTAGCAGTGTTTTAAAAATGTATTTGACCAGAGCAGCCTTTTCTTGATGAGCACCTGAAAGAACCAATGTTGGCCAGAACTTGCTAGGGAACATGGTAGTGTGAAAATGATTTCCTTGCAGTTACTTTACAAGAATAATTTCCAAGTCAATCTTTATATGCTTACATATTTGGAGATCATAAGATGCCTCTTCTAGTTTAGGGTTTTGGTAAGAAATGGAGAAATTATATAAAACTTGGAGAATTATAAGAGGAACCTTGTCAGGAATCTATGTAATGACAAAAGAAGGGAGTCTGTCCTACTTTAGAATGGGACTGTGTTTGTTGCACATTTTGAATCTGAGGTTCAGTGCAATGGGATGAATGAAAACTTACTGTGAAACACTAATTTGAAGGGACATGTACATGCCCATGTTCACTGCAGCCCTGTTTACAGCAGCCCGGTTATGAAACAACCTAGGTGCCCTAGGACAGAAGAGCGAATAGAAAATTGTGGTACATATACACAATGGAATACTACTCAGTGATAAAAAAGATGAATTTCTGCATTTGCAACAACATGGAAAGAGTTGGGGATAATGCTAGGCAAAATAAGCCAGAAGGATCAAGACAAATCCTGGATGGTTTCACTTATTTGTGAAATACAAAGAAACAAAACAAAATGTCAGACAAAACCAAACTAGTAACACTCTGGAAATCTGACTGTGGAATTGATGCTACAAGATAAGGAGGGGAGGGGTTACAATGGGCTATGGTGGAGGGCTGAAGATGCCTTGGTAGAAAGTGTGTTGACATACATCTGAGGAGGTGGGATCCTATGTCTTTGAATCATGTACAGTGTTGTAAACCAATATTACCTCAATTTAAAAAATATGAGCTCAACTATGGCAGCCATTATACCCAGTATTTCATATGGGTTATCTAGTTTAGTCTTCCAAAATGGCTCAGTGAGGATTGTTATAACAATGTTACAGCTGGGGAAACTGGAGAGTTAAGCAAATCACCCCACAGTATAACTGTTTAACCAGTGATGGAGTCAGGATCCACCCAGACAGTGTGTCCAGAACAAAATGAGGCAATCTGACTTTTAGCCACCAGACTATGTTGACATATCCTGCTTTGTCCAAGTCATAGTTTATTGAGTTCTAGGACAAGATAAGAAGCTTCTGGAAGACAAGAAAAAATCTCATGGGGATGGACATCTTCTGAGGTATTGAGACTGGCTTTATAGGAGTCTAACTGTCTTTGGGAGGATAGGAGTTGGAATTCAGAAAGGGCTTGGGGTGCTTGACTATCAAGTAAATGCACAGTAAAGGATTTATGCGTGGATGTGGACAGGTGTGTTTGCAGTAATCTTAAGGGCACTCTTTGAGGGATCCACCCCACACCTAGCAAATGGTGACCTTGAGTCCCACTCCTGACTATTCCTGGCTTTGGGAAAAAAATTGTACTGAGAATAATTAGTCTGTTCCACAAAGTAATCCTCTGTAAACCTTTACTACCAATCTCTAGAATATCTGGAATTCCACATCTTTTTTTATGGCTAAAGTAATCATTCCACTCAACTCTGTTGTAGAACCTCAGGAATTTTTTATATAAGGCCAGATTCTGGGAAGGGTCAAAGAATGCATTTTAATTGAATGCTAGCTGGCTGTTTTCTTTCTCACCGAATTAACTCTAATAAGAGATCCCAAGTACTCAACCCCAGTCATTCTTGCCAAACTCAGTATCTGATAACAGGGCGAATGCCACAAGATGAACATCCCCATTGAATAGTGCTCTATTGTCTCAATTCAGGTGACTTCTTCCCAGAGGAACCCTTTTGGATTAACCAACCCACTTTTAATGCAGGGTAGGTGGTCTCAGTTTCCTTCAGCCATTTAGTCTGTTGATCAGCAGTACTGCTTAAGCACAGCTGGCTGAACAAGACATCCTTAACATGAGCAAACTAAAAGATAGCTTCCTCATCTTCAAAGAGTTTGGAGAGATCTACGGGGAGAAAATGCACATGTGTGTGAACACAGGGCACAACTAGAGGGCACCTTAGCCTAGCATTGGCCATGGGAGATGTTGAAAAAGAAAGTGTGACCTGAGTTTGGTGAGGGGATTAAATGGATGGCATATGGTATTTGTTGCAGAAGCCATATGACTTGTTAAATTAAAGGTTGGAGTTGGGAGGGGCTGAGACAGGCTCACTCTCAGCTGGTTTGAGCCAAATAAATCCAGTGGTTCTGGGAGAAGTCAATAGACCCCAGTGTATGAACATATATTGAACTCAAACTCATTGGCCAAGATAAGAATCTTCTGGAAGACAAGAAAATTTCTCAAAACATCATTTTATCCTCAGCAACCAATACATAATACATCTGCATGTGATAGGTATTCAGTGAAGTTTTGATGAAGGACTAAATCAATCCCTGTGTTACCCCTATATCAGTAGCATGACCCATGGAAGTTAGGTCAAGTGTAAGATGAGGTAATGGGGGAGAAGAAATCACATTAGCCTGAGTCTTTATGTTCATTTTTTCTGAAGAGCACAATAGCAATAGATCTGTAAGGAGTCAGATAAAACATGCTATTTTCTCCTCCAGCAAAGTTGAAGTCTTATAGAGGTATCCGATTGGTGATAAAAATGCAATCTCTGTCTCCTATTTTGTTCCTTGATGAAAATGCATACATTGTACAAATGAAAAATGATGTAAAAATACATAAAATAAAAAGAAAGTAAATATCAAGTAGAGAAGTATATGCATAATTCTGACCTGGGCCTTAATAACATTAATAATTTCTAGGAAATAGTCCTAATAAGTCCTCCAGAAATAATATGCATCAGCAATCTAGGTGTCCCACTGGACTCTCTGGGGGACAGAGAAGCCACTGAATTAGCAGCAGCAGCTAGAATTTGCCCCGACCTTTTCCTGTTAAGCCCATTAGCCTTGCTCACAAAATCAGCCCACCATTTCTGTTTAATTGTGAGTGATTAGAAAAGTCTTTATCGGTGCCCTTGTGGTTTATCTAGAAGTTATAGTGGAGAGCTAAAACCAACAATATGCCCGGACTTCATGATGGTGTCCTGTCTGGCTTGGGGACCCTTGCCAACCGGACAGACTTGCTACCTACCCCCAACACCCCTCACTCAACACTGTGGTTTGATTTCCAGATACTAGAAAGGAAAAACTACTGACAAAAAAAGTAAGTTAGGAAATACTTGTTCATGGTGATTTTAAAGGGCCCAAATTAATGGGAGCAGTGAGAACAGAGAAGAGAAATTAGTAAATTCAGGTGTTTAATTTCATGCAAATTTTTAAAGTAGAATGTCACGGACCTAGACTGGTGCTAGGGAATCAGTGGATTAGGGAGAGAGATGGACGTTTTCAGTTTTGGATACCAGTTGACTGACAGAACATAACACCCGGTATTTTTTTCAGAGTTGTGGTAGGGAAGGTAAGTTCCATTCCAGGCGTATAAAATGTAAAGTATAACCAACAGCCAGTAAACAGTTACAAGCATATAATCATAAACTCAACTCAGTTTTTAAATGGAAGTGATTTTTAGCTAAGCAAACATGATTTTCCGTGTTTTTGTTTTTTGGTTTTTTTTGATTGGGCACACTGTTACTGCCTTCTGGGAAAAAATTTTTCTGCATTTTCCCCCTTATAAATGTAATATCCTCGGGGCCTCCCTGGTGGTGCAAGGGGTTAAGCACTGCACCATGAAGCAATTCACAGCCTCTGCAGCATGAGTTCGATCCCCAGCTGGCCAGCGAGAAACCCACATGGCGCGGCAGACCTCTCCTGTCTCCCACTGCTCCCCTCAGCAGTGTACTTCAATCAGTCTGCCTGTTCTGCTCCCCACTCTGTCTCTGGTGAATCCTCTCACCCCCCGCACCTCTGGCCTATACCCAGCTCTTGTATGCATAAATAAATAAATCTTTAAAAAAATAAATGTAATATCCTTAGTAAAAGAAAGTTAGAAAACATGATACTTGAAGAAAAGGAAAGAAAGCACTCACTTTTTCTATGATGTTTTATGGTGAATTTCCCTGATGAAAAATGAATTTGAGTACCATTTAATAAGTATTTTGACAATTGGACTAACCTCTTTTGTGAAATATGTGTTCAAATTTTTTATCATTTTCCTATTAGAAAATTTGTCTTTTTCATATTGTTTTGTGGATGTTCTTTATATATTTAGGAAATGAATTCTTTGTCAGATATATGTATAGAAAAATCTCCAACTCAGTCTGTCACCTTTTAGTGTTCTATTTATAGCTCTATTTCTTTCTTTCTTTCTTTCTTTCTTTCTTTCTTTCTTTCTTTCTTTCTTTCTTTCTTTCTTTCTTTCTTTCTTTCTTTCTTTCTTTCTTTCATATATTTCTTACATCATTTTTCATTTTGCACAATATATGCATTTTCATCTTGGTTATAGCCCCCATACAATTCCCATCCCCCTTGTTTTGATCCTATTCCCTTCTGTCCCCCCTGTAGTATGTCCCTGGTTTATAGTTGCTTGTTGATTTTGATTTTTACTTTATTATAATGAGCCTTTTTTCTGGTCCTTTATTTAGTGTTTTTCTAAATTCTTGCTATGAGTGAGACCATCTGGTATTTTTCTTTTTCTCTCTGGCTTATTTCACTGGGCATGATCCCTTCCAGCTCCATCCATGTTGCTGCAAATTGCATGAGTTTATCTTTTTTGATTGCTGAGTAACATTCCATTGTGTATATGTATCACATCTTCTTGATCTAGTCATCTATTTTGGGGCATTTGGGTTGTTTCCATAGCTTAACTATTGTAAATAGTGCTGCAATAAAAATGGGGGTGCAGGTGCCCTTTTGAATTAATGATTCTGTGTCCGTTGGGTAAATACCTAGGAGTGGAATTGGTGGATCATATGGAAGCTCCATCTTTAGCAGATTGAGGAACCTCCACACGGCTTTCCATAGTGGTTGGACCAGGTTGCACTCCCACCAGCAGTGCAGGAGAGTTCCTTTTTCTCCACATCCTAGCCAACATTTGTTGTTCCTAGTTTAATCACAAAAATCTACAAAGAGCTGAAGAGACTCAATAAAAACAAAGTAAATAACCAGTCAAAAAAATGGGCAGAAGAGCTAAAAAGAAACTTCTCCAAAGAGGAAATGCAAATGGCCAACAGGCATATGAAAAAATGTTCATTATCACTTGTAATCAGGGAAATGCAAATCAAAACTACAATGAGATACCATCTTACACCAGTGAGAATGGCACATATCAAAAAAAACCTATTTGTACCTTTTGAGGAACACAAAATTTCAATTACACAGGTTGATTTCTTTTACTGTTTTGCTGGGTGTATAACATTTTTAAAAATCTTTGTCACACCCAATTCTTGAAACTTTTCTTTAAAACCTTTATTGTTTTATCCTTAACAATATAATCCATAATTCACCTGGAATTTAATTTTGTATTAGGTTTAAGGTAAAATTGATATATTTTTATAATGAAATTCAATTACGCAGTAGTATTTATTGAAAAAATCATTCTCTCCCAAACTAGCTAATATGCCATAACAACCTTTTCTTGGACTTTTACATTTTCATACAATTTTTAAAACAACTTGTTTTGTTTTTAGCTTTGTTTCTTGATTTTATTGAATTATAATTAACAAGTGAAAATAATATATATTTAGAGTGTGCAATGTGATGATTTAATATATGTAAATTTGTGAAATATGTGTACACTGATTACCACAATCAAGTTAATTAGCACATTTATCACCCCATATAGTTACCATGTGGTATGTGTATTTGAGAGCATGAAAAATCTACTCTCTTAGCAACTTTCAAGTATACAATAAGGTATTATTAACTGTGGTCACCATGATGTACATGAGATCCCCAAGAATTATTCATCTTATAACTGAAACTTTGTAGACTTTGAGCAATATCTTCCCACTTACCCCAATCCTATCCCCTGGCAACCACTGTTATACTTTCTGGTTCAGTAAGTTCAACATTTTTAGATTCTACATACAAGTTAGATCATATATTTGCTTTGCTGTGTCTGGTTGCAGAATGTCTTCTAGACTCATCCATGTTATCACAAGTGGAAGGATTTCCTTATGGCTTTTTTTTTAGTGGCTTAATATCACATTTTCTTTAGCCATTCATCTGTTAAATGAGTTTGAGGTTGTTTCCATATATTTGCTATTGTGAATAATGTTGCAATGAAGCAATGAACATGAAAGGTTTGATTTCATTTCCTTTGATTATATACACAGAAGTGAGATTACTGAATCGTATGACAGTTCTATTTTTAATTTCTTGAGGAACCTCTCTACTGATTTTCATAGTGGCTATATCAATTTAATTCCCACTAATAGTGAACAAGGGTGCCCTTTTTTGTACACCCTCACCAACACTTGTTATTTCTTTTCATTTTGATAATAACCATTCTAGCAGGTGTGCTGTGATATCTCATTGTGGTTTTGATTTGCATTTCCCTGGTGATTAGTGGTGCATGTACCTGTTGCCCATTGCATATGTTGGAAAAATGTCTATTCAGGTTTTTGCCCCTAATTAAATTGAGTTGTTATTTTAGTTATTGGGTTGTATGAGCTCTTTATATATTTTGGACTTTACCTCTTATTGCATCTATATTTACAAATATTTTCTCCCATTCTGCAGGCTTCCCTTGGATTTTGTTGATTATTTTTTTTGCTTAAAGCATCCAAACTAGAAATAAAGATCTTAAATTTTCTGTTTGTAGATACCATGATCTTATATATCTTTATGTAAAACCCAAAACTTAATAGGGTTATATAAAACTCTTTATTTATCCTACCAATCCCCCTTTAGAACTAATAAATTAACTCATTGAAGTTATAAGATACAAAATCAATAAGCAAAAGTAAGTTGTGTTTTATATACCGATAATAAGCTTTCTGAAAAAGAAATTAAAAAAATTCCCATTTACAATAACATCAAAAAGAAAAAAAATTATGGATAAATTTAACCAAGGAGGTAAAAGATATTTACAATGAAAACTGTAAAACATTGATGAAAGAAATTTAGGAAGATACAAATGCAAAGAAACCCTGTATTCATGGATTGGATGAATTAATATTACTAAAATGTGCATGCTACTCAAAGTTTTCTACAGATTTAATTCAATCCTTATAAAAATTCCAATGGCAGGGGCCTCCCTGGTGGTGCAAGGGGTCAAGCACAGCACTGTGAAGCTATCTGCAGCCTCTGCAGCATGAGTTTGATCCCTGGCCTCTCCTGTCTGGCTTGCTGCTCCCCTCAGGAATGCATTTCAGTCTGTCAGTCTATTCTGTTCTCCACTCTGTCTCTGATGAATCCTGTCACCCCCACACCTCTGGCCCAGTTCTTGTATGCACCCCAGTTCTTGTATACATAAATAAATAAATAAATCTTTAAAAAATGTTAAATTTGGAAACAGACACTGATACAGTGTTAGAATGAAACTCAGTTGACATCTGCTCAGTTCCCGATCCCTCCTGGACCTTGAGAATAAGACATAAGGCTAAGAAAAGAATTTTAAAAGGCCTTCATGATGTAAACCTAACCACCAAAAGAAAAGAAAAGGCACCCTTTTTAGTCATACTCTTCAAAACTGCTCTAATATGAATGAAGATGGTAAACAGAGCAGTTCTAAGTAGTTTTCCCTGTTAGGGGGATACAGCCCAAGCAAGATACAACAAATTGAGGTTATGAAGTAGACCTTTAAAAACATACTTAGGACTCTGGGATGGCTTGAATTAAAACTCTGGAGTAATCCACAGCCAAGGGTTTGACCCTTGACTATGGCATACGGTGAGAACTACAGGAACAGCCTTCCTTCGTTAACTAGCAAGAATCTAGAACAAACTAAAATAGTTGGACTTCTAGCAGATGACAAATAAACCTCATGAAACCACTGATACCACAGTGAGGCTCTAATTCTGCAAACCTGCATAGCTTGCTTTTAGCGAATGAAGCAAATTCATTTTTCCATCTGTCTGTGTTAGTCACTGATCAATTATTTATAGAAAAATATATGATTCTACCATCTTCTCTTGTCCCTTTGAAATTAAATGGCCCTCTTTTGTATGACTAATATAAAAGGGAAGGGATGTTGCCAATACTGAGGCTTCCCATTGTTCTGCAAGAGCCTGACCTGTGGTTTCTATTTTAAGGATAATGAAACCACAAAGTTGGTCAGCCTTTCTGGGCTGCTAGTCCACAGGGCTTGGGGTAACAAATTTTCTTTATCTCCCCCCCCCCACCATTTTGCTGGGCATTTTGTTCTCTCCAATAACAGGTGAACAAAATTTTCCAAAGCCAAGATAGAAAAGTGGGCCAGAGACCTAACCAAGCTGACAGGTACTGTACCGATGCTCCTGGTGAATCCCAGCCTGGCACAATGCAGCCACACAGAACACACTCTGTGTAGTAGTTACTGTGGTGCGATGCAGAAAAGGGAGAGAAGCAGCCGCAAAGTCTGGTGGGTCGCATTCAGTTCTAAGACACAAAGACAACTGGCAGGAAAAAAAGAGAATGTTCCATTAGAAAGAAGGAAAAAAAAAATTAACCTCTGCATTGCGCCTGGGTCAGACCCATAGATTTCTATACAGAAAATGGTTCATTCATTGCAAAGGCCCAAACTTTAATTTGGCATAATGCTAGTTCTTCATTTTACAAAGTGTCTTTTATTATATTGACCTGAATGTTCTTAGTAAGCATCCGAATTAGAAAATAATTGTTTAAAAAAAAATGAAAGCCAGAAACTGCAGTAGGGGGAGAAGAAGTATGCCAAATTGTTTTCCCGCTTTGAGACTTAATTTTGACTATAGTGCAGAGAATATTCATGCTTGTCTTTTCTGCATCCTTTCTGAGTCTCCTTATTCAAAGAAAATACTGCATGGCTTTTCTGAAATAAAAACTGTACAAATTTGTCCTGAGCTGCTCGTGATTGAATGCCTATTTTGCATCCTTGGGGACCTCTTATATATGCTCAGGAACCAGCCTTGTCCTTTGCTACTTTATCGATTAGGCTCACATCTAGGAATGCAGTTCTGGATGCCTTGATGGGATTTCTGTTTTCCTACCTGTGGTCAAAAGAAGCACATCTTCTCCCTGTACCCTGTAGTTTATGCAAACCACATTAGTAGATTTTTTTGGAAAAAAGAAAGCCTTAACCTCATGATATGAACAAGCATATAAGGAAGAATATTATGGTCTGTCTCACAAACACTTTAGGATATTTTTAAGATGTCAACTTGCGCAAAGAGGTGTTTTTTCCTTAAAAAGCACAATTCATAAAAAACACATTTCTGAACTAGTATCTGTGACATTGGTCTGGCCTCAGCCCGCTAATTTATGTTAGCCTATGTCTTCTAAACATAAAAAGACCTAAATAACTTTTTATGTTTCAGTGACTCATGCAGTATATACAGGCAAAAAGTCAAACAGAAAATGCGAAGAAAAACACAGAAATTGTCCATAATCCCACCACCTGAGAGTACTGCTGTATTTTGAATAACTCTCCAGCCTTATTTTTCTATATATTTGTGTGTATTAATTCATGCAAACTGTATTTGCATTATTTTAAATCAAAAAGTCACCACACTATCACATATTCTTTTGTAACTATTTTTTTGTTCTTCAACAACATATCATGAATATGACATAGTATTTACTAGTGACTACAAAATATTTCATTATATGATTTAATTGACAGATCTACTTTTTTAATTAATTTTTTTTACTTCATATATTTTTTACATCTTTTTAATTTTTTAAAAGATTTATTTATACAAGAACCGGGGTACAGGCCAGATGCGCGGGAGGGTGAGAGGATTCACCAGAGACAGAGCGGGGAACAGAACAGGCCGACTGACAAAATACATTGCTGAGAGGAGCAGCGGGTGTGACAGGAGAGGTCTGCCGCACCATGTGGGTCCCTCGCCTGCTGGATGGGATCGAACCAGCGCTGCAGAGGCTATGACAGCTTCACAGCAAGGCACTAAAGCACCTGTGCCACCAGGGGAGGCCCTCATTTTTCATTTTTGCACAATGTATGCATTTCCATCTTGGTTATAGTCCCCATACAATTCCCACCCCCCTTGTATTGATTCTACTCCCTCCTCCCCACCCCATAGTGTGTCTCTGGTTTACAGTTGCTTGTTGATTTTGATTTTTACTTTATTATAATTAGTCTTTTTCCTGGTCCCTTATTTAGGTTTTAATAGAATATTTTTATGATTTATAATTACTCACAACTAAATAAAATATTGCAATAAATATTTTTTGTGCTTACACTAATATTTTCTTAAAGATAAACTCCCAGGAATGGAATAAATAGGTCAGAGATTGCAGACCTTTTATGAAAGCTTTTGATATATATGTCAAACTGCCCTCCACGTGGGCTGTGCTAATTTAATTTGCTAACAACAATGTATGAGAGGGTTCACAAACCAGTATCACTGCTGTGTATTACCCCATTTCAATGTTGTTCAATTTCATATAAAAATAGATTTAGTCCATCTTTTTCAATACAATAGAATTAAAGCTGGCCGGTATCACATCTGTTAATAGTCCTCTTTGAAGCTGATAGAGATCGATTGCTTACTGACTTAGAACTATATTTTTACTTTTTGAAGTAAAAATAGGAGTTTTGGGAGTGTGTGAAAGATGACCATATGATAAGAAATAAGAGAGTTTAGTTCTAACATTTTTAGAATGTTTAAAAATACAGTACATTTGACTGTCCAGAATCCGATACTAACACTCAGCATCTTGATTAAATTTCTGGATAATTCCTCATTGGATGTAGGGGAGAACATAGCCCCAAGAGACACAGGAGGTGGTAACCTGATGAGCCTCAGTCCATCAGCTGCCCTCCCAGGCTTCTGAATTTTCAGGGAAGGACACATTGATATGGAGATGTCATTTTTTTTAATATATATTTTACATCACTGTCATTGTGCATCTTACCCTGCAGAGCCGCGCTTCTTTGCTTAGCTGCCAGAGTCCCCATTTGCTCACTCTAAGCCTGGCTCTCCTAAGCAGTCTCCCAATCTTTTCAGCATATTCCCTTCTGCATTAGTTGCCGAGATGCATTTCTGCTGCCCACGTGGAACTCAGACTACATAGAAGTGGCTAATGTGAAATAAGATTTTAAAGCTGTGAATATTAAGTAACTTTTCCTCCACCCCTCAAAATTAGATCACATCCCCCCCAAAGCTTCTTTTCAGTATGATGAGGAATATACGTTAAAATGCTACCCTCAAATGTAATAAATCTACTCGGAAGACTTCCCTCATTGCCTCGCAGTGATGAAAGTGGATAGCAGCCTCTGCTTTGCCAAGCTTCTTGCAAAATCAAAAAATTGTACTCTCTGCCTCTTTGACATCTCATTTTTCATCAAGGGACTTACCTTATTTACTTCGGATATGACTTAAGAATGGAAAACTCCCAAGGGACTTTCCTTAGTCTTGCTAAGATGGCTGCAAATAGCCCACAAATCTCCAGAGAAATAAAGGACTTTGTATTCAGAGTCAAGATTGTCCACAGATACGCTCCTTTTACTTTTTCTTCTCTTCTCTTTCTCTTCTTCTGACTTTTTTTCTGTTAACAGAATAAAGCCCATGTAACTCACTGAAAAGCGTTTCAAACTAAGGTCCAAACATACAAGCACAAGAGTCTTAAGTGAGGAGTCCCTTAGTAAATACGAAGGAACCAACTTTCTGTTTTCTCAAATACCCAGGGATGAACACGGCAATAATGAAGTTTCTGAGTACTTACCTGTGGAGCACAGGGCTATAGGCTGTGTTTGGATTAGCTCATTTCATTTTCACAATCAATAGCCCTGTTATTAAAAAAATAATGATAATAAATAGTAGTAACATTATTATATTACTTCCATTTCACAGATTGAAAAACTGAGACTGGAGATATGAAGACTTATCCAACACACACATGTAGCAAATGGCAGAGCTGAGTATGGCAGAGCTGAGATCCATACTCTGCTCTTCATCACTGTTTGTATTTCCAAGATTACAATTATCTCCAAGTTTCCCCCAAACAGTTCTGTTATTTCATCTGAAGAACTTTCCCAAGGCCTTCTCTACTGTTAGAAAACACTTTGTAGACACCATAGCAACTTCGGAGGTCCTTGTTTTGAGCCTGAGGTGAGCTCTCACTCCTGTCACATAAACGAGGTGGAGTTCTGCAAGTCTCCAGTGAGTGTAGGAACTGCAGGGCAATGAGAAGTGAGTGTCTAACTCTTGTCAGAGAGCAGGTTTCCCAGTTCTGGGAGTCGGATGGCGTGTCCATTGGACTTTTCAGGCCCCAGATGTGTCCCAAGCCAGGAGGAAGGAGCATCAGGGGCTGGGAATGCCATTGAAGGCAGCAAACAGTCAGCGAGCTTGTTCTCCTCCAGCCCCTAGGCCTCATTTTGCTCTTATAAATTGTGTCTACTTCTACCCAGTAATTTTCCAATACTGAATTCCAAACCCACCATTTGGTGAGCATTGAACTGCCAATGTCTGCTTTCATGGGTCAGGGCGTTGAAAATGCCATTGCTGGCTTGGAAAAAAGGACACCCCACAGTGTCTACTATTTGCTCAAATACTTTGACATTTTTTCTCCTCTTTTTTTCCTCCCCTAGGGTGAAAACTTGCAGACAGTAACCTTGTCACCTGTCACGTTCCAGTGGAAAATGTGCTGCTCACAGACAGATATTCTCAAGCCAGCCCAAGCCTCTCCCCCTGCCTCCTTCTGTGTGTTCATGTGCTGAGCTAGGCTCCCTCACAATGAGGGTTCATATACATGACATGGAATTGCTTAGCTTTCACTTGTGCCTTGTGATTAAAAACTTGATTTGGATGGGCATATGGACTTAGAGAAAAACAGATACATATATATTTTTAACAATTCATATACATTTATATTTTTAACAATTTTTACCAGAAAAATGTGGTTTGCTGAGCATGTTGAATTAGGTGTAATATACCCTGAGCATGGAGATTAAGCTCTTTGTGACATACATGCAGACAAATGCACATGAAGAGTTTGCTACCCCCTAATTCATTTTTCCCTTGTATTTTTCTAATTCTATATCTCTTTCTAATTTTTCCCATCACTGAATAAAAACCATTGTGTCACAGTTTAGTTCAAAGAGATAGGCAAAATGGAGCTTCTCTTTCTTTCTCTTTCATACGCCAGTTTTAAATTTGGGGCCAGTCACTTAATGAAAAAAACATCTAACAAGTTTATTTAGAGCCAGGGGAGGGTTGCAAGAAAAAGGAACCAGACACAATTATCTTCACTGCTTTGAAATTTGCCAAAAGCTTTTCAAATTAGCATCCTGAAATATCTGAGGTTGTAAGCTGGGTTTGTTTGTTTGTTTGTTTTAGTGGCAATCTGTCAAGAAAAGGAGCTTGTGAGAAGTTAAGAATCTGTGTTGTTCATCCTACCCAAAGCAATATACCCAGTCAACACAATCATAATAAAAATATCAAGGGCATATTTCAAAGACCTGGAGCAAATACTGCTGAAATTCATATGGAATTACAAGAGACCCTGAATAGCAAAAGCAATCTTGACAAAGAAGAAAGTGAATGGAGGTTCTCACACTTCCAGACCTCAAGCTGTATTATAAAGCCATAACAATTAAAACAGCCTGGTACAGGGACAAAAACAGACACACAGACCAACCGAATAGAATGGAAAACCCAGTAATGAACCCACATATATGTGGACAGTTAATCTATGACACAGGAGCTAAAAACATACACTGGAACACGGATAATGTGTTCAACAGGTGGTGTTGGGAACACTGGACAGCTCATGCAAAAGAATGAAACTAAACCATGACCTCACACCATACACCAGATCAACTCAAAATGGGTCAAAGGCTTGGATGTAAAACTGTAAAATACATAGAAGAAAACAGGTGAAACATTTCATGACATAAGCTTTAGTGATGCCTTTAGGGATTCATCCTCAGCAGCAAAGAAAACAAAAGACAATATAAACAACTGGGGCTACAAAAAGGTAAAAAACTTCTGTACAGCAAAAAAAAAAAAGATAATAATTATAAATAAATGGGAGAAAATATTAAACAGCCAGTTCTCCAAAGAAGACATTAAAACAGCCAACAGGCACATAAAAAATAAAATATAAAAATAAAGGTGAATAAATAAATATAAAAGAATTTGTGTTGTTCATCTTCGAAAGTCCATTTGCGAGAGAGTGACAGAAAATCCTCCTTTAGGCAAGTTTTGTACCAAATGAACACTTTTCTCAGCATCATTAGTTTTAGTTTATGGTAAACAACAAAAAATCAACAGAACAACCAAAACAGCGAAACTAGTTACTCAAACTTTGTCATGATCTTTCATCTGTCTTTCATTTCTAACTTCCAGTTACTTATTTGGAAACAACTACAAGTAACTTTCAGTTACTTATTTGTACAAAAAATTGGAGGTTAAAGGAATGATAAAACATTTTTAAGTATCCGGATTTTTGTCAATGTTCATTCTGTTTTAATTCTTAGAGTCAGGAACATTTTATTGTGGACAACTTCAAGATACAAACAGGTTGTAAATTGTTAAAATTCATACCCATCAGTCCCCTCAAAATTCATACCTCAACTCCACATGTATCTATGCTTGGTCTATTACACAGCAATCCACAATCCCTCCTCTCCATCCATCCACCCATTTCATTTTTGGGGTGCATTTCATGGTAAGTTGGGGACATGGGGAGATTCCCCCTCGTCACACATCAGCCGGCATACCACTAACCAAATTCAATATTTGTTGCCAACTTGATTTTTAACTTTTTTTTTTCCTTGCATTTTGAGGTGTCTCTGCTGACATGATGCTTTGTCCAGACACTGATGTCTTCCTTTCTTTTTTTTTTTTTGAATTTTATCTTGTCTCTATTTTTTTTTTAAATATTAAATTTTATTTTTATATTCCCCCATACAATTGCAAACGCCCCATTCTGACCCCAATCCTTCCCCTCCCGCCCCCCACCCCCAAAAAGTGTCTCTGGTTCATAGTTTTTTGTTGATTTTGATTTTCATTTTCTTATATTCATTTTCCTGGTCCCTTATTTAAGTTTTCTAGATTCCTGCTATGAGTGAGACCATCCGGTATTTTTCTTTTTCTTTTTGGCTTATTTTGCTGAGCATGATCCCTTCCAGTGCCATCCATGTTGCTGCAAATTGCAAAGAAAATAATCCAGTCAAAAAATGGGCAGAAGAGCTAAAAAGAAACTTCTCTGAAGAGGAAATGCAAATGGCCAACAGACATATGAAAAAATGTTCAACATCACTTGTAATCAGGGAAATGCAAATCAAAACTACCATGAGATACCATCTCACACCAGTGAGAATGGCACATATTAAAAAAACTAGCAACAACAAATGTTGGCGAGGATGTGGAGAAAAAGGAACTCTTGTGCACTGTTGGTGGGAGTGCAAACTGGTCCAACCACTATGGAGAGCTGTGTGGAGATTTCTGGACCTACTAAACATAGAGCTTCCATATGATCCAGCAATTCCACTCCTAGGTATTTACCCAAAGGACACAGAAACATCAATTCCAAAGAGCACCTGCACCCCTATGTTTATAGCAGCACTATTTACAATAGCTAAGCTTTGGAAACAACCCAAATGCCCAAAAATAGATGACTGGATCAAGAAGATGTGGTACATATACACCATGAAATATTACTCAGCATTCAAAAACTGATGTCTTCCTTTCTTTCATTTTTCTTTCCCCTCTTGTGCTGTCTTATTTTATCCTTGTTGTTTGCCACTGCCAATTTCATTCCCCTCCCTTAGATATAATATTTCTCAGATAGAGTGCTGCACACAGGTCACTGCTGCAAACTGAGGCGTGCCTAGTGAAAATTATAAAGTTCACAGGCCGCTGAATGCAGGCAATTAAGTCTGTACTAGTCAAATATCAGCCTGTGCTTTGTTGAAATAGTCAAAGTAGGTCCCGATGCCTCTCGCCCCATAAGGAAGGTGGTTTGCTTGGAAAGCTGTTAAGGCGGAGTTCCAATCTTTCCCAGGTCGGAAGCTTTTGAAATCCGGGTATAGGTAGGGTTGCCTTGAGCTTCTGAAGCCCACAGCCATTCCCCAGTGGAGTCTCGCCTCTGTCACTAATGTGTGGTGTCTGTGTGTGAGCGCACGCATTGTGCCTTGTCTGTGCAAGCGTGTCCCCCCATCACACTTGGGGCCATGTGACCTACAACTCAACATGGCGTTTGTCACCAAGCTTCTTTAGACTGTCAGCTTTATGGGTGCCATTTTTTTAAGTTTGTTTTGTTCCCTATGCTAATAAAGCTTGCCTGTGCTTCAATCAAAGCATATTATCTCTCCTGTTTTCCCCCTGCGAGTAAGGCAGCAATCTGTTCTGTTTAAATGCCTCATCATCTTCTCTCTCCCCATGCCCGCTTTCCTAGATTTTCGAGATTGTTGACTATTGTGTAACAGATGGCCCGACAGACCTCCGACTCTTGGCAATGTTGGCCAGCTTGGCTTGGAGAAATCGCAGCACTGGAGTAAATTTTCCCAGGCATGGGACGCTCATGAATTTTAACTCCACTGCAACAAAGGAATTCAAAGGAGGTAAGAGCCAATCTATCAGGAGCCGAGGCAATTAAAAGATGTAGGTTGGCATTCTGCTGCTAAGGATTCCCTCCTCGGCTCTGAATATTTACACTAGATTAGGTCAGCCTTGCTTCCATTCATCTCTGCCCTGGCACAAGGCATCAAAACAATGAAATGACTCAAAAACAGAAGCCAGGGGGGTTTAGCTTTTAATGATAAAATGTTTGTATTGTTGTATAAGAATCCCATGGGGCCAAGGGACCCGGGAGTCTCTTAGACAAGACCCCACCTGATCTTCTCCAGGACAAACCCCACTGACAACCAGAAGAGGCCACCCTTTCTGATCTCGATTTGTTTTCCAAAGTCCTGGATTTTAGTGTTTTAGCCACCTGGAGGTTGGGATAGAGTTCAAATTGCTTTGACTTTGGCTGTTATTTCAGGGTATGAAGTTAAACCTTTAAAGCAAAAAAAAGATGTATAGATACAGTGGTAGTTATCTGTTTGCTATAACCAAAATTGTACACGAAAAAAACAAAGGAAAATAGTTTATTTTCAGAGCCTTATTTTTTATAAGTTTTTTAAAAATATTTATTTATTTATACAAGAACTGGGGTACCGTCAGAGGCGCGGGAGGGTGAGAAAATTCACCAGAGACAAAGAGGGGAGCAGAACAGGCAGACACATGGAAGACACTGCTGAGGGGAGCAGCAGGCAAGACAGGAGAGGTCTGCCGCACCATGTGGGTTTCTCCCTGGCCGACGGGGAATCAAACCTGCAACGCAGAGGCTGCGGACAGCTTCACAGCGCGGCACTCAACACGTTGTGCCACCGGGGAGGCTCTAGAGCCCTATTGTTATCAAACATTTTGGGCATATTACTTCCTAGCCTTTTCTTATTTTATGTTTACATATTAATTTACACACAATATGTGTATATATACATTTTATATATCACATATGTGTGATGTATATGAATATGTAAGACTTCATTGTCTCTTTCAGAGGTTAATTACAGAAAAAACTGCACAGACACAGTACCGGAGCCCTTCCAGGGGGTCCCAGACCCACTTCCAGCCCATGTATTTTGAATTTTCTGTATTTTCTAGCCCACATCTGAATTTTCTGTATTTTCTTTTTATCCTCCTTATCCCCTCTCTTTCCCTTTCTGTCTCTTTCTTTTTTAAGAGAAACATACACAACACACAATTTTTGTAGCCACTGGAAATTCCTCTCCTTTTATTTTTGAGCTCAGCTATGTATTTACTAGTACTTTTCAACTCTGTCCTCTGTCATTTCTGCAAGTGTAGAAGCGAAGGAGGGATGGATCTTTGTGTTTAAAGCCCCCTTTCAGAAGGTCAAGAACAAGAACTCTCAAGTTATCTTTTAACCGGAAATAATGTTGACTTCAAAAGTTATATTTACATTTACTCAAGAAGATTGTTTTAAAATTTGAAAGAAATTTATGTAGCATCCACATGCCTGGGAAATATTGCTGAATAATCATAATCAGCTTCAATAGTGTTTTTGACTGATGAAGAGACAGCCAGAGGAGTGAAGACCAGAGGTGATGGAGTGCGTTGGGGAAAAGCTGGGAGTAGCGTCCTCGTTTCTGCTTTGGTATTTTCTTTGTGCTTTGTAGTAAAGTACCATATTCTACTGAGTGCTGGACTCTGGAGAGGAAAACAAGGAAAAGTACAGGACTAGAGTACTGATCTTGTAGAGCTGAGATTCCACTGGCGGAGGCCACGTGAACTCACAGAGTAGCACCTGGGACAATGCAAACAGATGAAAGTGCTCAAGGAAATAAGAACTCCACAAAGGTCAAGAGAACCCCCTAGAGTGTCCTTTTGAATTGCATTTTGATGGCAAGGAATGAGTTGATGCAAGAGACAGGAGAGAGGTAAGCCAAGTCATAGTGAAGAGGGATCTGGCTTGTCAGGTCAGTGGAAGGAGATGATTTGATTGACTTAAGTGGTTTTCCTTGGCATCAGTCAAAAGTGAAACTGAGTTGATAAGGAATAATGTCTTCAGCTTCTCTGAGAGACAGGAAATTCTTTATTCTGGCTTGTTTTCTTCTGCGGTACATGCAAATTTCTGGAAAAGGATTTTAAGTGAGCATCTCGGATAAAGAATTTATCCAGTACTACTCAGCCCCATTTTAGTTCAAATTCTGGAAGAACAGGACAGAAAACAAGTGTATTTAACTTCTTTTTGGTGGATGGTCTGAAGTGTGACTTTCTGACTTGGAGAACTCACCAAAACCAGCAACAACATTATTCTTCCACCACCACAACCGATAAGAACATCACGCACCACCAATACCATCACCCTCTCACCAATACCATCAGTGTGACTCCTTCCCACACCCACCAGTATCACCATCAACAATATCACCCCAGCACAATACCCCATGCCCAAATTCCCCATTACCAGCAAAAACAATATCACCATTACTAACAGCATCCACCTCCAGAACCCCACTCAAATTATTCAATGAGCTGAGAAAGGTCTTTAGCAGGAACTTTTTCCTAATGGTATTTCTAATAAATTTATTTTGAAAAAAGAAAATCTGAACAAGGATAAATAGTTCATATAATTCAAAGACTCTTGGAAGCTCAGAGTAATATGGGGTTTTAACTAAAGCACATGTGATTTGGTTAAAACCATCAAGAGGAAAATCTGACAAGCTACACTACATGAAAGTAAGTGAATATGGATATTTCCCACATCATGACTTTGGGATTGGGATGCATTTGGGGGCTGAAAAAGCAAATGATTTAAGAACAATTGTAATTAAAGAAATATAGTAAATATGCAAATTTTGACAATTTAGAAAGCAAGACCGATTATATTCATGTATCAGATTCTGCAGGTATTTTCAAAGAATTCAAAATCTTTTTCTTCCTATGTGGATTTTCAGGAACACCAAACAATTTACCAATGTTTCACAATTACTTCTATTCAGGAAGTTTATTTTCCTCTAGTAATAGATAGAAAACTGTGGCAGAGATTCCACTTGCATTAGCTTTATTATGCTCTACGCTGCCACCATAACTCCCATGAGCACACTTACTAACATCAATTTTGGGTACCCACATGGGCAACTCTAAGTATCAAGATGGCCAATACAAATGACTGGATTCCAACTCAGCTTCAGAATCAACAAACAATTGTAGTGCTTGGAAAGCAGTGACACAGCATTTCTCTAAAGAGGTGCCCAGGCAAGTGTGTCCATGTGGCTATCTGAGGACGCAGATTCTTCTTCTGACCATACCCTTGGCTAGTTAGAGGGTAGCCAGGGGGAAAAAACCACCAGTGTTTCACCAGATCACCAGATCACCCAGATCACCCCTCCCCGCAGCTGTCACAGATTGCAGCAGCAGCAAACAGCCTCCTGGCCCAAGGTTACTCAGCCTTCCAGGGAAAGTTTGCATTCAATTACCAATCACTATGAGGCAATTAGAGCCCTTCTCTTGCCTGCTCAAGGCCATTCTATCTCCGGCTCCCAGCTGAGATTGCTGTAGAGCCTGCAGGAACTTGACTCTGCTAAGCTCTACTTCCTTTCCCTCTTTCCTTGAGTGTGAGCTGCAGGCACCCCTAAGAAATGACCTAAACTGACGCCCCACCTCATAGTCAGCTCTCTGGAGAACCCCAACCTGTCACAGCGACTTTAGTTCTATCTTCCAGCTCACAGGATTATTGTGAAGACCAAATGAAATCTCTGAAAGCCACAATGTGAGTTTTGTTTTCCTTTTGTTGGGATGATGGTTGAAGATGAATCTTCACGCGAATCACCTAGTTTGGAATTTGAGAATATAGACCCTAAAAGCAGACAAGGCTGGCTAAAATCCCTGCTTCCCCACCTATGTAGCTATGACCTTGGCAAAGTGACTTTACCTCATTTCACCTCAATGCACCCATCTGTAAATTGAAGACATAATAATGATTATTGAACTATTTTCCTAATCAAGTGAGACATAACATTTAAAGGGCTTGGCACAGAAGCTGACTTGGAGAAAGTGAAGTTATGCTGTTTATATTTGGATGAACAGTTATAAAATGGTAGGTACTCATGTGTTTCTGGAAATGAATAATACAAATTTCCATGGGATAATCACTTGTCCCAAGGGAAGCGGTTGGGGAAAACATTCAGGATTCTGACTAGCTGCCATGCTTAATATTTATCTGGACATTTAAATGGGCACCAGGGATGAGGGGGACAAGATGTGAAGGGGTCCTCATACAAGATAGAGGCCAAAGGATGAGACAGCAGTGGATGGTAGCAGGTGTTCCCAGGAACATGGGTCAAGAACCTTTTGGGTAGGCTGAGTTGGAAGTTCACCTTGTGCCAGAGGTTGGATTGGGGAATTCAAGGGCAAAAACTACTCAGCATTCTGGATGATGGAGGATGGTGAAGAATGCACTGGAATGCTTTCCAATATTGTCTGGGAAGGTTTAAGTAAAGAAAAGCACACCAGGAAAGGAGATCATTAAAAAAAAAGGTGGGATGGGGTACCAGAAACTCCAAGGAAGGTGTTCAAAGGCAGCAAAAGCAGTCATTATTTAGAACTGGCCTCATTATATAGTAGTTGCTAAATAAATATTTTGGGGGTGGTGAATGGGATAAACCAATGAAGTATGTCCAGAGAAACCTCACCCCATCTGGTTTTCTTTGATCAACCTTCCCATTTTCCATCCTACCTGACTCAGCTCTGGTCAAGGTCCAGGGTCAAAATGCCCTGATGTTACCCCATTCCATGTAGCTTAACACCCAGGAATTATACAGAAAATCTGGTAGTTTTGCTTCTCCTTTCTGTTCATAGTCTTTTCCCTGTAGCTCCAAGCACTCTCCTGGGCTTTGCATCAGTATTTTCTCCCTCCCCGTGACTTTGCTATATTAAGAAACTACCCATTCATAGTACAATAAGGTTTTTCCCTCGTTGCTTTAGATTCAGTGATGAGCATCATTTTTCTCTGGTTCTTTCTGGAGATGACATAGAGGAGGTGAAGACTAGAGGTGAATTGAAAAGGCTAGAGCTCTCTTTTCCCAGCCTTGGGCTATGTCAATACCATTCCTTTTTTTCAATTAGCCAAGAAATTTTTCTCAATAGGACCTGCCTTTTGTTTTCCTCCAGCTTCCTGGGACAGGCTACACAAGAACATTGCACAGTCTCCTCCCCAGGACTGCCACCCTGCCAGATGGCCGTTTCTGCCCTGATGGAATCCATTAGTGTTGCTACCTTTATCCCCCCTCAAATTTTATTGATTTGTTAACATTTATATGTCTATATAATGTTGGGGGTTCCTCTTCACACTGCCAAATGTGCACACATTCCTTGCCTTCCACCCAAACTCTTGTGCCAAAGCCCTACCCCCTCACAGGGCAGCCCAGAGATGCTAGCTACTCTCGCATGCTCTGACTGTGGTGGAGGACAAGTGCAGCCTGTGTGTGCTCTGTTCCCAGCCTGGTAACTCTGAGTTCGGGAATTTCATTAAGGCCTCTTTCGTGTACATCCTGAGAGGTTTTTTTATTTCAAGATAAAGAATCAGGACTTGAAAATGTCTCCCTTTGATGTGGTCCTTTCTACACCATGTTTAGCAGAAACCTGTCAATGCTTGTAGCGTGGTGATGACATTCTCCTTTAGTTACTGATGATGTCCCAAGTGCCCCTTGACTTTACTTCTATATTGTGAAGGTGGTTTTAATAGGGATTGGGCAAGATGGACATGGTTACATCATTAGCCAGCTGACTCAGGACCTCATCAGTTGTGAGTTGTCTGTTAATGGCAACTGGTCTACCATTTGCAGTGCAGAAATCACACTTCTTGATGTATAATGTGGAAACAACTAAGAGAGATTCCACTTTTGCTGTCATCTATATGGGCTCATCTCTTCCACGTTATCTCTAACCTCTTACCTAGTTTTCTTTTAGAGAGTGTGTGTTCATGTGTGCTCGTGTGTGTGTTCTGGGTGATGATCTTCTCAACACTTCAGAGAGGTGGCATTGTTGCGTGTTTTTAAATTGTTTTTCCAACAGTCGAGCTCATGGAGTTCCCCTGTAAGGACTTGCTGATAATGTGACTACTGTCTCTGTCTATATATATTTCTTATCTGTTGGGTTTTCTCCTATGTTCTTTATGTCTAGCTATTCCTGAATTCCCAGAAGCTGCATCATACATGACACATAGTAGGTGTTCATTAAAAATTAGTTGAATAAACAAATGAATGAAAATAATCAATGAAACCTTGCCCTAAGTTGCTCCTCCAGGTCACAAAGAGAGCAAAAATGGCCTGATGGACTCAGAAAAACTAGAGCCTGCCCACCAGGAGTGCATGTTTCCTTGCTTCTTGCTTATGAACCTGAAATACATATACTATGGGCCTCCTGAGATTTCACCTTTTTGAGATTTCAAAGCATTTCACACTGTGGTGTGGTCCTTCCTCCACCCTGCCCCACACCTTGCTCCTTTACAGACTTTCAGAGGAGAAAAATTACAACAGGACCATGGACACCCTGAGTAGGCACAGAGGCTACTGTACACACTCAAAAAGAAGTAGCAGATTAAGGCAATTTTTCAGAAAACAAAAACCCACAATCCAATTCCTAAATGGTTTGTTTAACCTGAAAAATTTCTAAAATTTCCTCATTTCTCTACTTGGCTTTGAAACTCTATCTTTTGTCCCCAGTTCGCATATTTTCTGAAAAAACACAGAAATCTATCCCATCCTGTCAGGTAAGGTAGTTTCCATCTAAATTTCCCTATACAAATGTGCTTGTGTTATTAGTTTTCTACTGAGTTAAAATACAACTGACTTGGGCAACAAAATATTGCAAGATAAACATGTAAGTCACAAAAACTAGCAGAGGTTAATCTTTTTATCCAGTTAGAGTTAAATCTCAACCCTTGGGAGGATCAATTCTTGATCACCAGGGTCATTTGAATCTGACTTCAAGAAATGCCTGAAGGGGAATGACAGAATGACGGGATGGTTGGATTTATTGGACAATGTCCAAGAATGTCAGTGACATTGGCCAATGTCACTGGGGAGAGTCTGCTGGCTGTGACCCACTGAGACAGACACCAAAGTTCACCCTCTCTCCTCCCTGCGTGCTGACCTGATCTGTCTGTTCCTCCCTGACCATGTGGTACAGAGGTCCTGCTGATGAAGGACCTTCGAATTTGATACAGCTCGATGTTCCTGGATTTCATGGAAACACCATGATGATGCAACATTCCTTTGAGTTCTGTCCTTAAGACACTGATGCAGCAAAACCATAAGGGAAGATTTTCATGCAGTCTTCTGACTGAGAGCAACCCACTCTTCATCCCTTCTTGCTTAATTTGCCTTACCTTTTCTGTAAAGAACTATCTCTAGCCATTTCTGAAACTGGAAGCTTTTATTTGCATAATTAAGTTCAAGAGTGGATTATTTACACTTCTTTGAAGATTAATTGGTTATGATCTTTGCTGCCTAAGGTAAAAGACAACATATTCCATTTTCATTTATTTGATGGGTTTTACTCTGATTTTAAAATTCCACTCTATGCAGATATTTATAGTTGGAAATTATAGTTGGGAATTATTTGAAATCAGGGTTTAAACAAATCTGTGTCTCCACACACTTTTACTGACTTAAAATTTAAAATCTTAAAATTTTTGCCAGATTGGGCATCTCCAGAATTTCGTGATTTGACCATATACAAAGTATTTAATTCATTAATTTCTGGAGTATTCATATTGGCCGAAGTTTGTGATGAAACACATCTAGGCTGAGGAAACTTGATCTATTATCTCTGTCAATCTGTGAACATTCTACTACAACCTTCTTCAAATTCAAGATTATTCTATGAAGCAATTTAATATTAATAAAGTAATAATTATTATTGATAATATAATAATTAATTCTACTAATAATTATTATGATAATTTTATAGCACTATTTAATATTATAGTAATAATTATTATGGTTATAATACATATATTAATAATTATTAAAATATGGTATCTGCCCTGTAATGTTCCATTATACTTTAATAATTATAATACTTATAGTGAAGTATTGTTATTATTATAACTATATTATGGTTACATATTACATTTATAATAATAAAAAATTCAATGCCACTTATTTCATTTTACTAATGACCCATGAGATTAGTATTATCCCTAATTTATTGATGAGAAAACTGAGGCATGGAAAATGGTTTGTGCCTTAAGTCACTGATATACTACGGTGCTGGGATTCAATTTCTCTGACTCCTACCTCTGATGATTCATATGTTCTTAACTTCACAGTATGCTTGATCATTTTCTGCACCACCACATCCTTTTACAACTGTCAAATTCCTGCCTAAGTTTTTTTCTGCTTATTCATCTCCTAAGTTTGTTACTTAAGACCTGACTTAGTGTCTTCTCTGTGAAATATTCCACCATGCTCATGTGCATAACCAAGCACCCCTTCTTCAGGGTTTTTGGTATGCCTTATTTGGGTTTCTGTTGTTGCACTTTCCCAAAAATATGCTCCTTGTCTGTCCCCTGAAGTCAGCTTTCGTACTGTCCAAGACAGGCACCACATTAGCCCAAGTTTAAATGGCACCAGGATGTGAAGGGCACCTCACCAGCTCTCCATTTTGGCATTCAGCATCAGCTCCATTGACTGCCCTTATTAGCAGTAGCAATGAAATGTTCACATATTGATCCATTATTTCACAAATGTTCTTCACTAACCTAAACACCAAGTCCAGAGCATCCTGTGACTGAAACACTGTTCATGTTGTTACCTATGTGATGGCTAGACACAAAACAGCTACAGTTTTATAAAACCTGTCACTATAGTTACAATTTCCACAAGCAAATCCAGTCCTGTTTACCAAGAAAGCCAAAATGCTGTGGACAGAGTGAGGGAGTCCTTATATGTCCACAAAAGCAAGCTTGGATCTTTGCACCAGCTTTTGGAAATATGTGTGTCTTTAAATGAGCACTTACTGTGTGCACTAAATTCTTTGCATGTACAAAAAAATCTTATTACCTTATTAAATTCTCTATACAACTTTTACTTTTACACATGGATATCAAGACCAGAACTAATTGTGAATGAATAGCTTTGCTACATGCTCTCAATGAAAATAATATCTACAATGATTTTATGTTGGTGCCCATATAATTTTTTAAGATTCTTTTTTTTTACCTTATAAGATAATGAAATAAAATGACTTAGAACTCTGAACTTCCAGTAAGTAAAGGCTTTGCTAAACTGTACATGGGGTGAAGGAGGAGCAAATGCCCCCCTCATGCCATGATGGAACCTCAACTAGAAAATTAAAAGAGCTCCAGATTATTTTACAGTCATAATCAAAATGTATCCAATGACTATGTAGGGTTCCTACTGTGTTATTCTGAAGACATTTGCCCCTTTGGCAGTTTAGCAATAAAACAGGAGTATGTGAATGATTCATATTTAGAGATTTCAATTTAGAGATCAATACCTTATTCCTTTTTTGCCAAGTGATGGGTGATCAACCAGAACCAAATTTCCACAGTGTGTTTTCAGTTCTCTGACTTTATCGGTGAGACTGAAGTTCAGTGTACAATTTGTTATCAACAAGAACCAAGTACATTTGGGATACATTTATGCCAGGATGAAAACACTTGTTAGATATTTGGGGGTGCCTTTTTTGCATGGCTTGCAAGTTTCTTGCTTACCCTGGTAAACAGTGAGTCATCTCCATGAATGCTCTATTTGACTGATAAATGGCCTGATGCACTTGTCCCAGTCGTGGACATCTCTGCTTTGAGAGCAGGGGACATAAAAAGTCAAGGACACATTTGCAAGTGAGGTCCAGCTCTTCTAGCCTCAAAATCACTGATTCTGATTTGTGATAGATTAATGATATTATTCTTTTGTAGCTTACAATATTTCCTTTTTTTTTTTTTTGTTTTGTTTTGTTTTTGTTTTTCATCCAGGGAAGTTAATATACAATGTTACAGAGAAGGTAACTGATTTGCCCAAGTGATGTAATTAAGAAATTTGCCCAAATGATATAACTAAATCTTTGAATCTGTTATTCTCACAATTGAGTCTGTGTTGACCTGCATGGAAGGCTGAGTTGAACACTTATTTTTTTCATCTAGGGACCATGAAGTCCTCATGTTACTACAGCAAGCCTAGGAAGGTTTACAACAGAATGGAAGACCACATACTGGAGACAAAGCATCGTGAACGAGGTCACACTGGACCAGTCAGTCCCCACTTTATCAGGCAAGTGACAACAGGCACATGAGTGAGTTCAACTAAAACCAGACCCTTCCAGCTGAGCCCAACCCAAATTGCCAGTCTGCAGAATCATGAACTAAAGTTTTATTGTTTTGAAACACTAAGTTTTGGGATAACTTATTACATGGCAAAAGTTAACTTTTATAGACATGTTAAGATTTAAGATATCTGTGAACTAGCCATACATTAGGTAAGAAGTTTGAATTTAGATCTGGCTCTTGGTACAACAGATGAAGTTCGAGGTGGAGACTTAGTAATCAACATAATGATGGTTATAGATGTCAAGGATGCACATAGGTATATTATTTTCTAAACGCATGTCAAGCATTTACATGAGAATATTCCTATTTTCTGAACTAGGTATACTTTCTCTGATGATAATGACTATGGTGAAATATTGTTCTTCATTCAACACTACTGCTGTTATTTCTGAAAAGAAACAATCACAGCATAAACAATTAGGGAAAATGCCTCTAACTGAGCAAATGAGTTTTCTCTTGAGTTAATTGAGGTGCTACACAGCTTAAATCATTCCTCTCGGAATGAAATGTATGAAAAACAAAGTTTAAGTGTTCTCCATCACTTAAACAGTTTTTGCCTTTACTTTTCCTAGTAGACTGGTGCTTGTCCTCTTCTTGCAGAATGTATGCAACTCAAAGGTGAAAGCTAAGCAAGAACTGTGGGGTTCCACATAAGTTACAGGTGTCTTGTTCATGCAATCCTTGTGATAACCTTGTGCAGCTGCAATTATGATTATCCCCATTTTACATGTGGAAAAGTGGAGATTACTGCGTTTTAAAAAATTGAGTAAGGTCTCTCAGCAATTACCAGGTTCATCTAACTCAAAGTCTTTGGTATTTCTTACCACAACACCGCATCCTGGAGAACTTTGTACAATTGAATCCACTTCTCACTGCCACTTGTGAGGTATTACTAATCACTTAAAAACCGCCACTGTCTTAAAAACTTCTCATATTGTTCTCTGAGCACAATTTTATTAGCTTATTTGACCCGGTCTAAAATCCCATGTCTCTCCAAATGACTGAAGAAATAGCGCAGCTCCCAGACTGGGTTATGCTCCAGAATGAGTCACACTAACCTATCTTGTCATTAGAAATGGCTCCGAGTCTTATCTGCCCACAAATCCTAATTAATGATCATTTAACTGTACTGTCAGCTCTGTTTAAATTTGAGCAATACCAGTTGTTTCTTCCTTGGGCCAACCAATAGCAACAGGGTAAGCATTCATGCGTGCTGCTGTCCCTGTGGCTCTGGGCCTATGGAAGTCCAGTTTAATGGACATTCAGAGCTCATTAGTGAGGAAACACATCAGGAGTGACCGCTCCAGTGCCACACGTTGCAACTAATAGCCTTGCCGAACAGAATCGTTTCTGTTTCTGCTCACTTGGGAAATCCTTTCAATGTCAACAAGTGGTCGTGTCGGCAGGAGCCCGCCATCCTGCCCAGCAGTTTTATCCGTTGCTCACCTCGGCCAGACTTGTGTCCTCCTCCATTGTCCCATTCCACAAAGGAGTTTGAGCAATCACAAAGCCTTCACAGCCATTCATCATCAGCTCACCAATTCTGTGGGCAAGGTTGCCTGCCAAGGCATGGGCCTGTGGGCCTGGCATGTGTGGGTCCAGAGGCAGGACACCAGGCCTATGCCCGCCTGCCTTGGGGATCAGAGAAACATAGACATCTAAGCATTGATTTCCTTACCCAAGAGAGAACCAGAATTGCATGGAACACATGGAATTGGGCCAAGAGTGTAATAGGGTTATAATAGAAATATTTAGGTATGGAAAGGGTGGCTAAATTATTTCTATGGGTGAAAATACCCTATCATTGGAACAAAAAGAATTCCCAATTAATGAGGAGACTGCTTGTTCTCAGTAGATAGGCTTACCTACTCCAGGAGTGTAAAACTAGATGAGGGTACTAAGAAAAAGGGTGATTCTCCAGTTTGTATGATGCTTTTATTCTCTTCCAGACCCCACTAGATTTTTTAATGATTACTTTGTGCATCTGCATCCCTTGCTGGACTGAGAGTTGCTAGATAGTTATTTCTATTCCTTGCTCATTTTGGTTGACTGAGCTCATGAAGATGAGTAAATGCTCAATAATTATTTGTTGAAATAATGTCGCAAAATTCTCAACAAGTGAACTTTTGCCTTTGCATTTTCAACCAAGTGGTACAACAAAAAGTGGTCAGGTTGTTAAACATTTTGGAACATTACATCCAGTTCACATTCCTTCAAAGTTTGGGCTTTAAGATATAATAGGTAAGAATCACTTCCTGTTCAGAATATTTGTAGGAGGATGAATACATTTTTTAGATCCATGTTCTGACTGACAAACAATATACCACCCAATTCTTTTTAATCCTTTCTTCTTAAGATGTGATTTCTCTCTCATTATATCTGTTATTATTGCTACTGGCACCACAGCTTCCAATAATCGAGCACCAAGTATGTGCCAGACATAAACTAATGACTACAGCCTTTGCTCATTCAAATTGCCAAGTTGTTTTGATTAATTCCATGATGATGCAGGGTATATAATGGTTTTACAATCCCTTTCTGTGTTACTGTAACAGTAGCCCTGTACAGAGGATATTTACAAAATACTCTGAAAGGTGTAGTAGTGGTTGTGTTTCACATGTGGAAAAATGCTTAAGAGGAAGGAATTCTGTTTCCTAATGGGCTTTCCTTGCTTCCTTTATGGTGCTATTCTCATGCAGAACTTTCTGAAAATCAGTGACTTGTACATGCCCTCTGAGTATAAATGTACAATGCCAGAATTAAGTACTTGGCTCTTGTTCCTTTGTAAGGTGAGAGATGTCATGCATTGGTTTCTGAACAAAGTGCCCACATGATGCCAAAAACCAGACTTGGAAGTGTTTCTGAAATTATTAATATAAGAGAAAGAAATAAGCGTCCCTTATAGTTTGATTTTCTATTAAGTTTCTTTGATATCCATTGTGGATCAGTTCCAACCTTCAGTAAAAATGCCTTGTATTAAGTATCTCATTTAAATCGATGGAGCTCAAGAGATGAATTTTATTATTATCTCCATTTTGCACATGATAAAAATGAGGCTTCGAGAAGCTAACCAATCTGTCAAGTTGGGAAATTATCAGTGTAAGCCTATTTTTAGGGGCTGTATCCTTGATAAGAGTGCATGCCTCCATTGGTTTCCAATATGAGACCATGGTTGAAGTTTAAATTTATCTCATATCTTTTGGCTGCTACAGATGGAAAACTCCTTAAGTAAATTTCCTGTAATGCCAGAGTTACTTTGGCAATGTCAGCCCTGTATTCTTAGTAGAATCATGAAGACGGCCTTTCTGCATGTAACTGTCTCCCATGCTTCAAGCCCTACAAGAAAAGTCCTAAACTGCCTGACTACCTCTAACATTTTATAGCAGGACACACTGGGGTTTGTTTTGTTTTTGTTTTGCAACCTCCACAGCATGTCATGGAGGAAGTGATAGAGAACTGTTGTTAAGAGCGTCTTTTATGTCCCATCTGCATGGGTGGGAAATGGAGGTCTTTGCACCACATTTCTTTGGGGTACTTTAAAATGGGTAATTGAATTGTTTAAATCAAATTTGGGGCTCCCTGTCACAAATCATTACCTTGTCTTTCCTCTATCTATCTCCTTGTTCTTCAAATTAATGGCGCATACCACACACTGACCTCCATTAGCTTAATTTGGTTGAGACATTTTCCAGTCCATATCTTCAAAACGAGAGAGAAAATTATGTTGGCCAGGAGACCATCTGTGGAGCTGAAATGTTAAAGAAGCTGGCTTTTATCTGTATTTTCTCATTTTTGAAATCATTGTCTCTGTGATTATAAATACTTATAGTTATAAACTCAATACATTTGTCAAGGTACTGGCTTGGGTAAGTGAGACTGGTATCTCTGTTACCTAGGATGAAATTTAAAATGTTCTTAGCCTCCAATCCTAACACATGAATGACATAAATGATAAAGGCTTGACTCATAACTAAACATTTCCCTTAACAGAGAGTACTGTATTTGGTGCTCTAGTGCTATATTCTCTCCAGCATTTCACAAGAGTTGCCATAAAATAATGTCATCTTTAAGGTTCACCTGGTCAACACACTCAAGTTTTAATGCATTTGGCACATTAAAAAGCACTGATTCTTTCCTCTTAGGTGAAGTGGATTTTTTCTAAATTCCCTGTTGAGATAATTATAATTGATGGATATATGAGATTAAGAAATATGACCTAAAAATGTAATGGTCAATGTATAATGTTGCAGGAATTATGCCAAGCCCAAAAGACCTGGCACAGAGGGAAAAGTCCACCTGACTAGATCCTGGGTTGAGTGACCAGTTACCTATATAAATCTCAATTTTTTGAAAAACCCCTCCATATTCTCCAAATAGATATAGGGAATAAGTGGTGAACTAATTGGAAAAAGGACAAGTAATTAGACAATGACCCTTGTTCTTCCTTAACCAACTTTGTTGCAATAACCATGGCACTCACTCTTGCCAGGTCTTAGCTTCTATGTGTGTTAAATCTGGATCTTAGGCAAGATCTGGATTCTCTGTCCATTCCCCTCAAATGATCCTTTATATATCTTTTCTTCTAGTTTCTTATGTTCTGAAAGACAATGTAAAAAGGAGCATTTATTAATGATTAATTTGTTGTTGTTTATTAATGCTTTTTCTATTAAAAATATCTATAGCATCACCAATCAGGCCTTTTCATAAATGTAAGACCATGGGGTTGCCACACTCATTTGATGATTGTAGCAAATCAATAAAATAATAGTTTTTAAGCATAAGCCAGAGGTACTTACACCTTTCCAACTCATGGCATCCTTAGGGCCAACTGGGTGGAGAGAATGTATAGAAATGAGAGCAGCTTTGACAACAACTAACTTAGATGTGTCAAGCTGAATTAGAGACACATGAGGCCTATCTTTGGGGAAATAAGTGAACAGATATTGGGAATAAATTTCTGCAGAAGTCTCAGGTTGAGGCTGAGATTTGAAATTATCTTTTTAGAAGGGGTTATCAGAAATCATGGAAAAAGATAAATTGCTAAGAAAAGAGTAGAAAAGTTAGAGACCCAGTTGCAAAGTTTTCAGGCTGAGTGGCCCCAGACAGAAGAGCATAGAGTTATAGCAAGGTCAAGGGACTTAAGGACTGTCAAAAGGATTGGGCCATTCAGATGCCCTGGTAATAATCTTGGCTTCATTGTAATCAATTATCAATATGTAATTATCCCATGATAAAACCTTTTTTTTTTTTAATTGTGGCAACAAAGTCTTGAGACTTATTCAGCTGTCACTTCATGACATCCATCCATTATTGGTGGATGGGGGCAGGGTAGCTTGATTAGTAGGTATGGGAGAGGCATGCTCTGAAATCATTCAATAAATAAATAGCATTCTGAGAAAGAATATCTCAGATGAGTTGTGAATTGCTGTAAAAAATGTATTCTTTTGTTGTTACAGTAATAGAAGCAGCAGCTCAGTGTAATTAAGATTTTGGTTAACTTAGACCTAGTTGTGAATATTTTCATGTTGGAATGCCAAAGGAACTAGAAATTCAAGATGCTGTTGGCTAGGATAGTGTCACAAAACCCCAAATTTGAATCCTATTTGACTTCCTGCAAATTAACAAGAGTAAGAAATTTGAAAATCTTTCTATTATTACTTTCTTGCATTTTCAAACACTTCCAGGAGGACATTTTAACAACAACAACAAAAAAAAACAGACACACACAACCTTGTGCTCTCTGTTCTTTTCTCCAACACTAATGCTTATTGCTGATAGGTAAGAGAAATCTCTTACATCCAGAAATGTGGTAGGAAACTAACATCCTTTGTGGTGTCTCTCAAGAAATACTAGGTGTCAGAGAAAGCTCTTGTCTAATGAGCAAAAAAAAATTAATAATTTGCTTTCCTTTGTACATTGAGAGCCCTCAGGTGTTCTGACAGTGCCCATCATAGATCTGTCATAAGTACTATTGATGGTGTCTAACTTCTTAGTAATCGCTTCACCGAAGGCTCCTACAGTATGGATTTGACAATCCAACTAGATGAAATACCCCAAAAGACACTTTTTCTCCCAGTAAGGGTAAGATTTAGTCATGTAAGAAAACATGTTGCACATTTGATGGTATGGTTCATCTCCGGCAAAAAGTGATTTCAAACAAAACACTTTTGTGTGTGCTTTTAAAGGCAAAGGGTAGATGAAACTCAAATTGTCTTTTAAATGAAGAATAACACATCTTCAGATTTGCAAATGATATTTGAGTAACAAGAATCTCTGCCTTGATGCCAGTATTTCTGACAATCAAATAATCCTGGTTTCCACATTAATTAAGATTATGTTTCCTTTTACTAGCATAGAATTTTTCAGATAAGACTTCTGATTCTTTCTACCATTTCTAGCCCAAACCAGAGAGAGGAAAACTCCCCTGTCATATTGCCATACTAGATACAAAAACAGAAAACAAGAAGATAAAATAAACTACGAGAGTGTTCTGTGAGCTCAAGGAAATGTTTGTTCTTGTATCTTTTTTAATTTAAGACAGGGAGGGGAAAAAAAACTTCACAGAGAAGTGAACCTGAGACACTGATTCAAGAGCCAGACAGTTCAATGAACAGGATAATCGGGGTAGTTTTTGACAGGTGCGGCTGCCTGCCTATAGCTGGCATATAATCATTACCATTTTAATAAGGCTCTAATAGGGGGGCTGATCATTCAATGGGGTGTGAGGATCCTAATTCAGCTCCCAATCCCACATGAATGTGCTAGAATTTGCAAGCTTTGTTTTCCTCTTTTGTACCTCTGAATGCCAATAATTACTGGCTATAGATTCAAAAATTCTTAGAACTGGAAGCTAAATTAGCTCTCCTAATACTGCACAAGAATGTCAATACTCATAAAAAAGGAAGCAAGAGGTTTTTTTGTATTCTTTTTTTTTTTTATTACACTTGTAGGCATTGTGGAGACCAGCAGTTGAAGTGGTGCTGTGTGAATAACGACATCACTGTCTCTCGTGTGTGCAGCCTCCCCCTTTGCGAACAAAAAGTTCTCCGCTGGTCCAAAGGAAATAAGTCTGAACCCATACATTGCTTTTTAGCTTTTTGATTTTCTTGTTGTGAAAGCCTCTCTGTCCTCTCTCTGGTCTGGTTTAGAGCCAGGATTTGTAAATATTCTATAACTCCTGGCTGAAACGTAAGTATCTCCTTGAAAAAATCAAGCTTTACCTTCCCCCAAAGTCTACCTCTAAAGACATCATTCATAGTCAGAGTACCGGGATCCTAGGGAGACTGTGATAATGTGAGATAGCGCGTATCAGCACTGAGATAATGTGATGTAGTAGACACTGTGTTTGATGCTTTATGTGGATCAGAACACAGAGGCCCTCAACACATCTATAAGGTAGATGATATTTTTCCAGGTTCATTGACAGAGGATGACACTGATTAAATAATTTACTGACTGGCACATGTTGACTTTCATATACCAGGAAACAGTGGAATAGGGACTTGTCTGAAGTTCTGTAAGATTTGTGTACTTAATTCAGTGGTGGCTGTGCTCACCCACCTCCCACAAGGCACCATTCCCACTCACTTCCCAGTGATGGCAGAAATGGAGCGGAGAACCTGACTGAAGTCATGCGCTGGCTGATGCCAGAAATTGACAGGTCTATTTATCAAGGACTGTCAAGGACTGTCAAAAGGATTGGGCCATTCAGATGCTCTGGTAATAATCTTGGCTTCATTGTAATCAATTATCAATATATAATTATCTCATGATAAAACTTTTTTTTAATTTGTGGCAACAAATTCTTGAGAATTATTCAGCTGTCACTTCACGATATCTATCATTATTGGTGAGTGGGGGCAGGGGAGCTTGGTTAGTAGGTATGAGGGAGGCATGCTCTGAAGTCACTCAATAAATAAATAGCATTCTGAGAAAGAATATCTCAGATGAGCTGTGAATTGCTGTAAAGGGCATGCAAGAATTCCTCTCTCATGCATTAGGCCATGTGCTACCCTAGACAAGTGGTGAGAAATGAAATCTTTAGTTGTTAACAGCTAATCTCCAAAATATAGCTTGTCTACACTGACAACTTGTTACATTGCTGGTTTTTGGGACTTGTGCCAAGAGTTGTTCTGCTAACTTTTAACACAGAGGGGTCATGTACCAAGACCTTTTGAATAATATCTCACATAGGCTCACCTTAAAAACACCTATCCTGGGTCCATTAGTGATATATTGATGATCCATGATCCTATTAAAGTTCAAAAACATTAATCACAATTGACAAACTTTGTTCAGTTCTTTTGCCAAATGTTATTCACGTTTTTAACCAAAGGGAATTCTCAATTATACAATTCAAGGGAATGAAAGGGTCCTGACCATTATCATATAGAAACATCTGAATCCGATTTTCATGATGTTTCAGAATTATTTTCACTGTGAATCAAGATCAGTGGGGGCCCTTAAACAAATACATGCACAAAATCTCTTCAGACTGCACCCCAGTCAATATGAGCATCACTGGGAAAATATATTATTAGACATAATTCTTATATGAAAGAGTGGAGTCTCATTAACTGCTTTCTGATGAGCCAATATGAATAAGAAGAAGATAAGCAATGGAAGAGGGACCTACTGATATTATATATTTATCCTCTTAAGTGTCTGGATCTGACTCTGTGTCACTCACTCTAACTCTATATTAGCTATTGTTACAAAGAAACCACCTCAAAGTTTAGCATCTGGTAGCAACAATATGCATTTGTTTATCTCACAGTTTTTGTAAGCCAGGCACTGAAGAGCAGCTGAGCCAGTGTTTCTGGCTCAGGGTCTCTCAAGAGGCTGTTGTCAAGATGACAGTAAAATCTGCAGTCATCTGAAGGCTTGCTTAGGACTGGGAATCTGTTTTGAAGAGAGCTCATGCACATGGCTGTCTGTTTGATCCCTCAGTGTCTCTCTCTGTTGGGTTGCTTGAGTGTCCACACCTGTGGAACTGAGTCAACCAAGCAAGTGACCTAACGTAGGAGGCAAAATGTCTTTCATGACCTAATATCAGAAGTCACATTCTATCATTTTCCCAGTGTCTTATTGATTGCACAGGTGAACCCTATTCAGTGAGGAAGGTGCGTACATAGAGGCATGAGTACAGGAGGAGAGAATCGCCAGAAGCATCTGGCAGAGGGCTAACACAAACTCTAAGCACAGCTCTTGATACTAGAATGGTTTTAACTGGAAAATGGAAAAAGTGGTGTTTCTCACTCATCTGACAGGAAAACCAGTTGGTTAATTCTCCACGTATTTGAGATCTATGCAGAAGCACAGACCCCAGGGACCAAAAACCACAAGCTAACTCCTACGTGCTTTCTGTTAATGACCAATGTATGGGTAGGGGATGGAAACTCCTATTCCTTATTTAGACATTTATTCATCTTTTCATTCAACAAAAATCTCCTGAGGACTGCTACCTGCCAGAAAACATGTTCTGGGGATTCCAAAGGTCACTGTGCGTCTGGAGGGCAATCTCTACCACAATTTTAATCCCTTGATTTTGGAACCTCAAGCCCCTTGTGGGAAATTCATCTAGAACATACTTGGTAGAATTCAACTGCCACCTGAACAGAAGCATACCACTGAAATACTCCATGGAAAATTCTCCTGAACGTTCTAGGTGGGGATTTCTTATTTATTCTTAGGGGGAACCTGAGCTGTTTGTGAGTTCCATCCCAATTGTGAATTGTTCCCTAAGGATGAAAAAATTACCAGCCTCAGGAAAATGTTAGATAGATAAGATGTGTTACCTAACCAATGACAAGTAGGATATATTGGCAAAAGACCTTGCATAAGTTGCCATGCATTATTTAAGACTGTTATAATGGAGATAATAATAGGTCTTAGGTTCATAATATCCAACTCATAATATCACCTGGAGTGTTTATGTGCAAATTTTAAACTTTTACAAAATAGAACATTTTAATTATATCCTAGAAGATTTAAAAATTACTGTAATAAGAGGTGACTGAAACAGCCACAATAAATAGTCTTTCTTCCTTTAAACTGTTGAAAGTCATAAACTCATTGAAAAAAAAATGTGCATAAAAGTAATAGGTCTACTTCTTTGAATTATGTAAGAATTTGATGAAATAACTTACATATAGCATTTAATACAGTGCCTGAACCTTGGTAAATTCTCAGTAAATGTTGATACTATATATACCAGCACATTGCTATAACCACTCACAAATAATTGACTTTAATTACTATCATTCTTTTAGAGAATTTCAATACTCAATCAAGTATTCACTTAAAAAACTTAGAACTCTTTTTCCAAAACATTTAATCCTTAGAGCTAGTGGGTTCTTCTATAATCTAAAGTGGATATCTCTTCTTCATTTTTTTACCATTGTCATAAATGAACAGCGACTTTTTTGGCTCAAAGTACTTGGTATTTTTTAACAGAATGATTGTGGTGTCATTTTTAACTAAAACATGTCACTTTAGTCTATGACAGATTTTTCCATTTGTAAAATGGAATGAAGGTGTTTTGTAGTAGTCTTCTCTCCTTTGATATGTGATAACTAGTAACTTTAAAAAAGCAGAAATATATATTGTGATGAAATTATTCAGTGGAATTCTCAGTGAAATTAACTTGTGCCATCCTGCTTTTGATAATATCCTTGAATTTTTCACTTGTCCAATTTTTCACATAGGAGAGGAACATATTTTACCACTGTCTGAAGTTCTGCTTTTGTATGACATTTAGAATTGAATGTAGGCCTCCCAGCCTCCAATTCTGCTGAACATGAAGAAAACGTGATTTCCTGGACCAAAATAAAAGGCTTAGTAAGAATACTGAGAAGCCTTCTTAGATATCAAATAGCTCTTACGAAACACCATTTGATGAAGCAGTGTAAGCGAATCAGAAACATATGTATTAAATTTCCCTTGAGTTATTTGGGGTTTCAAAATCAAGGGATTAAGAACGTGGTAGGGACTGCCCTTCAGTTGCACGGCACCCCTTGGAACTCCTCAAACATGTTTTGTGGGATAAACTTCATCAAGCCCTTAAAACTTCAGGATATTCTCCACTCAACCAGGAAGTACCCCCAAACTCCTGATTGTCTCTTTCTGCCAGGTCCCAGGCCCATTTCTAGATCAAAGAAGTAGAGTTAAGTACCCAGATGCTGGGAGGCTTATCTGTACTGAAGTAGTGATCCTTTCCTTAAGTTTGCCATGAATTAGAAATAATCCTTTCTTTTTCCATCTTAGACCAGAAAAGAAATATTAGACACTTTTTTTCTTTAAGGCACTCTAATTGTGAAGACATTAACATCAGAAAAAATCGTTAATTTAAGACCTGCGACTACCTTGTTTTAGCTTAATTGAATAAAGTAACTATTTAGTGCCTAATGTCCCAATTCTCTGTATGTTTTATTATTGGAGTGTGTCAACAGTTGTCTCCAGTGGATGCTGGGGAATGCTCAAAAATGTTCCAATTATATATGAAACTATATTCTTAAAAAAAAATCACTCTTAAAAAGGAGAAAAGGTGGGGAAAGGAATGAGGTATCCAAAAATCTAACCACAAAAGTTCTGTTCTGAGGTATTGGAGTTCCATGTGTTGAACAAATTCAGATTAAATTTAAATCCAGCAAGGTTTGGAGACCATTCTCTTTGGAGCTTGGCAAAATTGGCAAATCAGCTATTAAAAAATAGGACTGAAGTGTTTTATCTGTGTTGTCCTTTGTAATTAGACTGCTGAATAACAGAAGTATTATCACACCAGGGTTAGTGCCAGAGGATTATCCAAAGTTTTACAAATGGGATGCTAAAGTGGCCTGAACAGGTGCACACACAAAGACTAAGGGAGGAGAAAGTAAGAGAATGAAAGCTGAGGCCTACTACTTTCAGCCACATAGTAAAATTAATGGTTTCTGTAAATGAATGGCACGGTTAGATTACCATTGAACTTGTAAAATTAGAGGAAGGAGTCAGATTCTTCATTACACTCCTTTTTCTCTTTTTTAATTTGAGCGGAGGAGGTCGACCTTAATTGTCGTTTTACCTCCAAAAAAAAAAAATCTTTTCATTCGAATAATTTTGCAGCAGGCACAGTGACTCCTCAAAAGAATTGTGCTTTCTGAAACCTTTTTTTTTTGGGGGGGGGGTCTACTCCTGTGACCTGTGTGCTGGAGAGAAAAAATGGGTTCTCTTTGAATGAGCTCATATTTGAGAAATTGGTGAATTTAAAAAATAGGGGGGCATAGTGCCCCTCTCCTTAAAAACTGAAAATGAAAAAGTCAAATGATTTTCATGTCGGTGAATTAAAGATGAACACTTATTTTTTTTACTGATTCTTGTTTAGAATTAGAAACAGGATTAGAAATTAGAAATGTGTAGGAACTCATAAATTCTAAACATCTTCTGTTGGATTCTATATTAATTTCCCCAAAATGTAACAATTTCTCAATGTTCCATTCATTTAACATTGAGTTACATTTTTATTATAATTTATTTGCAAAAAATTTCTCAATTACACAACTTTGGAAATTTAAATGTTCTAAGACTGACAAATAAGATAACTCTTTTCCAGTTCCATAAATTCTCTAATACTCTCTTTTATCCAGTTTCTTCTGAAGGGGAATGGCATATACTCATTACTTGACAATCTAGGTAAGCCTGAAGTTTTGACTTGTTCAAATGGTTTTAGGTGCCAAGAACCTGAAAGTACTAGCAAGTTTCCATACCTTCTCAGGTGGTCTTATGTTTAGCCAATATAATATACATGAAGCATGAGCCATAGCCCCTGACAAATGACAATGTCTCAAAACATGTGGCTGTTATTGTTATAACTTATCACAACACGATGATCCTCAAACATATGCCAACAACATGAAATGGCCAATAGAAAGAGACTGATAACATCCCATAAAACCCCAGAATCATCCATAGGGTATGCCATGAAGCCATGTCCTAGAATGAAATATACAATCTGAATTGCATCATGCACTCATCAAATGATCTTGCCAGCTGTGTTGAGATTATTTATGTAGCTATGTGGCAAAAATACCAAACATTTAGATACATTTACAACTGACCCTTAAAACAGGGTTTCGTTATTTATATAAAAATCTGGGAACTAGAATCTGCAGTTGTCATTTACTATATACATCAAACATTTTCAGCATTATATTTTCAGCATTACGTTCAGCATTACAATGAGTCTTTCCAACCAGTCTTCAGTGGGAGTATTATTTATTTCCCTGTCTATCATTGAAGAGCCTAGAGTTTTAAAGGGCTAAAAACTTTGCCCAAAGATTGAAGTAGCAAAGTCTGAAGCATCACACAGGATTATCTAATAACTAAGGACCTAGGACACTTAATTATTTTATATCCTGTTTCACTACAATATATTTATTGACCAAAAATAAAGACTATTCACATGTTTTGAAAGCCATGAAACACATCATATGAAACTACCAGTTGCTATTTTGTCCAGCTAAAGAAAGTTATGCTTAAACACCTATACCTGAGATGAAAAAACCATTTATATTAAACAACTGATAGTAATTGTCTGAGACTCTACCTTGAGTTTTCAGTAAACTTCTAGTAAGAAGATGAATTAGTTGGGCTTTGTCTCACACATCTCACATAAAATGGGACATCTAATTCATGTGGTTAATGATAAAAATTGAATCTTTGCCTTGATAAATCACCCTGTGGGAGCTTCAAGAATGAATCCTCAGGAAAACTATGGACTTTGAGTGATTCTGGTGTGTCAGTATAGATTCATCAGTTATGAGAAATGACCTCTCTGGTGAGGGATGCTGATAACAGGGAGTCTATGCAGGTGTGAGGCCAGGGGTATATGGGAGATCTCTGCACTTGCCTTTCAGTTTGCTGTGATCTTAAAATTGCTTTAAAAATGTAAGTCTTGACTAATTAATACAAAGTAAAAATCAAAATCCACAAGCAACTATAAACCAGAGACACACTATGGGGAAGGGGTGGTGGAGGGGCGGGGAGAGGAAGGATTAGGGTCAAAATAAGGGGGGGGTGCAATTGTATGGGGACTATAACCAAGATGAAAATGCGTACATTGTGCAAAAATGAAAAATGATATAAGAATTATATAAAATAAAATATTTTTAAAAATGTAAGTCTTGAAAAAGTTAGGCATTGAGAGGATGCTGGACTTTGAAATTGTGCCTTAATTTAGTGTCTGCTCTTGTCCATAATCTACAGTGAGTTTCACTTCATGCCCCATTCCTGGTCTTTATGCTCTTTGAACTTTCTATAAAGGTGCTCCTGAAATGCCCATTTAACACATGTGCCATAGCAGGGGTCATGAAGGGAGTCAGCACAGGGGAGAGAAGAGCAGAAGGAACTGTGGTGATAGATCATGGATGCCATGGAGATGAGAAAATAGCAGGGACTATACCTGAGGGGAGAAACCAAGTACTATCCCAAATCAACAAGCATAAGAAAATAAATTAATTTTAAAGGAAAATAAATAAATAAAAACATGTCAATGCATTTCACAGAAACCTGCTGAGCCTCCTACACTCAGAAGACTGTATGTCTAATTCATAAGAGTCGCTGAATTAGCTCACATGTATTATGTTACCAAATAATGTCAAAACTTCCCTATTTCTTGAATGAAATATGGTGGCATTCACGTCTATGGTGGTATTTTCCTAATATTTTTCCTATTTTTTTAAATTAAAGGTAATAATCATTTAAAAGGATGGAAATGACTTTCAGGATTACAGGTTAAGTAGATATTCAATACATATTTGTGGGAATAGTTGAAGAAACATAATGATCAAACAAAATAGTGAGAAAGAAGAGACTGCTCAATAGAGATTGGCTATAGGTGAGGTCAGTACATGTGTAGGAATAAGAAAATACACTGGCAATAAGAGTTCTTGGACTGGTTAAGTGATGATTACCAGAGGGTAATCAGCAGAAGCGCTTGCAAATATCATGGCAAACAGGACAAGAAACGTCAGACCACTTGCATTAACCATGTTCTTAGATGTAAATAACAGAGTTTCTTTGAGCTTATTTAAACACAAAGATATTAATCAAAAAGATGTTGGGGAGCTCAAACTGATTGCTATGTTGGAGAGCTAGGCTTTAAATTGTACCAGTGTGAAAGGAAAGAACACAGCCATATTCCATCCTGAATCACGCCATGTGCTTTCAGGAGGATTCAATTTGGTCACCGCTGGGCCCAGAATACCCTGGTTTATACTTTGGTTGCTGGAGGTCACCTAATGGTGTGGGTTTCTCTACCAGAGAAAGAAAGATTTCTCTACCAACCACAGTTCAGATCACACCCAACATGCATGTGATTGGGGCACTGGGAAGGCAAATTTCTGGTATTTGTAATTTCCCTAGTAGGAAACAGGCTGTGTTTCCCTCCAGGAGTCCTAATATTATAATTTCCCAGCTATAGAACTGAATGAGTTTGATTACTGATATTCATATATATTCAGTGTGCCTCCCATAAAAGGACATTGTTTACCTTCACTGACTCAAGCTTTGCAATATGACTAACTTTGGCCAAATAAGTATCAGTGAGAGTGACATATGTCACTTCAGCAAAGAAACACTAAGATCCAGCATAGGATTCTCCCAGTTGACTGTCCTACCTCTACAAATATGGATGCATGCTGAGATGAAACCTCTGTGGGTCTAAGTCCCGGAGTGACTATGATGAGCAAAGCTTCCTTGTCAACCTATGATGGACATGTAGAATGAGCCAGAAATCAACATCACTGTTTAAAGTCACAGCAATTTGGAGGATTGTTTGTTAGTATAGCTTAATCTTGTCTATCCTGACTGATGATGGTTCATCTCTTGGGCAGTCAAAAACATGACAAATGCTCACCATAGTACCTTTGTCTGTATGCCAAACATCTTGAAACTTGTCCAGCAATACATAGCTTCTTAATTATCAGCTAATAACTATAAGTGCAGCTGCTCTGATGTTATTCCAGAAAACTGTTCTCTGCTGCCCTTTGTTTGCCCTTGATCTGTACTCTTTCTGAGCCTATTACAGTCTAGTTTTTCTCCCTTTTTCTGTTCCCACTCTGGCCTTATTGAACTCAGGCCTCATATTTGGTTTCCTCAAACCTTGACTGTGGATTCTTTGAAAAAGAGCAGTGAACAAAACAGACAAGGGTCTAGCCCTTGGGAGCTGACATCCTAGTGGTATAGGAATAGATGGTAAACAATTATAGAAATAAAGGAAACAGGTAAAGAACCACAGAGAATTCTCTGGGTAGGTGGGAAAAGGTAGTTTCAATTTTAAGCAGGACTGATCAGAGTAGACATTGAGAAGGTGACATTTGAGCACAGACTTGAAGGATTAAGGAAGTGAGCCACAGGACTAACTGAAGAAAAATATTCCAAGCAGATGGACTGGGCAGTGCAAACTTTGAAGCAAAAATAAACATAGAATCATTGAAGGGGTTTTTAGGGGATCTCTTATTTACTAGTACACATGGGTGGCCCCTTCCTTTGATATGATCTCTCCAGACTTTTTTTCAATTTATGATTGCACAGTATGGGCTTCAGCTTCTGCTCTGTATATGTTGTTTTTATCTTGTAGGAGAAAAAAAGTCTTGGTGTTCTTTTTTCCCCCCTCTTAGGATTTACTTTCTTAATGACTTTCCAGCATAGCATACAACAATGTGAGCAATACTCATCATATTATACATTTTCTCTACTTTTTGTTTTATTATCATAAATTTGTACAGTCTGATTGCCTTCCTCCAAATCCCTCTTCCCCAGTCCACTTTCCATGACCAGTACCCTCAAATCTTCTCTCTTTTTCAATGAGTTTTTTTGTTTTGTTTTTAGATTCCACATTGGTAAACTCATGTAGTATTTTTCTTTCTCTGTCTGATTTATTTCATTAGCATAATGCCTTCAAGATTTTTCCATGTTAACATTTCCTCATTTTTATGGCTATATATATGTCTTCTTTATTCATCCATTTATACCTACTTATGTTGCTTCCCTGTGTTGGCTATTGCAAATAATATTGCTTTGAATGGGGGGGGGGATGTAGATATCTTTTTGAGTTAGTGTCTTCATTCCCTTGGATACGTTCCAAGAAGTGGAATTGCTGAATCACATGGTAGTTTTATTTTTTGCTTTCTCTTTATCTTACTTAAATTGATAAATTATTTGACCATAATCATCCCAGAAACTGACATGAGACAAATTTTCCTCAATTATAAATTATTCTTATGATCCATTCCAATTGGGAGTCATCAAAAGTCCATACTTGGCTTTGTTACTGATACCCCAAACAACCACTGCTGAGATGATAATCTCTGGGTATAATGGAAGATGTTTAAGTGCTTGAGTATCTTATGGACATTTTGTAAAATTAAAAAAGACAAAGACACAAGAAGATGTGTTCACAGATGTCTTCACCTCTTCAGGGAGGAACATGAGGAAGCACACTGGAGCTGACCTCAGTTTTCAAACCAGATATACATTCCTATAGCTGAGCTGTTTGAAGCTTGTCCCATGTGGTTTAGTGTGCAGTATAAGATGTCAACTAAAGCATAGTATAGGATGTCAGTGTCCTTTGGACAAAGCAACTTCTGCATTTTCAGTGGGGACAAAATTACATTCATAAGAATGGAAAACACCCACTGCTGAAAATGGGTCCCTTCTTGTCTTTAGATAAAGTCTTTTCAAATATGTCAAGATTAAAATAGACCATGCAAACAATAACTATAATCAAATATTCTCTACCTATACCTGTCACTCCCTAGACACGAATTAACCTCCTAAGGGAATGAGTTCAAGGCTTACATTTTAGTGTGTTATCATCTACCCACTGTGTGAAGTACAATGCACTGAGCTGTCACACATTTGACACTCTAAATTTTGATAGTGAATTTAAAAATGCTTTTCCATTGCAATTTATTATTAAATTAAAATCCAATAAGAACTCCCAAGAGGTGGAGCTAAAGGTGAGTTAACATCGTGGTCACCTAGGGCATTAGAGTTTATTAACTAGTAATAATATATCCCTTTGTGCACTTATAAAATTTTAATGTTTCCTATGAAAAGGAGGTGAAATGCAGTAAGCAAACAAACTCAATTTAAAAAAAACTACATAAACATCAATGCTTTGAACCCAACTAGCTGAATGACTTTAGGTAAATTCTTAATTTCGCTAGGCCTCTGTTTTCTCAATGTTAAAAGTGTCAGTAGTCTATTAGTTACCAGTATGAGGAAGATATTAAATGAGTCACCCCATGCAATGTATCTAGAATAATGCCTTGTACAGAAAAGGCAATCAATAACTTCATTTCATCTCCTCTTGTTTTACAGATCAAAAGTGTCAGAGAATTATCCAAAGTTACAGAGTTGCTGGTAGTTTAGACAGGTTTCTTAACTCTTAATCCCGTGTTCCTTTAATATTGTGTAAAGTGTTGCAACCAACTTTTTCTTGACATTATATCTTCCTCAAATTAAGTTTTTTTAATTTGCTCCACTGTAAGGGTGAAAATGGGACTATTTAATTCATGCTGTAGTTGCCTAAGAATGGGTGTCACCAATGTAAGGTACTATTATATACTCTAAACCCAGAATTTCTATTCTTGCCCTTGATTTGGGGGAGTAGGTGTAACTGGTCCAGTTGGATCCCTTTTGTGATGACAGTGACATACCAGGGCACCTCGCTCTCATCCTCATCAGATTTTAGTGGGTCACAAGTATGGAGACTTGTTCTTTCATGTCACAAGGAAATCATCTGGCATTAGGAATCTCTCCAGGAATACTCTTGGATCCCTATAGGATTTATCCCAAAGAACTTCCAGTCAAGGATACCAAATTGTGCCCTACTCTGCCTTTAGGTAAATTGTTGCATCAGTGCAACATGGCCAGGAAGACACAGGATCTGGGATTAGCTGTCTGGGTTCAAATCCAGTCCCACCATGTATATATATGTTGGGTGACTTTGGGCAAGTAATTTAACTTACCTGAATTTCAGTTTCTCTACCAATAAAGTTAGTCCTTAATATGTAAAGTTTTTAGAAGAGTGTCTGATACATAGCCAGTGCAATGTGTTTGCTACTAATGTTGTTGTTAAGGTGATAGATAAGGTTATTGTTAAGGTGATAAGACATACTACCTAATGGTTCAGTGCCTGTGTGCTGGAGTTGGAAAGTCTTCATTTAACTCCCACCTATTTTTAATTCTAGGAGTTTGGGCAAGTTATATTTTCTATTGTATTTCTGTTTCTGCAACAGTAAGAAGTGTGATGATAATAGAAACCATTGATTCACTGGGATACTGTGATTATTGAAGTAGTTAATATTGTCAGTAGCTCCTCTCCTCTGTGAGAGGGAATTTCTAGGACCAGTGGAAGCCTGAAACCACAGATACTACTAAATCCTATAAATACTATATTTTTTCTGCACAAACACTCCTATAATAGTTTAATTTATAACTTAGACACAATAAAAAATTAACAATAACAAAATGGAGCAATTGTGCTTGAAGGTTATACATTAGTAATTTATCGAGCAATTATAATACTTGTTCTGTAATAAGTTATATGAATGTGCTTTATGTTTATAATATGTATGCATATGTGCATATACATATATCTATCTTATTGTGCATGATATTTTCAGAATGTCGGCAAAGGAAACCACAGAAGGCAAAACTGTGGATTAGGGGGACTATTAGAACACTTCACCTAGGGAGGAAAAAAATCCATTAGGAGGTCAATAGTGACTTTAGCAAGATTAATTTCATTCCATCAGCACGTAGAAGGGAGCCTGGAGGAACTCATGCATGAATGGAAAGTGAAGTGGGGAAAGTAAGTGTGATTTCACTTATGAACAGCTTGGAAGAGGAAAAAAACTGGAGAGAAGTTGGTGGGTTTTTTTTTTAAGATTTGTTTCTTTATGCATACAAGAGCTGGGGGGTGAGAGGATTCACCAGAGACAGAGTGGGGAACAGAACAAGCAGACTGACAGAAATACACTGCTGAGGGGAGCAAAGGGAGAGTCAAGAGAGGCCTGCTGTGTCCTGTGGGTTGCTCCCTGATCAGCCGGGGGGATTGAGCTCATGCTGCAGAGGTTGCAGACAGCTTCATAGGTTGCATCTTAACCTCTTGCACCACCAGGGAGGCCCAAGAAGTTGGTTTTCTTGAGATACTTGAGCATGCCTGTAGGCTTAAGAGGAGAGAGGGTGGTGGGGAGGGAGACTGTGATGGTGCAAGGTCTCAGAAGGGCCAGGAAAAAGTGAATTGAAAACTCACATCTCCTGAAGCTCTTCTCCCTGATGAGTGTGTGACCTGACCGACACCCCTAGCTAGCCCAGTCACAATAAGTGATGATGCCTATTTATGAGTGGTTTTGGGTGCTTTCCCGTGGTGCTTGAACGTAAATGTCTCTAAAGGAAGAATATATTGTATGTGGCAATCAATGGAGTGCAAAGGGAATTGAGAAAAAATAAAACAGGCAGTGTTTTTCTGGATCTCTGGGGACAGCTTGATGTGAGGTAATCTCTCCAAAGCCTCAGCCTGTCCTGACCTAAGTAGGGAAAATGAGGAATGTGGGTCCTCATGCCCTGAGGGCTTATAGACTCTCCTAGGTCTTGAACTCCACTGTAACCAAAGGGAGTGTCTTTGGAAAATGCTTCATGATCTCTAACTCCTCAAAGGCTTCACCAACTAGGCACATGGTTGAGGTCTAAGGCACATCCTGTTAATTCATCAGCTTTATCTGTGGTTAGTTTTCTGACCCTTTTTAGCATAAATGTATAGGTTTTTATTCCTTAGATTTACTAACCTCAAATCATCACTGGTCATTATAGCGCACTTTCAGTTTTATCTTCTTTCTGAAAAAAATCATCCTTTTCAAATTTCTGAAGGAAACCCATTGAAAGTACTATAAAATAAGTAATGGACCATTTAGAAATACACAGAAAATATTTGATCCTCATTACAGGAAACAGAATGGCTAAGGGGAAGGCAGTTTTCAGGAAGACAGACCTTGCATTTCTAAGATTACATGTAGTGTACAAATTATAATGCTATTCCGAACATTTTTAGAAAGTGTAGGAATTCACATGAATTGATTTTCTAGAGATCCGAGCTTTACTCTTATAAGATTCAAAGTAAGTTTTTATAAAATTTAACCCTTTGGTATGAAAACCTTCCTAAAATATATTACAGTTCCTTTTTTTGATACCTAGTAGAACTGGACCGCTAACCTTTTTTTTTTAATGGCTAAGCTTTGTTTACCCAGATCTCCTGGAGCTGGTGAGGTTCCCTGGTGGTAAATGGCCTCAAGTGGCCGAGCTTTTTAAACCCCTTTGGCTATTCTGTATAGGATTTATCTCTTATATACAGCCATGAGAACACAATAAAAACATTTACTCTCATTTTAAACATAATTAAAATTACTTGGTCATCTGGATTTCTAGCCCACAACAGATAAGAAGCTATGGCTGCCCCAGCGTCTGTTTCTGGCAGCAATCCCATCTAAATCGCTGCTCAAAATCCATGTGAGCCAAATACGTGGCACTGTGATAAACACAGCAATAAAGGTAGTAGTGTCTGAAAATTGTGTAGTATTTTATAGAAACACATTGTTTTTTCATTTATTATGCTATTTGATTCTCACAAAATCCCTGTGACAAGTAAAATCACACTTATTGAATATTTGCTGTGCACCAGGCACTGTGTTCAGTTTGTTATATTCGTTATTTCATTTATTCACTCAACAAATTTTCCCTGGTTGTCTTCTCTGCACCAGGCACTGTTTCAGGGCTAGGTAGTGCTGCAGGGAACAAAGCAACACAAGTCCCACTCTTGTGTAGTTCATATTTTAGTGAAGAGACAGACACCAGCCAACTGTTGATAAATAGATAAATATGTGGAGCATCAGATAGAAGGAGTGCCTTGGAGAAAAATAAAGCAGGGATGGAGGTAGAAAATGTCACATGTGGGGACCATTTTAAACAGGATAATTGGTGAAGGAAGGACTCACTGAGAAAGTGACATCGAAACAAGAAACTGAATATCAGGGAATCATTCAAGCAGATTATCTCAGGAAAATTATCTGGTAAGAATAAATAGCATGTGCAAAGATCCTGAGGTGGGAGTGGATTCTGTCTCCAACAATCATCAAGAAGTCAATGCAACTAAAATAGAGTAAGCAAAGGAAAGAGTAGTAAGAGGTGAAGTCTTAGGTTTAAAAGGGTCATTGAAAGGACTTTGACTTCTATTCTAAAAAAGGGGGCAAAAATTGAAAGGTTTTGAGTAGAGGAGAGGTAAACCTTGACTGTATTTAAATAGGATCGCTGACTTCTATGATGAGAACAGACTTAGAAAGAGAGAGTGAAAGCAGAGAAACTAGTTAGGAGGATATTGGTTTTAATCGGTGAGACATGATGATTACTTGGACTCAGAAAGTTGTGATGAAGATTAGAAAGGGTAGGATTCCATTGCACTTTGAAGATAGAGAGTTAAAAGAATTTGTCGATGGATCAGATGTGTGATTTATTGAGAAAAACAGAGTCAAGGACCATTCCAAGTTTTATGATCTGCTCAACTAAAAGAATAGTATTGCTATTTATGAAAAATAAAAGGGTATGCGAGCAGCAGATTTGAAGAGAAAGTATTAGATTTTCATTTGGACATGGTATTTTTTATTGAAGTATATCATACATTATATAGGTTTCAAGTGTATGTCATTAAAAATCAGCAAGTGTACACACAACACTAAGTTCATTCAGAGTCCAATAAGATGGCATTCACACATTCTAATGAAAATATCAAGGTGTCAGCAGATGCATGCCTCTGGGGTTTTAATTATTTCAGATGAGGGGCAGGTAGGCAATTGGATGAAGGGTAGGAGGAAGTTCTACTGGGCAGCTCAAGGAAGACTTCACTGAGGAAGGACATATTCAGTCTTTGTTCACTAAGTGCACCATGAGAGGGAAATAAGGGAGATCCATGCAAAGTGCTGCAAGGAGAAGGTGAAAGCAGGGAGGCATCAAGGAAAATAGTGGAACCCTCATCTTGCATAAATGGTGAGGGATGTTGTAGAGGGAGTGTTACAGAGACACAAAAGCAAGCTAGAAAGGCAGATTAGAATCCAATGATAAAAATATACCAAGTTGTGATCCGGTTTTCAACAGGAGGGATGCCTCAACATTTTCAGAACTGAAGAATGGCAAAAGCATATTTTGGTTTCTTATAATACCAATATCCACTCATCATTGAAAGGCTTAAGCAATGAGTGCTCTGTATATATTAGTCATGTCACACTCACTCTGTGAGTTAAGTAATTATTCTCCCCATTTTACAGATGATGATAAAGAGACATCGAAGATTAAATGATGCAATGTAATCCTAGAGGTAACCAATTGAGTCAGGATTTACAGCTTGTTTATTTTGCTCCAAAGGCACTATTTCATCTATTTTTAATAGCTGAGTAGTATTCCATTATAGAGTATCGATCCTCCAATTTCTTTATCCAGTTGTCTTTCTATGGGCATTTTTTTTGATTCCATGTTATAGATACCGTTGTGAATAATGCTGCTAGGAATTTACTCAAAGAATATGAAAATATCAACACAAAAACACTTATGCACCCCTATGCCCATAGCAACATTATTCACAAATTTTGGTGATTTGAAGTGTGCCAGGAACAGAGTTAACCTCTTAAGGTGCATCACTGCTTAGTTGCCCCAACAGCCCCATATGCTAGTTACCCTCCTAGTAGAGGTTCAGAGGGGTCAAATAACAGAGTTACTTGCAGGGCTGGTGTAGCCCTCAAGGTCTGGGGGTGTCCAGCACCTACTCTACTCCACTCTTCCTACTGTGCCCTTGCAGAAATGTGCTGCCCGCCCAGGCCCAAGGACAGCTTGCTTCCCAAGGGTCCCTCACCATAGAGGATGGCCTTGCAAGATGCTGCTGGGGCTGTTTTGTGAGTGACCAAGGGCACACATTTTGTTAGACATTCGGCCTGAATAGGGGACTCAGGCCTTTAGTGTGTGGCTGTGGAACAGAGAAAAGCTAACTGACCCGGAAAGGGATTGAACTTGTGACCTAGATTTCAGAGCACCAGGCTAGAACCGCTGGGCTGCAGACACAACACCTCCAGAGGACTGTTTTAGGAGAGACCTGCCTTGCATTTTAAATCTGGTGTCGCTTCTCAATGCCCCCTCCTCCAAGCTGAAGATTAAGAAACTGAGTTTCAAGCAAGAGCAGAGTGAGAAGAAAATAAATCGTGATTTAAATTCATGCCTCTGGACGCATAGCTTACCCCGCTGAACCCCTCTCGCTTCATCTCTGCCACCTCCATTCTGTGATTTATTTCAGGCGATGCCCCTGTGTATGTGTAAAAATCCCCCTGAATGCTTTCCCCTGAGGGCAGTCAATGCGTCTCTCTGAAGTTTAGCGCCAATGCTGATGTGTGCAAAGGGATGAAAAACGTACATTTTCAAGTCTCCCCAAAGCTTCCAGCCAAAAGAAAAAGAAAAAAAAAAGTTGTCCATTCCCCTTTTTCAGCCCTCGCACTTCAAATGCTAATGAAAAGTGTGTTGTCTTGGGCGTGAATAGGTCTAAAATGCTCTGGTTTGGAAGTATTTGCATACCCTCCTGAATAGGGAGGCAGCCTGCAGACGGGATTAGCCCTACACATCAACTCCACCGAAAAGGAGCTGACAGGGCTGAAGAAAATTGAGTGTCGGCAAAAGACTGACTGGAAGGGGTGGGGGCGGTGGTGGGAGGGAGAAGTATCTCCTCTGGATACTCCTTGCCAGCTCTCTTCCTCACTAAAAAAATATTTAACGGGATAACATACTCCAAGTAAAGGAATTTGCAAAAAATAAAACAAAAACAAAACAAAACAAAACAAAAAAACAAAACAACATGCACACAAAAAAAGAGCCCAGAAAGGTAAACTAATCTCTCGGAAACAGCTGGCTATTTTTGATTTTGCAATCACCTGCATGCATGCAGTTCTTAAATAGCTTCAACTGCTTGGCAAGTTTCATGCCCATGTTGGATTATATAACCACCATTTTTTTAGAGTAATATTTTATTGGCTACTTCATCTTTTTGTTGGTGTGTAAGTGTCTCTCTGTTAGTGACAACAAGTGTCTTCACACTGGTAGCTTTTTGATTCGTTGAGCTGTTTTCTTAGACCAAATCCCTCTCAGCTTGAGGCTTTCTAATGTTATCTCTGTCTTGTCAATTTGGGACTCGCCAGTTTGGAATGGCATTAGAAATTTCCTTCAAACATGCAATGTATTTGAATGGTAATTTCTAATTAATACTTAGATGTCTAGATGTCTAAGATCTCAATGTTTTTATATAATTTAGCATTTCTAAATTGATATCTTTTATTACCATTTTCTTCCATTTCTTTGGTCACTACCAGGGATTTTTTTTTTTTTATTTGCTTATATCTTGTTTGTATTTTCTCTTGTATAAGGCACCCGTTCCTTTCCCATATATTGATTGGTAGGTGGACTTCTTTTATAAACTTAAATGCAGAGAAGAAACATCTATCAAAAATTTGCCTGGAAATTTCCTCCTTCTTCCATCCTGTCCCCCATTTTCTCCTTCCTTCTTCTCTTGCAGAGAGATGCCTGAAGTCAAATCTAAGGCAGTTTTGTATGAACTTAACAAGAACTGCAAGATGACTGAATTCAGGGTTTATAGAATGAGCAGAAATAACCCCAACAGAAGTAGCAGATGGTGAATTTTCTGGTGTTACTCTGTTTAGTCAACTTTCAAGGGCAAATTGTGCAAGATGCCACCACTTAGATATTCCTGTAGACCTCTGTTATAACCGTGCTACGCTGGATTACAATTTGACTATTTGTGTGATCTGTACTATAGTGCATGCACTTCAAGCGTTGGGGTTAGGGGACTAGGTCTTTCAGAAATTAAAAGCATATAGAATATTTATTGCTTGAAAAAAAAGAAGACTATGAACCCAGTATACACATAATATAGCAGAAGGGTCAGATAGAGGTCTACAGCATTGGTTTGAAGATAGAATGCCCAGCATTGAAAACTTGGTTCTGTCAGTTACCGGTTTCAAGGTCATAGGCAAATTGTATGACCTGCCTGAACCTTGGTCTCCACATCTCTAAAACAGAGATTGTAGAAACATTTTTTGGAGTTATTAAGAGGATTAAATATGTAGCACTTAGTACATGATGTTCTTCCCTCTTCCTGGAACACTATTTCCCTAGATAACTGCAAAGTAAATTTTCTTATCTCCTTCAGAATCTGCCTGGGTGTCCTGTTTTCAATGAACCATACCCTGACCATCTTATTGAAATTGTAATGCCCTTCAGCTCTAATTCCCCAGTGGCCTTCCTCCAATTTCCCTATTCTGATTTTACTTTTTTATAGCACAACACTCTATATAATTTACTTTTTCATTATGTGCTGCCTACGAGGCTAGAAATTTGATATTGGGACTTAAGGAAACTTCAGTATAAAACAGCTTGTGTCTGGTTACCTGTTTGACTACTTACTGAAGTGTGACATTAGCATGTAATGAGTGAGATTGGCTTCACTTGAAATAAGTCCTTGAACAATAAACCGTCTTAATATTTGTTCCTGAAAAGCTAAAAGAATACATTCCAAGAGGTGTGTATGCAGTGTGATGATTTGCCACACGATTATATTGTGAGATGATGACAAAGGAAGGTTAGTTAACACTTCCATTATCTCACAGAACTGCTATTTTTTATTTTGTGGTGAGAACATTTAAGATCGACTCTGTTTGCAACTTTCAAATATATAATACACAATTTTCATAGAATCACCATGCTGTATATCAAAATTTCTTCATCTTATAACTGGGATTTTTTACCCTTTAACCAACGGAGTTTCATTTACCCCACAGCAAAACAATCATTATTCTACTTTCTATTTTTGAGGAGATTAGAATTTTTAGATTGCATCTATACACCATACTGTATTTGTCTTTCTTTGTCAGACCTGCATGAGAATAATACCTTCAGGGTCCATCCATATTGTTGCAAATGGCAGGATTTTCTTCTTTTTATAGCTAACATTCCTCTGTGTATGCATGTGTATTTCTTTGTATATTCACCTACAAATGTGATTTCGGTATCAGATAATAGTTCTGGTTTTAGTTTGTTTAAGAAACTACCCTAATATTTCCCATAGAAGTTGTGTCAATTTACATTGCCACCAACAATGCATAGAGGTTCCCTGTGGCCATTTCTTTGCCAACACTTGTTATTTCTTGTCTTTTTAAATAAGAGCTATTCTGACAGGTATGAAGTGATTTTTCAATGTGGTTTTGATTTGCATTTCCCTGATGATTAATGTCCTTAAGCATGTTTTTGTGTACCTTTTGACCATTTATAGTCATTGGAAAAAAAGTGTCTATTTTTAAAATAGATTTTTAAAATAGATTATTTTTTAAAATAGATTTTTAAAAATAGATTATTAATCTTTGTCCTATCAAGCTGTATGAAAACTTAAACTTTTTGGAAATTAACCCCTTATCTTATATATGATTTGCAAATATTTTTTTTCTATTTCATAGGTTCCATCATCATTTTGTTGAATATATATATATATAAGATATATATATATATATAAAATATATATATATAAAATATATATATATATAAAAGATATATATATATATATATCTTTTGCTGTTCAGAAGCTAGATTGTTATTGTCTCATTTGTTTGCTTTTGCTATTATTGCTCGTGCCTTTCGTGTTATATCCAAAATCATTGGTGAGACCAATGTCAAGAATTTTATCTATGTTTTAATCTAAGAGCTTTTGGTTTCAGGTTGTACATTTAATCCCTCCATCCACTTTGAGTCAATTTTTGTGAGTGCTGTAATATAGGGGTAAAATTTCACTTTCTTGCCTGTGGATATTCTGTTTTCTCAGCTCCATTTTTTGAGGAGATTATCTTCTCCCGACTGAGTTTTCTTGGCTACTTTGTCAAATATCAGTTGAACGTATACACATGGATATATTTCTTGGTTTTCAATTCTGTTCCATTGGTCTATGTGTCTATTTTTATGCTAGTACCTTACTACTTTGATTACAATAGTCTTGTAATATAGTTTGAAATCAGGAAGTATGATGTCTTCAGTGTTATTCTTCCTTTTTAGAATCGCATTCATTATTGGGAACTTTTTGTGGTTCCATGTGAATTTTAAGATTGTTTTTTTTCTATCTCTGTAAAAAACACCTTTGGGATTTTAATAGGGTAAAATAAGAATTTTTTTTAATAATAAATTTTATTTTTATATTCCCCATACAATTGCAGCCCCCCCATTCTGACCCCAATCCCTCCCCTCCCACCCCCGCCCCCCTAAAAGTGTCTCTGGTTCGTAGTTTTTTGTTGATTTTGATTTTCACTTTCTTATAGTTATTCGTTTTCCTGGTCCCTTATTTAAGTTTTCTAGATTCCTGCTATGAGTGAGACCATCCGGTATTTTTCTTTTTCTTTTTGGCTTATTTCGCTGAGCATGATCCCTTCCAGTGCCATCCATGTTGCTGCAAATTGCATGTGTTTATCTTTTTTGAATGCTGAGTAATATTCCATGGTATATATGTACCACATCTTCTTGATCCAGTCATCTATTTTTGGGCATTTGGGTTGTTTCCAAAGCTTAGCTATTGTAAACAGTGCTGCTATAAACATAGGGGTGCAGGTGTTCTTTGGAATTGATGTTTCTGTGTCCTTTGGGTAAATACCTAGGAGTGGAATTGCTGGATCCTATGGAAGCTCTATGTTTAGTAGGTCCAGAAATCTCCACACAGCTCTCCACGGTGGTTGGACCAGTTTGCACTCCCACCAACAGTGCAGAAGAGTTCCTTTTTCTCCACACCCTCGCCAACATTTGTTGTTGCTAGTTTTTTTAATATGTGCCATTCTCACTGGTGTAAGATGGTATCTCATGGTAGTTTTGATTTGCATTTCCCTGATGACAAGTGATGTTGAACATTTTTTCATATGCCTGTTGGCCATTTGCATTTCCTCTTCAGAGAAGTTTCTTTTTAGCTCTTCTGCCCATTTTTTGACTGGATTCTTTTCTTTGTTGTTGTTGAGTCTCATCAGCTCTTTGCAGATTTTTGTGATCAGTCCTTTATCATTAGTGTTGGGTGCAAAAATGTTCTCCCAGTTGGTGGGGTTTCTCTTTGTTTTTGTTATTGTCTCTTTTGCTGTGCAGAAGCTCTTTAATTTGATGTAGTCCCAGCTGTTTATCTTTGCCTTCACTATCACTGCTTTGGGTGATGTGTCTGTAAAGATGTCTTTGATGTGCAAATCACGTAGTGTTTCGCCTATATAAAATAAGAATTTTTAACAGGGATTACATTCAATCTGTAGATTACTTTGGGTCATATGGACTTTTAACAATAATAACTCCTCTAATCCTTGAATATGGGATATCTTTCCATTTGTTTGTGTCTTCTTGAATTTCTTTAATGCATTATAGTTTTCAGTGTAAAGAATTTTCATCTCCTCAGTTACTTTTATCCTTGTGTTTTATTGTTTTTGATACTATTATAACTGGGTTTATTATTGTAATTTTCCTGTTTCAAGTAGTGCATTGCTTGTGTGCTGAAAAACAACTGAATTTTGTATGCTGTCTTTGCATCCTACATCTCACTAAACTCATTTATTAGTTCTAACAGTTTTGGTACAGTTTCTAGAATGTTCTATATGTAAGATTATGTACTCTGTAAACAGAGACATTTTAACTTATTCCCTTACAGTTTACATACCTTTTATTTCTATTTCTTACATGATTGCTCTAGCTAGGACTTCTGGTATAATGTTGAATAAGTGTGAATATCACTGACTTAAATTTGACTTTAAAGTGAAAACATTAATTTTTTCATTATTTACTATGATGTTAGGTATGGGTTTATCATTTTTTTTTTATGGGACCCTCCCCGGTGGCGGGGGAACAAACTGGCACTGCAGAGGCTGTGGGCAGCCTCGCAGCCCAGCACTCAACCACTGTGCCACCAGGGGAGGCCCCTGGGTTTATCATATATGGCCTTTATTATGTAGAGGTGCATTTCTTCTATGCTCAGTTTGTCGAAAGCTTTTATCATAAGAAGGTGCTGAATTTTGTCAAATGCACTTTATACACAGTAAGAGGATCATAGTGGTATTTATCCTTCATTCTATTAATATTCTATATCACATTTAATAATTTGTGGATGTTGAACCATCTTTGCATTCAAGAGAGAAACTCTACTTGATCATGTTGTATGATATTTTCAGTGTGCTGTTGAATTTGGTTTGCTAGTATTTGGGTGAAGATTTTTTCATGGATTATCATCAGAGATATTGAACTGCAGTCTATTTCTCTTATGGTGTACTTCTCTGGTTTTGGTATCAGAGTAATACTTGATACCTGGTCACTGAGTGGATGGGAATGCCTCCAGAACTCTGTTCAGTAGGATGGCACAGGGACAAGTGTCATCTTCCAGGTCTCAGTGGGGTCCTCAGTCAGTGGGCCTATTATCAGGTGCATGGATGGGTATAGCTTCACCAGGTCCCTTGGAGGACTCCTGAAAGAGCCCTTGGGTAAGCAGGACTTGCCCTTGACTGTGTCTGGAAGAGCTAGAACCAAGTTACAGGTCTGCTTTCAGATTACACAGCCAAAACTGAAGCCTGCAAATCTGGCTCTGAGACCATCCTACTGTCATCATTTTCTGATTTGACTTTTTTTTCCTTTGGTGAGGGGTGGTCTAGTCAGGTTTCTACAGAGAAATAGAATCAATAGGATGTACGTATAGAGAGAGAAAAAAGAGATTTATTCTAAGGAACTGGTTCACATAATTATGGTGAAAGTCAAGGCCAGACTTCACTGGGAGTCAACAGACTTGACATCCTCTATTGCTAATCATACAGACGAAATCCAAAAGCAGTTTGATGGAGAATTCCAGGTAACTGGTCTATTTATTCTATTCAGGGCTTCAACTGGTAGAATGAGGTTTCTCTACATTATGGAGGTCAATGTGTTTACTCAAAACTCACTGTTTTAAATGTAATCATTGAGCACATTCCAATATGACACACAACTCACCATCATATATAGCAACCTATTTCATCACTGTTTTCAAGAGTCTTGGTGTCACATGATAACAACATTTGCACTATTCCAAAATCTAGCAGCAGTTGAAGGGAAGGGACTCAGGCCAGGAAGTTCTGAATTTAAATTCTGACGCTGTGGGATTTTAGTCAATTTTATTAAGCTCTCTGAGAATCATTTTCTTCATCTGTATAATTAAGAGAGAAAGGTTCTTAGGACATGCAGCTGCTAAAAGGACTAAAATATGTTCTATACTAATACAACATCTGGTACATGGAATACATTGAATAAATATTAGATATTTTCCTTCTTCATTCCCAATTTTCAATAGTTTTCTCACACCAAAGGCCTCATCTTTCAATACATATTCTTTGTCCTAGAGATTAACTATAAACTAAGAAAAATCTACTCGTTAGCTCAACTTTTTAAAAGAAAAGTGGAAAAGTGAGTGGAATTATAATAGTCTATGAGGCACTCAAATGTCTTGCCTTAGAAAGAAAATCAGGTTCAACTAAGGCTCATTGAACAGGAGCGGGGACCAGAACTCTGAATCTGTAAGTGTTGGCACCATTAATTTTGCCTAGGGAGTAAATTCCTTTATTTTTATTTTACTCATCACTTCTGTCTCTCCTTCCATTTGGTTTATACATTTAGTTTTGGTCAGGGCTGATTTCCCCAGCTTGGCATGAACTTAATTCTATCAAAAGTGAGAATTTGATTGGTTGTGTGATAGTCAATAGATTTTCTAACTCAATTCAAATAACCTTCCTGGTCCATTTTGGTAGAATGGACATCCTCATCCATTAGTTCTGCCTGCCAAGGAAAAGTGTGGCGAAAGAAAGACTTGTATTGGTAAAATACTGAATGTTTTCTTTAAACTTTCGTGACATGAGTACTCTTTTCACTGTCAAAGATTTCTCCAAAGAAGAAAATTCTGTATTCCCAAGAGAAATATGTTTTATTTGCCTATTGTAGTAAACCCTATTTTTAGTAAAACATATTTTAAAATGCTTAAGCTGACATTCTCCCAAGAGACAGAACCTTGGGGGCTTTCTTTCTTACTTATGGCTGTCGCTTAATTTAATTATATCATCTAGTTATTGCTGCATGTACTCTCAGGGGACCCTGTAAGTCATACCAACTGCTTTGCATTCCAAGTATCTCATCCTTTTCTCATCAAATCATAACTCCTTTCATCCTGATGTTGGTTATATAAAATAACCATCCCAAGATGTTTATGGTCAAACTGTCAAAACCAAATGAAAATTTAAGATATTATCTGATGGTTTTTTTCAATTTCAGATGAATAGGGTAGGAAGAAAAATATCTCTTTTTCTCAAAGTTTTGTCTTTTGGTCTAAATAGATGTGTCATAGCTTCATATCTTCAATTTGCTTGATAAACACACCTGTTTTTTTTTTCTTTCTTAAGTCATAGAACTTATTACCTTGGTAGCTTAGTCATTATTTCACTTTAACCACCATTTTTCCTGGAGAAAAGATCTTTGTGAGTAAAATTCTTCATGCTATATTACACAAGGCCAAAATTGAATCTGGCATTTTACTGCATGAGACCAAAGTTTCCATGGAAAAGATTGTCATACTATGTAAATGTATATTTGGTTTTTCTATGTAGCCTGCTTAAAGCTTGTCCCTTCCCCCCTTAAGTAATGTGCCTGGGTTTGAGATAGGTTAATTCAATGAAAGCTCTACTTTCTTTTCTAAAGGCATCTGAAGTGCACACTCAGGGAGGTCAAATGTTGATGTGTTATTGACATTGCTGTGGAGCAGTGTAATCTGACTCATTTATCAGTTTTTGCTCAGGAGGATCAAGATCTGGGCTCATTTAGAGACTGAATTATCTCTGGCCCTCAGAACCAGATGGCAAGTTCCTGTGAAAGTGGGGAATATTGCTTCCAGGCTTTATTGGAAAATAATCTCTACACCTGCCCTAACCTATGAAGCAGGTTGATAAAAACAGAAATTTCTACATTCCTCGAGCCCACCAAAGGCCCTAAACAAACACTCCCAGGCCAGAATCAAATTCAGCATGAAATACAGAAGTTATCACCCCCTCTGCTGACAAGTCCCATTTGACCTGAACTCTCTCAAATACTAACTCTGTATTTTCAAAAAGAAAAATTAGGTTAGCTGTCGCTTTCCATCCAGGTGCTTAGGTAAGTCTTTTCTTCTTCTTGTCGTTATGAAACGGCATGGTCAAAGACAGAAAAGAATAGGAAAACATGTGTAGGTTTACGAGAGCATTATTAAAGAGAAGGAATTACTTTGCTTCAATGGTGGAGATTTACAATACCTGTATAATGTTTCTAAAAGGGATAATGACAGGTTTAGCCAGAGTTCTACTTCTTGTACTGATGGGGATTTTGACTTGCATAGGTATGTTACACATACACACACACACACACACACACACATGTACACACACATACTAAAAATATAAATATATGGGTTCTATCTATCCTGCTTCCTAACGTGATTAGTAGGTTGATTCATTCATTTTCCCAATAACCATGTTTGGTTGAAGGGCTACAAAAATGAAGAAGACATGGTCTAATTTCTAAAGAATTTTGTCTTAGAGAAATGTTTAAATCATGTCATGACATATTCATTTAAGAAAACTGTCATTGACTGATGTGTTTTTGTAAGTGCAGAATTTTTATTTTTGTCCAGAAATGCTAAATATAGTCACTTTTATAATTGTTGAGATAAGGTAGGTTTGAGCTATTGAACAACAACATAAGCTGAGCTGGTATTTTCATAGTTTTATCTACAGTAGCTTACAAATTTTCCTTTGTGTATATTAAATTAATATAAAAAAGGTGTTATAAGTATGAGGAAACATGAAGCTTAGAGCCAGTCTGAACTGCACTTGACTCTTGGTTTCACTAATGGTGCACTGGATGGCCTTAAGAAAAGCAGATAAACTCTCTGATCTTTATTTTCCTGATGATGTTTTAATATTTATTGAGGTAAAGTCAATTTACGTTATTGTACTTGTTTTATGGGTTATAGGTTCAAACCTCTACAAATGTGTTTTCACACCATGCCCCCCACCAGAGCCCCAATAATCCTGCACCACACTCTATTGGGCCCCCTCCCCAAACCCCACCCTATCACACTCCCCCTCTGCAAGGGTTGTTATTGGTTTGATTTTGTCTGACCCTTTGTTTTGCTTCTCTGTATTCTACATATAAGTGAAACCATCAGGTATTTGTCTTTCTCCTTCTGACTTATTTCGCTTAGCATTATCCTATCCATATTATTGCAAATGGCAGTTCATCTTTTTTTATATGTCCTCATCCATTGAATGAAAATAGCAATCCTTAATTCTCAACATTTTAAAGTAAGAGTTATATACGGTTTTGTGTTTAAGAAGCATGTAAGAGAGTAAGTGTTTCTATTTTGGCAAAAATAAGTGGTGGTGAGATTTTTTTCTCCATATAAAACCCAGTCATTATAAAATGATAAATTGATTGAAGACTTCTGATAAATTAACAACTTTTCAAGCCCGACTCTGAAGAATTATTTCAAGGCAGTCTTAGTTTTTTTAAAAGATATATATGAATGTCTTAGGAGACTTCCATCATATTAAATAAGTCCAGAAAGACATTCATATGACATATTTCTCAGTCTGTTAGAGAAAAACAAAATGTAAAATCCAACAAGAGGATGAGGATTTCAGACTGCTGCTTTTATTTTCCTTCCAAAAGGGATAGCTCTTAATCAGAGTGCATTCTCCCTTCAAAATAATCTGTGAAGACTGGCATGAAAATGCAGATTCCTAATTGAACAAAGACAATTATTTCCAGATTGAAGTACAGTGGTGAATAGCTCTGGGCCCCAATTATCGTCAGACTTTTATTTCAGATGGAAGGCTGAAATCACAGATGAGTTAGCCTTAATTGGGAGAAATGGTTGAGATTACACTTTTAATACCCTACTATAACATTGTATATTTAGGTCATCTTTTTCCATGTATACATGACAGTGCCCTGTTTATGGCCACTTGGGACATGAAAAAGTAATGGCAAGAGAAACAGCCTTTTTCTCAAAGGGGAAAGCATCCAGGAGTTAATCAGAGTCATAACACTGTGTAGGTTTTAAATAATGGAATGGAAGGGTACATTTTTTTTAATATACTTATGGGTGAAATCAGAGACTAACTTGAAAACCTAACTCAGCATAGTGTTAGCTCAAGCAAGGCTTTCCTTGATCCTGCTTATTCCTTGATAAAATATCCATTTCAAAAATGTCAGAGGGTAGCTCAGCCATGAATGCCTGGGTCTCCAAAACTAAATGACAGATGAGTTAAACAAGACAAATAAAAAAGCTATACAAAATCTGTGCTTCACAAACTGCTGAGTCATGCCTGCTGTTGCCATCATTTTCTTTCTCAGGTTCTTCCATCTTTCCAGTTGGAGATACTAGACTCAGACCTGTGAAGTCATGTGATCACCAGTCATTTGCATTGTGTCCTCTGCAGTAGGATGTTACGGGTCTTTCCATGAAAAGGTAGACTATATTCCTTTGCTCCCTGAGCCATTCTTTGCTTGACTATGAGACTCACTTTGGATAAAAGGATGTTAGCAGACTTGATGCACTTGGGCTTTCCCTCTCTTGCTCTCTGTGTGACTCAACCAGCAAGCCAGCTGAAATAAGCAATGCCTGGAGCAGAACCAAGTTGATGCTGGAATTTCTCACTGCCACATTGCAGTCTGAGACTCTTCCTGTCTGAACCTCCTTTGTCCTTCATAGATGCCACACTTGCATGGGGACTGAAGATTTTCCCACCTATCCTTGTCCCCATTCCCCCTATCCTTTTGTAGGACTTTCCCCCCAATATATCTCTTGTACTTCAAATTCCATTTTGACATCTGCTTCTCAAAGAACCCAGACTGACACATTTGACCTGTCTTATCAGCCTTAAACTCCACTAGTTTTGTCTTTCCCTCTCCAGAGGCTCTTGGGACCCCAGTTTGCATATCCAGTTGTTTAATAACAAAAAGGATGCTACCAATAATTACAAATATAATTTGAGCTCTTAGAAGACACCAAAAACTGTGCTAATTGGTTTGTACAGAGTATATCTTTTAAGCTCTTCTACAACCCAGTGAAAATTTATTTCCTATTTTACGTATGAAGAGCCCAAGTTTTAAAGATGTACTGGATTTGCCCCATTTCAAATAGCTGGCAAATGAAGGAATTGGCATAGATTCTAAATTGTGGCTGCTGTATCAATCTCAGGACAGGGTCCTGCCTTCGCTGTTTTGTGACATGGATGGAATTTGAGGTGAATTTGTTAAGCAAATAAGTCAGAAAGGAAAAGACAATTATGGGATGGCTTCTCTCATATGTGGAATAGGAATAACCAAAAGAGATGAACTAACAAATCTTAGATTCTGGGGAAAATAAAATGGTTATCAGAGAGGTGGGGGTGGAGGAGTTGAGAGGGAAGGGCATCACCATGATAGTGGGAAGGGTACTAGAATGCTGGGGGCGGGGTGATGAGGCTTATACACACATGAAGGTGCAACTTTAACCCTGGGATTTATGGAGTATTGTAAATCAATAAAATTTTATTAAATAAAAGAAAGAAATGGCATACATCACCTCCACTTACATTCCATTGTGTAGAATTTAGTCATTAGGATTCAGTTAACTGCAAGAACAACTGAGAAACATAGTCGAAGTAAGTAACTAAAAAGAAAAAGAAACTGATGATTGGTAAATAGCTGGGAGTCTCTGGCATGTAATAAAGGAAAAGTGTGTCTAAAGGGAGGGAGAGTGTAACTCAGCCACTCTTGAAGCTCAGAGACCGAATGATCTGAGGTCTAATACCTATTGATAACTGAGTGATTTGCACAGTTGGTGATTTTAATGAGAGTTTTTAGGGAATTTACCAGATACAAGTTAGCGTCAAATGTTGAGGAATGAGTAGAAGGTGAAACAACGGAGGCAGCTATGTAGTCAGCTCTTTTATGATGCTTGGGTGCAAAGGAAAAAGCTGGGGAAGGTTTTTTTCCAGGGGAGAGACAAATTATTTTAATTTTTTTAATAGAAATGACTCAATTATGTGCAAATACCAATGGAGAAGATGCCAACAGATATTTGTAATTCAGCAAAAGGAGGGAATAGCAGATGGTGTAAGGACCCCGAATCATGTAGCAACAACCTTACAAAGTAGAAGTCATCCTATTTGCTCTCTTACTCTCATTTTCGTTCTCACTCTTGCTTTTTTTATACGCATTTTCCTTGCACTTTTGAGAGTCTACAATATCTTCTTTTGTCAGATGAGGAAGAGGATGAAAATAATGGTCATTTTCACCTTATAAACATATGCAGTAAACTTGTTACTGGATCCTTCTCTTAAAATATGCAAAAGCAGGAAAACCAAATTAGTACTTTTTCAAGGATGTTGTATCATTTTAGAAGAATCCCTTTCATTGAGCATCTGCTTTATGCAAGATCCAGTGCTAAACAGTATCTGATGGACCTTCCCAATAACCCTATAAGGAGTATGTTATAAATTTGAGTTTTTACAGATGAGGAAACTTAGGCTAAAATGTGCTAAATTTATGACCAATTTGTTCATTAGTGTGAGAAACAGAACCCTCCCTAGTTATTCTATTCAGGAAGAGATTTCCTCAGGTGATCTGGTTACTTAGCAAATCACTGTGAGAGTTGAAGAGGATAACTTTAGACTGGGCTTCCAAGATTAACTCAGAGAAAGGTGGTGCCAAAGAAGTGGCTATGTTTGCTTCATCAGCAGGAGGTGCTGATTCCAGAATATGCTATGGTGATTGTGACAGAGAAAGCAAGAAGCCACTACTGCCTTTACCATGTAACACTTTCTAGACATCAGAATGCTGCCCTGGGGGAAAAATTCCCTAGGACCTTGATTGCCAACAACAATAAATAGGACATCAGCCCTGTCTCACCTTCACATTTCAAATTTCACGCGGGTGCATCTAACTGGCAAAATATAATTTGCATTAAAAAAAGAGCTTCAGGGAAATCTAAGAAATGAGAGCTTACCTTCCCAAACTCAATAGTAACAAGAAGTACTTAGCATATGATTGAAATATATGCTGAGGGTCGATTCACCAAAACTGCCAGAAATGGTTATCAATAACCTAGGATTGAAATCTCTCTACTGTTTTCATGTTGTCCCTGGACAAGTCTATGGAAGAACTTCCCAGCTTGAAATATTAATAGTCATTTCATGTACAAAAGGACATTTGGAAACTGTTCATTTATAACAAGTAAAACATTGCTTTACTGCAATATTTTTGGAAGCTGTTATGTATGTAGGTTCTCTATTGCCACAATAATGCTAAGTAACACATGTCTCATCACCTGATGGCTTAAAACAGCACCATTATTGCTCCCACATCTAGCTTGACTAGATGGTGCTGCAGATCTTGGCTGAGCTTGCTCACATGCCTGGGAATTGGCTGGCTGTTGACTGCTGTAGCATGATGTCTACCATGATGACAGCATCAAGTGGTTTCTGCTCCAGGTATTGCTTCCTTCAGCTGGCTAGTGGGAAGAGTCAGGCAGAAAGCAAGAGAGGGAAAGCACAGAGCATCAAGTCTGCTAACATCTTGTTATCCAAAGTGAGTCTCATAGCCAAACAAAGGCTGGATAGGGGGCAAGGAAATATAGTCTACCTTTTCATGGATAGACCTGCAATGTTCCACTGCAGAAGACATGAATGTAGGGAGAGCTATAATGCAATCAGTATGCTACAACATGCCACTGTGCATTGTAATTCTTCAAGAGACATGAAGAATTTCCCAAAATGTTTTGGTTGTGAAATTCTCTTTATGGAAAATCTCCCGGGAACACCAATTTTGGAAAAATAGAATTATTGCTAAATTGTAAACATGTATTTATCATATCCTTTTTTTAAAAAAAAGATTTATTTATTTATTTATTTATTTTTTTATTTATTTATTTATACAAGCCCTGGGTACAATCAGAAGCACGGGAGGGTGAGAGAATTCACAAGAGCCAGAGCGGGGAACAGAACAGACAGACTGACGAAATACACTGCTGAGGGGAGCAGCGGGTGGCAGGAGAGGTCTGTCGCGCCATGTGGGACCCTCGCCTGGCAGCCGGGGATCAAACTGGTGCTGCAGAGGCTGCGGGCAGCTTCTCAGCCCAGCGCTCAACCGCTGCGCCACCAGGGGAGGCCCTAACATATCCTTTTCATATAATACATATTCACATTTTAAGAGAAACAAGAAAAATTGTTTCTCTTAAATGATTTTCATCATATATTTTAGGCTAAGAGGGCATAGTGCTGTGTAGCACCCTATCTTCTACCAACAGAGGACTTTCTAGGTACAGACATTACCAACAACAAGGGGTCAAATCAAAAAAGCAAAAACTACTTTCACCAGGAAAGAATGTGTTTAATGTAGGGGCATGTTATGAGTTGATTTGCGCTCACCTCCTCCCCCCAAATATATATGTTGCTAACCCCCATTACTAGAACATGACCATGTATTAGGAGACAGAGTCTTTACAAAGGTAATAAGTTAAAATAAGATCATTAGGCTGTTACTCCAACACGAATAATGTTCTTAATAGAGGAAATTTGCATACAGACAAATATATAGAAAGAATGTCATGTGAACATGAAGACAGTGATCTATAAGCCATGGTGAGATCTGAATCAGCCCTCAGGGAGAGAGCCAACCCCCGTAGCATTTTGATTTTAGGCATCTGGCCTCCAGAACTGAAACAATCAACTGCTGTTGCTTAAGTCACCTAATTTGTGGAATTTTTTTATAGCAGTCCTAGAAAACAAATACAGAACATTATTTGATTTTTGCCTGCCAATCATTCATCCATCCCAATGTTCTTTTAGGAAACCTCTACCCCTCCTTTTAGTGCACGTGATTCTTCCAGATGAGATCCAGTTCTTTGTGCCAGGAGTTAGCACATGGCCCTTGTCTAACATATCAGTGTGCCCTCCCCTAACCAGAGTGATGAGTCAGTAACAACAGGCCAGGATTTTTGCTGAAATCTTTCTCATGTTTTGCTATGTTGATAACATATAGGCCTGGAACTAGTGGTGGCCACTTTGCTAGCATGAAGAAATAACTTTTCTGAGGGTTCAACCAATATGGAGAAAAATCAGACTGTGGGATAAGGGAAAGAATAGTTCTCACAATTTGAGCACTTGGATACAACTATACCCCAAGCTGTGTACTCTTGCAGTTATATATGTCTGACCAACAGCTTCTTTTTTGCTGATATCAGTTGGATCTGAGTTTCTTTCACTAGCACCTGGAAGGGTTCTCATTAAATGATACAGTTATTTATACCTAGGTACATCTAACTGATTGTATACTTTCCTCCTCTACATTTTTTGTTTTCATAACGCATCCTTAATTTCCAATTCAGGAAGCCCTCCCCTTATTGCATCTATGGAGACACTCCAGTACAGAGAGAAGGATTAAGTATTATTTATAAACCCATTCTCTTCCTTGGTCTACATGAAAGAAAAGATAATTCTAATATGATCTTTGCAGCCTCCCTCCTTCTCTGTACCTCCCTCTTTAGCACACAGTCAACTTCAGAGAAAGTATTGCTTTAAAATATCAAGGGCAGACGAGATCGGGTGCATTCAGGGTGGTATGGCCGTACACTACGTGATTCGCACATCAAAGACATCTTTACAGACACATCACCCAAAGCAGTGATAGTGAAGGCAAAGATAAACAGCTGGGACTACATCAAATTAAAGAGCTTCTGCACAGCAAAAGAGACAATAACAAAAACAAAGAGAAACCCCACCGACTGGGAGAACATTTTTGCACCCAACACTAATGATAAAGGACTGATCACAAAAATCTGCAAAGAGCTGATGAGACTCAACAACAACAAAGAAAATAATCCCATCAAAAAATGGGCAGAAGAGCTAAAAAGAAACTTCTCTGAAGAGGAAATGCAAATGGCCAACAGGCATATGAAAAAATGTTCAACATCACTTGTAATCAGGGAAATGCAAATCAAAACTACCATGAGATACCATCTCACACCAGTGAGAATGGCACATATTAAAAAAACTAGCAACAACAAATGTTGGCGAGGGTGTGGAGAAAAAGGAACTCTTCTGCACTGTTGGTGGGAGTGCAAACTGGTCCAACCACTGTGGAGAGCTGTGTGGAGATTTCTGGACCTACTAAACATAGAGCTTCCATATGATCCAGCAATTCCACTCCTAGGTATTTACCCAAAGGACACAGAATCATTAATTCAAAAGGGCACCTGCACCCCTATTTTATAGCAGCACTATTTACAATAGCTAAGCTTTGGAAACAACCCAAATGCCCAAAAATAGATGACTGGATCAAGAAGATGTGGTACATATATACCATGGAATATTACTCAGCATTCAAAAAAGATAAACACATGCAATTTGCAGCAACATGGATGGCGCTGGAAGGGATCATGCTCAGCGAAATAAGCCAAAAAGAAAAAGAAAAATACCAGATGGTCTCACTCATAGCAGGAATCTAGAAAACTTAAATAAGGGATCAGAAAAATGAATAACTATAAGAAAGCAAAAATCAAAATCAACAAAAAACTATGAACCAGAGACTTTTTGGGGGGTGGGGGGCGGGAGGGAGGGATTGGGGTCAGAATGGGGGGGTTGCAATTGTATGGGGAATATAAAAATAAAATTTATTATTTAAAAAAATAAAATATCAAGGGCATTTTGAAGAAATAAATGAGAAATATCTATATCTTGGTTAATTTAACTATGCATTTCTAAATATTATTAAGTGAAAAAAACAAAATTGAGACCGGAATATCAAAATTAAATAAAATGGACAAAATTGATTAAAGACCTAGTTTTCCCAAACATTCTTTTTTTCAGAATTAAAATATTTTTGAAAATAAAGAGTATATAAATGGAAATCAAGTGTAATTTTACTTTTGATAATGAAATGAAATATATTAGGCAAGAGGTAGACCGAACTATGCTGAGCTGTCTATGGTCCTGAAAATCCAATTATTAAAAATGTGAATTTTTTTATTTACTTTCATTGCAAGTAATTCTGTGAAACATTTTCCATAAAGACAATGATTTCTAAGGAACTATGAATACAGTGAATTTAATCTCATCTGCCTTGACTTTTACTCCTGGGCAGATAATTAATAAAAAAATAAATAAATTATAGTTACAAAGTAATAGTAAATTAAAAAACAAGGAAAAATTCACTAAACAGAAACTATAATATCTAATCTTCTTGATGTTATAGTTTTCTTACAAAGAAAAATACTCAACTCATCAAAGCTTACATCTTCTCACCTAATCTTCTATTATATTTTTCTTTCTAATATTTATAAACAAGAACCTCTTCACAATACTACCTTTTCTTTATTTTATGAACACTTCAACAAGTAAGTATAGTTCTATATTCTTGCAGCTTTTGTATTGGCCACACATTTTAAAGTTTGGTTTGTTTTGGCTTGGTTTTTCATTTTGTCTTGTTACAGCTAAAGTGACAGGGAAAGATACATTTCCATAATGTGGATGTCTACCTTGGTCACTGAGTTTTCTACATCTTTCCTTAGGCTGGAAGGTAGAAGTGTGCAGTAATAGTCTTCTTCAAACAGTCTTCCTGGTGACTTGCCAATCTGGCATGCCCTTGCTTACTTTGGACTTTGTGGTTCTCCAGCATTGTAAGGGTATGTTTTACTGCTGTGGTCAGGCAGCAAGCCTCTCAAGACTTCTACTCATGTTGCATCTTTTTTAATAAAGAAAATCCATGTGACCTGTGGCTCAGAGAATGGTCTTTGCTCTTGGACAGAACTGGTCTCAAAGCTTGGACTGCTAGACTGCTCTGACTTGTGGCTTTCTCGTTTGTAAAATGCAGGTAATAGTACGTGCCTTGTATAGCTGTGTGTACCTTTGTTCATGTTCCTCCCTCTGCAGGAAAAGCTCCCCTTCCCTGTCTCTGCCCAGCAAAATGCCCTTGTTGCTCATCCTCCATGTCATGGCTTCCTCTCCCGAGGTCTCCTTCCCCTCACTCTGGCAAAACCCTCCCCCCATGTGCCCACTGCACGTAATCCACACGTTCATCCTGTTGCAACCAGGTCTACTGATATCTGCCTCGCCAGGTTGGAAGCTTTCAGAGGTCAGGGAACAGCACTTTGATCTTTGGGTTCCCAGAACCTAGGACAGTACTTGGCACACAGAATAACTTCTAAGAAACATGCTGTGGCTGCATGAGTGACTAGTGGCCCTCCATTATTTGGCCCCTTCAGCATCCCATTATCCCTTTTTATCAAAACTGCAACTTGATTCTCCTTGGGAGAATTAGCATCCTCATCCTCTACTCCATGCAGGTGCCAAGAAAATCCAATTTGAATCTTGAACAGGGGCACACAAAGATCAAAGAAGGGTCAGGTTTATTAATTATGATAATGGTGCTCAGATGCACCTAGTTTAAATGAATTATGAATGTTTGTTGAAGGAGCAACAAGACAAAAGAGGGAAAAAGAGATGAAGGAAAGAGATGAAGAGTTCAGGATAGTGCTCTGCGCAGGGTCCCAGGAACAGTAGAAAGAACCAGACTAGCTGAGTTACAGACAGGGAGCTGCAAACCCTGGGGTCTGGACTCCTGGAACCTTTTCTAGTAAACGGCTCTGTATTTAAAAGGCTGCTTCCTCGCCTAGACTATTTTGGTACATCTATTATTGGCTCCCATTTAGTGTCTGTTTATTTAAATCTGCTTTCAACTGGAACATAATTCTCTTGATTATCGGTTGATGCTACGACACAGTAGGAATACAGATAATTGTCACTGTGCACATTCTGCTGGAAATATAAAATTATTATCTTTAGAGCAGTTGAGTGGGGTGTTTGAGCATGGATGTTATGCCGCGCGGGCACGTGGAATTTGTAGAGTGCTAATTTGTTGGCTTCTCTGCCTTCCTCCCAGGGCTGTCATCTGAGCCTCTCCCGGGAACTCAGGCTGGCACCCTGCTCGCAGCTCCCAGCCCCCCGGGAGCATCCTGCCACTTATGCAGCTGCGCTGAGTGGAGAACGTGGTCTCTGCTCCCTGGGAGGCTCGGGGCTTCTGTCAAGGCAAACACTGACCCACGGACTGGAGGCTCAGCTCTGCGTGCTTGTCACTGCCTCGGCCTCCAAGGCTTTTTAGGGAGCTGCCTGAACCGGGGGATGCAATCTGAGCCGAGAGACAGCTGTGCAACCCCAGTGGAAAGCAGCCTGAAGGGAAATGGTTATAAGGGCATTAATGGGGCCCGGCTTCCAGCACTTTCCACCTCTCTACTCTTCACTACTCCTTGCCCTCACCAACTCACACCTCACCCCAGGGTCTCACCTGCTGCCATCCCACCACCTCCTACCCAGCTTGCACCTACCTCCAGCCCCGGCAGCACCCCCAGCTAGCTGCCTCTTCATTTACAAGCAGCATCACTAATTGCTTTTTAGGGTCCCTTTTCTGCACTCTGTTCAAAATTCACGGGGCGTTTCCTAGCCCCTTTTATGCTACTTTTCTGAACCTTTTCAGCCTCTTTTACAAACTTAGCACTCTCTGTGCCTCTTTTAGTCTTTGCAAGAAGAAAGAGACTTGAGGGTTTTTTTTTTTTTTTTGGCAGTAAAGCTCCTTCTCTCCTGCTCCCTCCTCCTCTTCTCCCCACCCCCTTTCTGCATCCCCCACCCCCCCAAAAAAAGCACACGCATTGGCCCTCCTCCCACTGAATGGGGCTTTGTGCAGGGAATTTCCGGAACATAGACCAGTGCCCAGGCCTCTGTGTGAGTAGAGGAGGGGCCCAGCCGGGCGAGGAGACCCTTAAGCCCACCCCATTACCACGGTCACTGTTTGCCCTGGATTCTCTAAAAGGCCCATTGTTGCTGGTTGCCAGGTATTCCTTAGCAACACTTAAGCCAAGCTGCCTACCCTATTTAGGCCCAAAACTTTTCAATGGCCTCCAAAACCCGTGCTTGTCAGTGCTGCAGACCGCTCCTCAAACAGCCTCAGAGGGGAGGGAGAAGCCAAACCAACCCCCAGCCATCTCTGCCTTTCAAATATCTGTGTTTGAGGCTGTTCAGGGGCTTCTAGTCATTTGCCTAGGATCAGCAGGCCAAACAATTGCAATTAAAATTTCTCCCTCCCCAACCTTGGCATGTCCCTCTCTCTCCAGTCCTCGGCCCCAGGGGCAGACTACCCTAACTTAATATTAATGTGGGACTGGGTTTCATCATGCTCTGCAAGGGCTCCTGACTCTCCAGCATTTCAAAGGAAAGCGTTTCAGTCTTTCAGGACAGCTGTGGCGCACTTGCATGCAAGGTTCTATGTTCCTCCCATCTCCCGTGAGGAAGAAAAAGGTAAAATCAGTCTGTATTCTAGAAGGGATCTTAATGATTGTGCCCAGATGATGGTCTGGGGGCCCAGATCAGGTCACATAGTTATCTTGGAACAGAAGGGGTTCCAGAGCCCAAGGCCCCTGGATCTCAATCCTGTGCCCTGGCCCACCCTAGCCCTCTTACACAGCTTCAAAGTAACATGAGCAACAGAGCGACAGAGTGAGGAAAATCCAGTCTATGCAACTGAAAAATCAAAAGCAGGAGGAGGGCAGGTTCTGATTGCAGGAGAATGTGGTACCTTCGTCCTGAGTTCTTTCTACTCCTCTTTCTAGCAGGGACATGCACCTGCCCTGGACCAGGGGCTAGTAGCCATGGACGATGAGTTTTATTTGCCACCTTCCTTTCCTCTATGTAAAGATTCCAATCATCTCTGCCAGACTCTGAATTCGAGGAGGATGGATATCACGTTCTAGAACGTGACAGCTATTCAGCTGCCTCATCCTTACCACCACACCGTTGGCATTTGATCAAAATTGAATGACTTGGCCAATGTCACCAAGCACTAGGATACAGACAAGCTGTTCCCTGTGGCCCGTATGGTCCAGCATGATCTGGCTGGGCCAATCTCCTGCTTCACCTTCTACCTTTGTCTTCCTGGCCCAGAACATTCCTGCCACATCTACCTTCTCTCAGTCCTTCAAACACAAGCTTGCTCCTGCCTCAGGTCTTGCATTTCTGTGCTTCTCTCTACTTAGAAAAATGTGCCCCCAGAGCTTTGTGGGCTTTATCCTTTGTACCTTCAAGATGCAATTCAGAAGTCATTGTCTCAGGGAGACCACTCTGTTCACCTTCTAGCAGCTTAGCTTCTCTTGTTCATTTTACATTTCTCATTGCATTTGTGATTATACATGTTCAAAATGAACTGTTATCTACTAAAGACATCTAATATGATTATATTCATCATTATTTATAGACATTTGGCACTAATTTATTATCTGATCTGTTCCCAAAAATAAACTCTATGAGAACTTTATACCATGTTTATCATTGTACTTCCAGAGTCTAATACATTGCCTGGACCATAGAAGGCTTTCAATAAATAAATTAAATGACTAAATAAGTGGCTGAATAATGTGCTCCTTGGTGGTAGATATGAAAATTAAAACTTAAGTTTTCTAGTCCTACTATGGTATCCTTTTCTGTCAGGCACTGTGAAGATGGGGATAAGAACAGCTGTGTTTTTATATAACCCAGGGTTTCCCAGACTTCTTTAAAAATTATCATTATTGTTCTTCTAAGGAATCTTTTAAGACATTTATTTCTTTATTGACCCCTATGAAATTATTAAAGATATACCATATATGTATATATCTATATAAATACTGTGGTTCTTTGAAAAGGTACAATCCATTGTAATAGCTAAGACTCCCCCACCCCAAAGACCAATTTCTGCCTCCCTAAGAATGGGATCCTTCCCCTTAAGAATGTACATTATCACCAATAGAGTTCACTCATTCAAAGGCAGTGCATGCTGTGTTCTGACAGTGCTGCAGAACTAGAGAATGGACTCTGTCCCAGATGAAAGTGGAGGCTCCTAATCTCAGCACTTAGACATGGAAGAATTCTAACCATAGTGGGGACAAAATAGTCAGAAAGGCTAGTGGCTGTCTTCACTTTGGGCTTCAGCCCAGCCCTCATATTAAAAACTTCACAAAAGCTTTTTTTTTTAAAGATCCTTAGAAAAACCCTTCCAGCTTAGGTAAATGTGATGTTAAACCACTAATCGTTAACCCCTTGCCTCTTGTTATTCAGTGCCTAATCAGATTATACAAAACCTTTCAGATGTTCTTGGTTTCCAAAGCCAGTGTGTGAGTACTAGGCAAAGTTTCTAAAATACTGGCTTAGAAGTCTAAATTTTTAAAGTTTACTACTGGATATAAATCCACAAAATAAAATTTTCAGTAAAAAAAAAAAGTTAGCTCTGCTTCCTAAAACCTCCTGTAGATGAAGGGTTGACTTGTCTAGACTCAGTATATGCATTTAGCCTCTCACTCATTCAACAAGTGTTCATGGAGTCCCTCTTAGGTGCAAGTATGGTGCTAAGGACTACAAAGATGTGCTATTTTCATAGCATTTATACATGAGTACCAGGTATAAGGGAATGGAATCTTCTTTTTGTAGGTTGCATAATTAAAGTCCTAATCATGATTTGGCCTTTCTGATATAAACTGCCTGTGGATAGTGTTCTTGAGGCTACATGAATTCTATTCTCTCCTTAGTAGAAAAGTTAGAAATGTAGGGCCTCCCTGGTGGTACAAGGGGTTAAGCACCGCACTATGAAGCAATCCGCAGCCTCTGCAGCATGAGTTCAATCCCCGGCTGGCCAGGGAGCAACCCACATGACTCAGCAGACCTCTCTTGTCTCGCCCGCTGCTCCCCTCAGCAGTGTATTTCAGGAGATCTGCCTGTTCTGCTCCCCAGTCTGTCTCTGGTGAATCCTATCACCCCCCACTACACACACACCTCTGGCCTGTACCCCAGTTCTTGTATGCATAAATAAAAAAATCTTTTAAAAAAATAGAGAAAAGTTAGATGTGTGTGCCCAGCATTGTGAACAGCTGTTTTGTTGCTGTCCCACTATCCAACCTTTCCTTCTTGTACTTATCTCAACTGCTCTCTTTAGGAGAACTAAGTTCCCTCTTCCGTGTGATTCTGGTATTGTTGTAATTCAGAGTATCCTTCTCTGCACCTGAGTGGAGAACAGATAACCCAGGTGCTGATAACAGCTGACAACTGATGACCCCAGATTCGGGTACATGGCCCCGGTGACCAAGAAGAGTATCACCCTTCTACCTCTTTTTTATTACTGCAAAATTGCTTTTTAAAAATTTTAGTTAGGGCCTCCCCTGGCGACACAGGTTGTTGAGCACCGTGCCGTGAAGCTGTCTGCACCTCTGCAGCGCAGGTTTGATCCTGGCTGGCCGGCGAGGGTCCCACATGGCGAAGCAGACCTCTCCTGTTGCACCTGCTGCTCCCCTCAGCAGTGTATTTCATCAGTCTGCCTATTCTGTTCCCCACTCTGTCTCTGGTGAATCCTCTCACCCTCCTGCGCATCTGACCTGTACCTCAATTCTTGTATAAATAAATAAATAAATCTTTAAAAAATTTTTTTTAGTTAGGTGAAGTTCGTTTATAACACTGTATGTGATTCAGAGGTATAGGACCACATCTCTTCAGATCACACCACCAGAAGAAAGTCCTGCACGACACTTCCAACCCCTCTGTTTCCAGCTCTAGTCAAAGGTCCTGAAGGAAGGAAGAGACTAATCCTAGAAGCTTGAGGTTCCTGGGGATCTTGAAGACTGCTATTATTCCTTGCTACCACACTGACCAAGAATGAACCAGAGAACAGGTCAGCCTGGGTTTTGAAAAGGAAGGTCAAGGCCACATTCCTGAATATCAAGTCTGGATTTGGATCTGGGAGTCAAGCCAGGAGTGTAGTGTTGATTATAAATAAATCAGGATTGGCAAATAGGGATGAGAGGCTTGCATCATGCACTGTTTGGGGCTTTGTTGACTTCATAGGTCAACAATAAGTAAGCCTAGTGACTGGCAGACATACAAGACCTGAGGCAGGAAAATTAGAGAGCTTTAATTACTTCTCTTCGAAATTTCTTCATCTACTGATTGCTGAGAAACATTTACTGTCCAGGTATCTTTGTTTTCTGCATATTGATGGTCCCCAGATTTTCAGATTCATCCTTTCTTTGCCCTCATCTTACCATCCTTTTCTTATCTACCCATGTGGTAGGCTAGACAATGCCTCCCCCAAAGCTGTCCATGCCCTGATCCCTCTAACCACAGGTTTTTTACATATATATATATATATTTTACATCCTTTTTCATTTTTACACAATATATGCATTTTCATCTTGGTTATATTCCCCCACACAATTCCCACCCCCCTTATTTTGACCCCAATCCCTCCCCTGCAGCCCCCTACCCCCACATAGTGTATCTCTGGTTTAGAGTTGCTTGTTGATTTTGATTTTTACTTTATTATAATTAGTCTTTTTCCTGGTCCCTTATTTAGGTTTTCTAAATTCCTGCTATGAGTGAGACCATCCGGTATTTTTCTTTTTCTTTCTGGCTTATTTCACTGAGCATGAGCCCTTCCAGCTCCATCCATGTTGCTGCAAACTGCATGTGTTTATCTTTTTTGATTGCTGAGTCATATTCCATTGTGTATATGTGCCACATCTTTTTGATCCAGTCATCTATTTTTGGGCATTTGGGTTGTTTCCATAGCTTAGCTATTGTAAATAGTGCTGCTATAAACATAGGGGTGCAGGTGCCCTTTGGAATTAATGATTCTGTGTCCTTTGGGTAAATACCTACAGATGGTTAAATATCTCGAGATGCGAGGATTATCCTGGATTATCTAGATGGGCAGGCAGTCAGGATCAGAGCCAGAGAAGCACAGGTTGGGTGATCTACTTCTGAGGATGGAGGAAGGGACCATAAACCAAGGAATGAAAGCAGATTCCAGAACCTGGGAAGAATAAGAAAACAAGATAGCCACCCTCCCACCCCCACCACCCACTCACCCCCATCTTCCAGAAAGAGTGAGGTCCCCTGACACCTTAATTTTAATCCTGAAAATCTCATTCCAGACTTCTGGAAGAAGGAAGTATATTCAGCCTATAGTGGGAGGACGGAAGGGTCACATGGCAATAGCAGTAGATGCAAGGAGTGAGGAAACAGGAGCAATAGTGCAGTCTCCTGACAATTGACCAATGAAAGTCAGAGAAAAGAAATACTATTTCTGGGCCTCCCTAGGTGGCGCAGGCGATTGAGCGCTGTGCTGTGAAGCTGTCCGCAGCCTCTGCAGCGCCAGTTCGATCCCAGCTGGCCGGCGAGGGTCCACATGGCACAGCAGACCTCTCCTATCACGCCCGCTGCTCCCCTCAGCAGTGTATTTCGTCGGTCTGCCTGTTCTGTTCCCCGCTCTGGCTCTGGTAAATCCTCTCACCCTCCCACACCTCTGGTCTGTACCCTAGTTCTTGTATAAATAAACAAATAAATCTTAAAAAAAAAAAAAGAAATACTATTTCTGAATAGGTAAGATTTGGAGAAAATAAAGGAGGACTTCTTCTGTGAGACAGGCTCAGTTAGCCACAGGTGAGGGGAGACTGCAGGTGGGAATACGGGGCACAGGAAGCATGTCAGCAGTCCAGAGCCAGAGCAGGATTCAGAGGGCAAGATGTTGATCCCCCCAATATCTGGGCCCTCCTTTTTTAGTTATACAGATCGAATTCTGTCAAACAAGATTTCCTGCAGTTTCCTAACCACAGGCAGGTCCAGGACGAGGCATTCAGACTTTTGGTGATGTTTAATTCATGGAAGGAGTGAAGTTGGAATTGAACTTGACCCACAGCAGAGGCAGAACTTAGGCAGACCTTGCCTCCCTGACTCCTGATATGTCTGCCTTTTGCTGTTCATCAAGTCTGGATCTCCAGCTACTGTTTGGTTCAAGGAGGCTTCCAACACAATTGTTTGTTCTGCAATACCAGAGTTCATTTTTGTTGCTTGCAATCTTAAAACAAAATGGGCTGCTGCAAAACACAGTGGTCTGGATCAAGTCTCTGGTAATTCAATAACCACATTAGTGACAGCCTGCTGAGACGGTGCTGCTCATAACTTCTCCCTACTCAAGACTCCTTCCCTTTCTGTCTATTTCCTCCCTCTGCCCCTTAGCGTATGCTTTCTAGTGGCTTCTCTTTACTGCCTTCTTTCAATTGATGCCCCTTCATTGTCCATATTCCCTTATGGTGGTGCCCAGCCCAGCCTCTTCAGGTGAATGCTGAGATCACCATAAGGCATAGAACACCATGCTGGGCAGAAATCTTAAACCACATGACTTAGATCATCAATCATAGCTTCCTTTGGGGCAGCACTGGCCCCTGGTCTAAATAGCTGTGATCAAATTCAGGTGCATAGAAAGCCTCAAGATGGATACAAAAGGTGACTGCCCTCAGAGAATACTGTAGGTGGGCAGCACCCTGAATACTGCACAGGCACCAGCTGTTGCTGGAGTGAGAAAGAGGTGAGGGTAATATATGGAGAAGAGCTGAGTATGGAAGCTACAAGGGTGAGGCTTACAAATGAGGGGTGTCCCGGGGTCTTAGCAGAGAGAGCCAAGGAATTCAAGGCTGATAAGATTACCCTGGTGGATATTTTGATAGACATTTTGCCTTGCCCTGAGTTGCTCAAGCTGAAACAGGTCCAGGAAAGCAAGACACATGGTAACTTAGAACAAGGACAGACTGATGTAGGCCATAAGGGTTATGGGGTGTGTGAATGAGGATGAGCTAATGAGGACCTTGTCAGGAACCCTAAGACTTCAAACAGTTCTAAGTGGGCTGACGGCCTCCCTCAACTCCGAGTAGGACATTCATCAACTCTGTGGCAGGAACTACTAACCTTTCAGGTGACAAATATCCAGTTAAGAAAGCAGCCCTGCTTCTAGAGTCGTGTAGAGGTTTAAGTTATAGTTGATGGTCAAAACTGTGTGATGTTCACTTAGAAAAAGCCCAGAGAAATTGCCCTAGTTTCTGATAGCACATGATTCCATCAAACCCAAAATAAAATGCAATTTTAATACTTAGCATTAGTGAGAAGTTTGCACTTTAGAAAATGCTTTTAACTATTTAACTATATCATCTTTGAGGGCCCTATGGCCAGATACTGAGTTAAGTATGTTCTATATATATTTATTTAATCTTTGCAATATACCTTATTATAGAGGATAATATAACCTTTTCACAGAGAAAGAAATTAAGGCTTAGAAAGTTGAAATGCATGCCCACATTCACATAAAATTAAGAGTGCAACTTAAGATTGCTCAAAAAAAAAAAAAAAAAACCCAGCCCCAACCACTACTTTCTATTTCATCTTTCTAAATATGAATAAAAACCCATGAGGATGACATTTATCGCTGCCATTTTAAAGAAGATGGATTGTAGAAAAATTATGGGATTAAGGGATTTATTCTAGGTCACAACACTAAGTGACTATGAACCAGGTCTGGAACCCAAATCTTTTGATACCAAAAGAGTTGCACCAGGATACAATAGAAAGATCATGTCCTTAAAATTAGATTTATGTTCAAATACCTGTTGCAGAACACATTTACTGTGTAATGAAGCCAACTTTCTCTATAACTCTTACCTATAAAATGGGATTTTTATACCTACACAGTGGGGGAGTTGTAGGATTCAGTGAGGCAACTTACATGCCATAAATGTTAGCTTCCTTCTTTCTCTCCAAAGTCTTTGCTCTTTCCACTAAGCTTATAAAATGGCACAAGCTCAAACACCCACATTTTCACATAAAGAGAGGAAGTCCAAATTATCCATGGATGGTGTTCCAAGGATTTCTTTAGCAGATATTTGGAACCCTGAATGAAGTTTCCAACACAAGTAATTCCATAGATGTATTATGACTTGAGTTCTGTCTCCCCCAAAAAGTTAAAATTTTAACTTCTGGAACCTGTGAATGTGACCTCATCTGGAAATATCCTTGAAGATGTAATCAAATTGATTTCATACCAGATGTGACTGAGCCCTAATTCAATGACTGATCCTTTTAAGATGAGGGAAGCTTGGACACATGCACAGGGAAAAGAATACCAGAGGACATTCAGAGACAGATACTACGTCAGGCATCTCTAAGTCCAGGGAAAGCAGTGTAGTCAGCAACCACCAGGCATCAGAGGGAGGTCAACAGATACCTTGATTTCAGACTTTTGGTCTCCAGAACTGTGAGAGAGTAAATTTCTGTTGTTTTATATTATCCACAGGTGGTGTTTTATAACAGTTCTAGAAAAAGAATACCATGTATTAAGTGGTAAGTCAGCTTTAGCTGCCTCCAAAATAGAATCAGAACAAAACAGCAGCCATATATTTAGCTAATAGTGATAAGGGTCTTCAATTTGGGCTCTGCTGAGCTGTTCTTCTGGTGTTGGCTGGGTTTGTTCATAAATCTCTGTTAGCTGCCAAGTCTGTCAGAAACAGCTGGTCTCTGGGCGCCACAGCTGGAATGACTGGTCTCTGTACCACTTGGTCTCTAATCTTCCTGCAGACTTGCCTGGACTACCTCTGAGGACAGCAGGACAGGGTTCCAGAGGGATACGGAGCAGAAACATACAGTCTGTTGAGATCCAAATTTGGGAGTTGCATGTCACTTTTGCAATATATTCCACTGACCACACAGGTCACAAGTCCAGATTCAAATTGAAGATATCATGTATATGTTGACAGAAAGATCTGCAAAGTCATGTGACAGAGACTTGGACACAGGTATCCATTTTTACTAACATTCCAGCTCAGGAGGTAAAGAAAGACACCATCCTCCTCAAGAGGGACCTGCAGTGAGTTCTGCTCAGTCCCTGCACCCACCCACCCCCAATACACACACAAATTACAGGGTGAGGGGTATTTCTGTATTTCCTTTGCCCCTGCCTATTGGGTATCTGGGGCCCCACCCTCCTTCTCTTGGGTTTACAAGTCTACTGGGATATTTAGGGGGAAAACTATTACTATGGGTGTGTCAGATGAGGAAGAAGTCAAGTCTTGGGATACACCTTTTGCCCCACTCTCCCACTCTTGTACAAGGGTAAGTTCTAGAGCTACAGAAGGCATTTGTCATGTTAACCTTACATCTGCTGTCCTCTGGACACCAGCGATGGTGGATCAAGTTCACTCAAATGAGGGCTTGGCAGTCTAAGATGACTCTGCTTCTGGGCACTCCAAAAACCTGCATCTCCAATTCCTGGATGCCTGGTCCTAGGGCCCCACTTCTTTCTTCAGTCTTTCTCCTAAAAGGTTTATTTTAGCCAGATTTCCCTGTTAAAGGAAATGAGCCAGTTGGACCAAGTAGAGGCTATGGCCCACCAGGGCCCCTGTCCCTTTGGAAAAGGAATACTACCAGCTTCAACTAATTGCCACCAAATGGGAGGGTATGCCCTTATTCCCAGACTTTCCATATTTTTAAATGAAGCTAAATATCTGTATTTGTATGTAAAATCCAAGGAATTTTAAGTAGGGTCAATTAAAATTCTAAGCATGTGTTATTATAAAATTCTAAGATGTGTTAATTGGAACCTATCTTTAGGCTAGATTTGTCCTGAGGGGCACCAGATTGTGAATTTTGGGGAAGAAAGGAATATTCCTTTACTTCTGTTTCCAATCTTCTCAATCCCTCCCCTGAAGCAATCAGTACCGAAGTGACTGGCTTCTTGACATGGGACCTGGTGGGGAATAGAGGACAGAGAGGTTTCTGGGAAAGTGTGGGCAACGAGAACCAAAGCATATGATTTATGAGTGGAACAACTTCATGTGAAGTCAGTCTGCTGGGGCTTCCAGCACGACCATGCCATGCAGGACTGGGATCTGGCAGGTGGATTGATCCCTTGCTAATCCAAGTGCAGTCCAGGGACCCACAGAATCAGTGCCACCTGGGAGTTCGTTAGAAATGCAGGATCTCAAGCCCCCAGGAGGCTTCCTGAATCATAATCAATATTTTAACAAAGTCCTCAATTGGTTCTTATGCACATTTAAGTTCATGGAGATCTGAGTCCCAGGTTCCTGTCAATCAAATGCGATAACAACATCAATCTCAAATGATATATAAAGATTAAATGAGTTAAGGAATTTAAATATAGCACCTAGCACAATGCCCAGCACATACCACACAATCCTCTTAAACAAGCAAAGCTTGCATTTCTAAGCCCACAAATAAAGAACTATGCAAATTATAAAGAGAATCACATGCAAGAATCAAACCTCCCCCATACCAATGTTTCTGTGAAGAAATTCTTCCTGACCTCTGCCTCGGAACCCCACTTTCCCTGCAGCCCTGTCAGGACGTATCATGTAAGAAACACCTGGGCAGCTTGCTAGACCACGTCAATCCCAGACCACTTCAGTCTGAATCTTGAGAAGTAGGAACCAGGCCTACTGTCATTTTTAGTCCCCAGGGGGCCTTTCAACATGTAAAGTTGAAAACCATGGGGCTGAGTGAGAAGGTTGCCCTCAGCTAGCTAAGGCACTGAAAACCACTCAGTCTCAAGGAAAATGACAATCAATAGACTTGTCCTCTAGAGACAAGGTCTTTGCTTTAGAGACGCACTCTCTGAAGAATGCTTCCTCTCCATGGGTGCTTGGCTGACTCCCTCATCTCCTCACAATCACTGTCAAACCCCACTTTCTCACCCAGGCCTACCGTGACCCCCATAGCTTGTGTCGTAATCTGTCTCCAAACTCCACCCCATGGCACGCCTCTCCCCTTGCTCTGCTCTGCTCTTTCCTTTCCCATAGTACTCACAACCCTTGAACACACATAACTAACTTATTAATCATCTATATTGTTTTTTTAAGAGTTATTTATTTATACATACAAGAACTGGGGTACAGGCCACAGGTGCGGGGGGGTGAGAGGATTCACCAGAGACAGAGTGGGTAACAGAACAGGTAGATTGACTGCAATGCACTGCTGAGGGGAGCAGCAGGCAAGTCAGGAGAGGTCAGTCACCTGCGCTATGTGGGTAGCTCTCTGGCTGGTGATCGAACTCTTGCTCCAGTGGCTGTGGATAGCTTCATAGTTTGCATCTTAATCCCTTGCGCTACCAGGGAAGCCCAATCATCTATATTGTTAATGATGGTCTCTCCCCTCTATAATGTAAGCTTTTGGGGCTCAAGGGTCTTTGCTTTCTCCCCTAAATATCTCAAGAGCCTGGTGGAAAAGCACCAAGTACATGATGGTTGCTCCATACATACCTGCTGAATGGATACAAACTGGAGCCAGAAAGCTCTGCTAGATTGTTTGTCAAGCCCAGCCTTCTCAACGACCCCATGAGAAGTAGCAATGCAATGAGTAGAAGCAATGAATCCAGGGTCACCCACCAAGGCTGAACCAGGACTAGACCCAATACGCAGCACCCTGCCACTCCAATAAGCAGGTTTACTGGCTAGAAATGTGCCCACAAACTGCAAATTTTAAAGCCTTTGTCTCTGCCTAGGTTTTTAAGAAATACACTCTGTTTTTAGAAGGCATTATTAGCCAGATTTGGGACCACCGCCGTGGACTATGAAATCACTCACACCATCTATAGATATGGGGTTTTACCAGTTTTTTCTCTTTTTTTTTTCTTTTGAGTGATTTTTGTTTGTTTTTTGTTGACCCTAATCTGGACTGAAATAAAGACTCCGTGAGATCTGCACTTTGGATTTTGTAAATGAGCCCGCTGCTCATCGCACTTTGCAGCAAGATAAGGCCCAAATGGTATTTGCAGAAATGCTTCACTATCTCTGGAGCAATCCGGCTCCTGCGAGGGCCCCTTGGTAACAGCTTGGCAAATCCGCAAAAGGAATGCGACTATATAGTTTGTGTGTGGACCGCGGAGTTATTATGGCTTCCAAATTGCCTAGCAGGTCATTAATCATAGGCCAAGATAGGCCATCGCTGCGGCGGGGCGTGAAAGCGCCCGCATAAAGCCAGCGAAATCATGTTTAACATGCAGCCCTTGCCAGGGTAGATATGGACGGGGCAGAGAGAAGGAAAAAAATCAGTCCCCTTTTAGGAAAGAAAACTTCTACTTATCTTTGATTTGCATTCGCCCTCCCTCAATAGTCCTTAAGCCTGTTATTTAATTCATCTCGGTGCCAGGGTTCGTCACAAAGCAAAAACCCTAAGCGAGACCTATGCAGCGAGTGACCTCCAAACCCCCTGTCTTTTCTTGTCAGTTCTATGTCATTTGTGCAGTTGAACTCCACCAATTTGAAATGCTGACCTCTTCCAAAGACAACCTTATTCTCCTCCGCTGAAAGAAAGGCCCAGGGCCCACAAACCACTCAAGCGCGAGATGGCAAGAAAAAAGAAAAGTGGTTGACTCGTAAATCAATTTCCACAGCCCACCCAAAACCCACACGCACATTTCATTTGTATAATTTTTTTTTAATTATTGAATGGATTTATAAAGGTGAGGGCTTCAAGAGCACAATAAAAAAAATTATGAATCTGGACCCCCAAAAATTGGAAGTAGAGACTCATTTCTTAGTGGGTCACAACCACATGGGGGGCTGCTCCTCTTCTTTTACATCTGGACTCCCTGCAATTGTTTGGAAAGTTGAAAATAAAATGCAGGAATAAAGTCCCATGTTATTGGTAAAGGTGAAAAAAAGATAGGGACCAGGAGACGAACAGAAAAACAATATTTAAGTCATGGAATCTACGAGATTTTAGGAGTAAAGCCTGGGCTGTGCAATGGCCTATGGGGATTGTGCCCTAAAAGGACTTGTGTGTCTACGTTCGGGCTCCACTGTGCCCGCCAGGACCTGCCTGCCCAAGACAGAGCTAGGCAAGCCCCTGCAACCCATGCTTTGTGTGTGTGTGTGTGTTTTATTGTGTTTTTTTTATTGAGGTAATAGTTTACGACTGTATATGACTTAGGGATATAGATTCATTCATCAAACATGCCCCCCAGCAAGCTCCAAGAATTCACCGTAGTCCTTTGAACCCCCCCAATCTCAGTTCTGCAATCAGCTGTCTAGGGTTTGTTTTGGTTTAGTTTTGCTGGTCCTTTTTTTGTTTCTTTATATCCCATAGATGACTTATTTTAACGGATCCCCTCCAGCTCCATCCATAGTGTTACAAATGGCAAAATTTCATCTTTTTAAAAAAAAACCAGATTTATTTCACTATGTGCCTATGCCACATCATTGTTCATTTATCTATTGTTGGGCACTTAGGTTGTTTCCATACCGTAGTTATTACACAGCGTGACAATGAACATAGGAGTGCATTTATCCCTTTGAATTAGTGTTTTTGCATTCTTTGGGTAGATACTTAGGAGTGGAATTGCTGGATCATATGGTATATGATATATAAAATATTTTTACTATCTTGAGAAACCACTGTACTACTTTTATAGGGAATGGAACTGTCTATATTGCCACCAATGGTATAAGAGATTTCTTTTTCTCCATGTATTCTATGAAACTGACACTATTTATTTCTGGTCTTTTTGACCACAGTGTGTGGTGATATCTCACTGTGTTTTTTTTTTAAAGATTTATTTATTTTTATACAAGAGCTGGGGTATAGGACAGAGGTGTGGGAGGGTGAGAGGATTCACCAGAGACAGAGCGGGCAGATGACCAAAATACACTGCTGAGGGGAACAGCAGGCATGACAGGAGAGGTCTGCTGCACCATGTGGGTATCTCCCTGGCCAGCCGGGAAGTGAACCTGCGCTGCAGAGATTGCGGACAGCTTCACAGCGCACTCAACCCGCTGCACTACCAGGGAGGCCCCTCACTGTGGTTTTGATTTGCATTTCTCTGATGCATGACATGACCTGTAATTTACATAGTCAATAATTTTTTTGTACTAAGTTGATCACTTCTGTTAGATTTTTTGCTAGTTCTTTCCCCATCAAAAACAGTGGTCTCACTCATAGTGGGAGTTTAGAAAACCTAAATAAGAGACCAGGAAAAAGAATATCCATAATAAAGGAAAAATCAAAATCAACAAGCAACTATAAACCAGAGACACACTATGGGGGGTGGGGGAGAGGAGGGATTGGAGTCAAAATAAGGGGGGGTGCAATTGTATGGGGAATATAACCACGATGAAAATGCATACATTGTGCAAAAATGAAAAATTATGTAAGAAATATATAAAAATAAATTAAAAACAGTCATCAACTATATGATGTTATTTAATTAAAATTGTTAATGTTATTTAATTAAAATCTGCATCTTTTGACCACCTACCTTGTTTCTGCATTCGGTGTTTGGGATATAAAATACAGTCCCTTTCCCAGATACTTGACAATCTAGTGTGAAAAGAAGATATAAAAGCTCCCTCTTGTAGAAAAAAAATTATGAGAATAGAGTATGAGTTTCTCCTTTGATATGTGAACCAGTTTTTCTTATGTTTTCCCTCCACACCATTTTCTTCCTGCCTGCATTTTTTAGGCTGAGAACAAAAGTCCCAAGTCAGTTTGCATTTTGCTATAGACTATTCTGTTCCTTACACTTCTGATACCTAAAGGATAAAAAAAGGAAAGGAAAGAATAGTTATTGTCTTGCGTTTTATAAATTAAAGAGTTTCTCTCTACTATGAAGCACACACTAATGATGCTTCCTCCGCCCAAGATTTGTGATACATTGTTAGCCAATTAATGAGTATTCACAAATTGCTGTAGTTGTGTGAGATGGAGTTTCCCTGATCATAGAGTCTCCTGGATCCTTGAAATATGTTCTCAATGCTCTGAAATACTCAGTGTAACTCCTAGTGGTCAACATGAAACAACTCATCATTTCTTTTCTTGCTCTAACAGATTCTACTTAATATAAATGATTCTGGCCACATTCTGAATTCTAAACACTATTCAAAATCATTTAGTTGTGATCATTTTTCCACTCTAGGTAAAAGGAAGAACTATAAACAGACAAACATTTTTAATAAGGGCTTCTAAATAACAACAGAATGTGCAAAAGTTCCAAAGAAAAAGTGATTAATCAGTGTAAGGTGCAATCAGAGGCGGCTTCCTGAAGGAAGTGATATCTGAGTTGCACTTAAAGTTGTACTTACTCCAGAACAACAAAGAGGTTATATGTAAGGTGGCATGTGCCACCAAACCTACTTCTGATAAAAGTGATAACTGACCTCCCTCATAAAATGATGAATAAAGTCATTTCCCTGTAATTTAGCATGCTTGGGAGAAGCATATATAGTAAATGACTCCTTCTGGAAAAAAGCTTGCTTATAAAGATAAACAAAAATTAAGCAAATGACCTCCAGGACAGCGACATGCTGTATTCATCTTTACAACCCCACTACCCAGTGTAGACATGGCTTCCCTACAAGCTAAATGAATGATGCGAAGCAGAAAACAATCTTTTTCCATCAAGGAGTTATTTTATTTATGGGATAGCAGACATTTAAATCTGATGACTTGTTACTAAGTCCATTGGATGAACTCTCCTCCTGCCCAGGCTACATAAACCAGGGAACAGCACACAGAACACATAAGAAGTTACTGATCACTTCACCAATGTGGCTGACATGCCCTGCAAAGGAAAATACCCAGGCTCTTTCAGCAAACTAGTGCCTTCTGGTACCACCCATGGCAGGCAGTGATGAAACACCCTAAAAGGTACAATAGTGCAACAACACTAAGGAGGGGAGCACCCAGGAGACCTGGAGGAGACCTGGTGTTCATGCGAGAGAGAAGATGAAAGAAAGGCAATCTCAACTGATGCTCAGATCCAAACAGAAATTCTATTTGATTGCATATATTTTACATGTTATTGACCCCTTAACTAAGAAACACTATACAGTGAACAGAGGTTACCAGGAACAAGATAACTGAATGAGCAGAGACATCTTACCTGAGCACAATTTCAAGAATTGCCACTCTGTCCACCTTATCCATTTCCAACCAAGAGGCACAGGCACAGATAGCATCTAACGTTGACCTTGTTCTCACCATCATCATCATCCCTCAAGAGCAAAGTATGACTTGAAAACCAAATTCTGGGTTTTGTTTTTTGTAAATTAAGTTTTACTGTAACATAGGTACACCCTTTTATTTATTTGTAATTTATTTTATATATTTTGTCATTCCTGGCTACTTTCCAACTTTCCTTTCTCAATCGCACGTTGAGTAAGAGCCCACAAAACTCAAAATTGACTTATTACCCCTACCAGAAATAGTTTGCTGAGCCTTCCTCCAAAAGATATTTGAGGTTTTTGTTGTCGTGGCTTGATGTTGAGTTTTGCTTTGCTTTGGTCTGCTGAGGATCTGAGCACCTTTCCCATGTATGTTCTTAAATATCTGGTAGAAAGCAGAGCCCACTCCTAGTAAAAAAAAAATGGGCAGGTCAGTAGTGGGGACAGCTGAGAATCCATTTTTGTTCCACAGCAGCTGGGGCTATTACTATAGACAATCAGATTTCAGCCAGTGACACCATCCAGGTCAGTTGGATACCTTGTGTCTAGTCCTGGAGGTGGTGTCAGAACAAATGGCAGCGTCCAGAAGTTGAACGAGAAGAGACCGCCATTGTTGGGAATTCCCAACATTACTGAGTATGGTGTTAGCCAAGGTTTTGGTTGCTACTCAGTTTTATCTTTCCTGTGCTATTTTCTGACCTTGGAATCATCCTTTCCAGTATTTCTATGAACTACTCAAAGCTTTCAATAAGTTTCCTTTCATTTTAAATCTGCCAGAGATTCTGTCTCTTGCAGCTGAGAGATTCAACTGATAAAACCATCTATTTTTCTTTTTACGTCCATGTAACAGCTAGCAGATTACAAATCACCCTCATCTAATTTGTTCTGTTCATAAGATAACCCTGTGAAGTGTGTCTTTATGCCTGCTTCACAGATGAAGGGACAGAAGCTAAGTGAGGTTAAGCAGTTTCTTTGAATCAACACCAGAATCCCTTTGGATGAAAGTGCAGGCTCTCCTTCTACAGTGCCAAGCAGGCAGAATGCTTTTTAGCTTTTTACCATCATGCACATGCTCACTGGTTTTCCGTGTAAGTCACACAAATCCCATCTCTTCTTCAGAGGCTGCAGAGGGTCCAGGGCTCTGTGAATGCTTCCCAGCATATTGTTTTTTACCCTTCCTTGATTCCCCGCCCAGGTGGCTTTATTTTCCATTTGAAAATGTCATCAGCACGTCATTAGCAATGCACTGTTACCTGACAGTAGGAAGAAGCGTCCCCAGGCCATATGGCTGAGTTTAATCTACATGGTCACGGTGTAATCCCGTTGAAATGGCTTCCCTTTGCAATCAAAACCGAATTTCACACTTTACCAAGATGGGGACAGCTCTTGTCTCCCCCAGAGTAATATAGATCTCCCCAGGCAGCCAAGGCCAATGGAAATGGCTTTCTTCTCTAGGCCCGCAGCAGGTGGGGGGCAGGGCTGGGAGGTCAACATGAATAGGAAGAGGCAAGAAAGGAAAGGCAGGAACTCTTGGGGAATTAAGAGTCCAAAGTAATCCTCTGCATTCCCCACCTATGGATTACCAGTAGGGACATTCGACCCCTGGTCCTTTGGAAAAGTAAATTTGGAATATGGCACCTGGTAAGATTGGTAGCTTCATCTTACCCACCATTGCTGTTATCTCCCCAGATGGGCTAAAATTAAAATCACTGCCCAAAGAATGGCATTATGTCAGACCAACTAGTTAATCAGAATTCCAGGAACACCTTAAGCAAATATCCTCCCTCTGTTTATTATAACTCCTCTTAGTCCAGTGTACGAGAGTCCCTGCTATAAATAAATATGAAAAAAAAATCCTGAATGTCACCAGTGATGTGTAGTCAGCAGAATAAGATAATGAGGCATCACTTATTTAACTTACCAATAGATAAAGTTGTTCGTACAATAGGATATCTGTTTGTATAATAGTACTCAGTAAGGATTGAAGAAGTTGGTGATTCAGAAATATGTAACTACTACATATTTTCAAATCTTCCTAACTCAGCAATTTAAAGGCAAGTGTCATGTAAGTCTTTTTCACAACTGCATCCTGAAGGCTTCTAGAATAGACCCTGAGAAAATATTTGCTGAATTAATAACTAAGCTTATTAATGTTCATATATTATAGAACCATGAATTACATAATGCCATTTTCGTCAAAATGTATAAATAATCATTTGATCACTGGATTTCTCTAGTTGATAGGATTATAGGTGACAGCTATTCTGTTCACTTATATATAGTATATCTCAGCTCTATGCCATGTTATCAAATATAAATCTTTATCACCATTTAAAGTTCTGCACAATATATCATTATATGAGGTTGCTAATACTAAAGTTCCAGGTTCATATCTTTCAACATCATAAGAAAATGATTATATCTAATTAATATAATATATATACATATATTTTATGTATTACATGGCCCTTGACCTTGTATCTTTTGAACTATTTTTTCCCTTAGAAAACACACCTAGAATTAAAATTTGCATGTCTATTTCCACCTGCACAGGATCTCTAGCAACACATTAGCTGTTCATTGAAATATATACCCTATTTAGAAGCCACAAACTAAGCCCCCCATGTGTGTGCCAGCGAAGCAGAGTCATATTCCTGAGAACAGGGAGATGTGTGTTATCAGGGATCCTTTTGGCCACTCCCTCAGGAAAGGACTGTCTGGAGAGGGAACACGTCTGATGCCTATGCCTCATTCTCTCCCAAGTTCAGCTCCATCTCTTCGTCTCTCCACCTCTTCTTCAGGGAATGGACACTTCACGAACTGTCTGAATGATGAAGCTGGTAGGTTCAGTCTGGCTCCCTCCCAGGGCTTCGCTATTTGCTCATTCTGGTTTTTTTTTTTTTTTTTTTCAAGAATTTTCAAGGGGACGGGTCTTATCATCAGTTTACATCAACCATCACTGGCGAACACTGAAGTTATGCAAAGTCTACAGTGTCCACTTCAGCAGTCTTCTGTCATGAGCTGGTGAGGTGGGGGAGCTCAAAGGCTGGCCTGCATTTCAAACAAGAGTGGATTCTGAACATCTTCAGACAATGCGCTATTTTCATAAAATAGCCCCAAAGTAGACCTCGTGTTTACATGCCTCCATTATTTTTGACCTGCGGTCCATGAGGTAATAATTATAAATCAAGGACAGAAGCTGTTTTCTGGAAGACAAAGAAGGTTGCCCGGAGAAGCAGGAAAAAGAAAAAATGTGCGAGAGACAAAGAAGAACATGAAGACATTTCTGCTCTCTGGAAACCCAAGCATTCATATGAGGAATCAGCAAAAAGACAATGCCTAAGGAGCTGACTGGCTCTTGCAGAATTATTAAACATGCCGGGGATTATAAACCCAGCTTTTCTTGTTTTCTGTCTTTTTTTTTTTTTTTAAGTTGGTGTCATTCAGCTTCAGAGTTGATGGATGATTGGAAACAGAGTAGGTGGTGACAGCAACGCTGGAATAGATGCAAATTTAAATAATCTCAGTAGTGTCAGAGGCAGTGGAGGTGATGCTCATCCTCTGAATCTCTACAAATGATTTACTGACAGATTTCCTTCCTGTTTCCCAAAGTTCTGAGTCACCCCAAGAATGCTGAAGAGGATAAGACTCTCGGAGGGGGAGGACCTCAGTCCTTCTGCCTGTTCTGCTCCCCACTCTAGGTCTGGTGAATTCTCTCACCCTCCCGCGCTTCTGACTGTACCTAGTGCTTGTATAAACAAAACGAACAAACGAACAAACAAACAAACAAATAAATAAAACATGCCGCTATTAAAAAAAAAAAAAAGACTCTTGGAGGAGGAGACAAGGAACCAATTCTAACTTCTAGTGTCTTCCTTTTCCAAGCAATGCAATCACTTCTTGGGACTTCATTTCTCCATCCATAAAATGGGCTCACATATTCCTAACCCTGGCCAGGAAGTAAGTGACAGCAAGACACTTTGCTTCCACTAACGGCTGACTACTCCATTCTTGGAGATGCTAACACTCTTCCACACTGTGAGACAGTCTCCCTAAGTCCCATTGCCATGGGGTGTGCTTTACCTCAACATCCTGCTGCCATGAACACTGCAGAATGACAGAATACGAAATCCCCCGATGATTTAACTATGGCCACAGCATTTTTGTTTCGTGGCTATAAGTGCAAGCTCGTCATCTATTTTCCTGAGACACAAAAATAAAAGACTAAATCCCAGTTCATGTTCAATTGAATTTTCTTGAGCATCTACTATGTACTGGATACCATGCCAAACAATTTTGTAGATTTGTTTTATTCTAGCTTCATAATTAGGTGTTATTATATGCACTAATACAGATAAAGAAACAAAGATTTGAATCTCTACCTAGTTGAGGGTATATGCAGAATTCCAATCAGACCAGACCTGACAACCCCACAAATATTTTCGCTAACAAAATTATATCCAAAGAAAGCCCAAAGGGCCTTTCTATGGAATTCCTCCTTTCATTTCCCCCCCTCTTTTCCCTCTGTCTTCCTTCCTTCTACAACTTTTTGCATGTCCAGCATCTGCCAGAAATTATTCTGGAATCAAGGAATATAAAGAAGACAACAAAGAACATGATTGTATATTAGGAATGTTTTCAGAAGCAAACAAGCATGAGCTGGTCTCTGCGTCTTATTGGAGAAACTGCAGGCTGGATTATGGCGGAAAGAACAAACAGGATGGGAGAGCCTGGCTCTGTCCCTACCTCGCTTTGTGGTCAAGTATTAGAGCTTCTCTGCACCCCTCTGTTTGTTTCACAATCCCCTTACAGGATTGCCCTGATGGTGAATAAAGTAAGATGTCTGGCACTTGGGAAAATGCTCCATAAATGGGGGGGGGGGTGGTAACCATGTGCATATCTTCTAGCCGTGTCCACTGTACTCAAAGGTCCTGTCCTACCGCCTTGGTCTGGGAGTTCTGTCCCTCTGCCCATCCGTGGGACTGTCTCGTGTGACCTCTCCCAGGCAACTTGTGCTGACTCTGAGAAGGCAGAAGCTGGGGTATCCCTGTGCCTCCTGACACTGCAGAAACCACCCTGAGGCCAGCTCCATCTTGGGCTTTCAAACCCCTGCTCCTGTGGCTGGCGGTGGCTTCAAGGGGTGGAGGGCCAATTCGCCATGGAGTTTGTATCTGCAGCAGGCCTGACAGGTTGGGGGAGGAAGGCGTTAATGTTTTCTGACAGGCGACCCCTAATTGTGGGAGCTTTTCTTCTTGGCCTTTCTGTGAAATTCTGACTTAGGCAAGCAGCATAACAAAGTGGTAGGACATTAAGGGGGGCTTGCACTACACTGAGCTGGGGGTGGGGGGATGGCCCAGCATTATTCATGAAGACTTTCAGCTGTTTTTGTCTTTTAACTAACCTTTGAGTCTGATCAGAGGGCTGGCCAGCCTCCCTTTCGCCAAAGGCCCCGCTGGCACCTGGACAATGAGGACAGACTGTTTTTCCTGGTAAAGCTAGATGGCTGGGGGAGGCCTGGCCAGCCGACTGGGGCTGGGAGGGGAGGGCTAAGAGAAGGGGGGGCTTTACTTGTGTCTTGGTCTTGGGGACAGAGGTGGTTAATGATAGAATTTTCCATCCCCCCACTACCCCTCCAGCCCAAGCAATCACCCTCTGACTGCAGACTGGACAACTTCATCCAGGAAAAATGCTGTGGCTGGTTTCCCATTTAATCTTCAAATGCCACACTTGCCCTGCCACCAAGATCTTTCCTGTGCTTTCTCTGCCTCCCCCACTCCCACCTTTCACAGGCCTCCCTGCGGGGAAGAGGGTGCCCATCTAGAATTGTGGGGGTGTCGTGTAGTTTTTTTTTTTTTTCCCAAATTGTAAATAAGCTGGCCAAAGCGGGAGAGCGCAGAGGCTTGAAGACAGGAGTGGAAGATGGAAGTTAAGGGAGGGAGAGGAAGCACAGGGGGAGAAAGTGACTCCAGGACAATTAGACCCAAAGAAAGGCAGGCGGAGTGGCCGAGCGCAGCGGCCGCAGGGGCCGGCGGAGGGCGGGGCTCGGCGCGGGCGAGTCCAGAGGCCGCGTGCGGGGCCGGGCGCGATGGAGCCCAGCGGTGCGCCCCCCTCCACCCCCCGCCCGCCGCAGGGGCGCAGGGAGCAGGGGGGAGGTGCCCTGTCAGCGCGCTCGCTTTTGGCAGGTGCCGAGCTTTTTGTCCACTGCGTCCACTTCCTGCCCTGCCAGCCCAGACGCAAGACCCGGCCCTCTCCAATGCACGCTGCAGAAAGTGACTCCCTTCAAGGAGTGTGGGTTGGCGCCTTTCCCCCCCATTCCGTCCCCAAAATAGCCCTGGGAGCCAGCGCATCAAAGGCGGCTTTGTGAGCGGCCGCCTGCAGGCTGCCTGGAGGGGGGCGCACGTGGGACTTTCTGGGAGCGCGTCCCGCTCCTTCTCCAACAGCTCTTCCTTCTCTCATTCATTCTTCTGCGCTGCTCCTTCTTTGTCCCTTTCTCCTTCTTGTTTTCCTCCTGCTTTCCCGCTCCCTCTTGTCCTCTCTCCAGCTGCCCCCCTCAATTTTGTTGCGCCCTCCTCTCTCCCCGGCTCTCCAAGTCTTCTCTTCTCTCTCCCTTTCGCCTCTCCCTCCCTCCCACCTCCTACCTCTTTCTCCTTTTCACACCTCTGGAGGGCAGGTGGGGGGCCCTCCCCTGCCCTCCCCACGCGCTCCCCCACCCCGCCCTGGCCGTCAGGTAGCGCGAGGCCGGCGCGCGCAGCTGACAGCGGGCGCATGCCTGCAGCCAATCGCCGCCCGGATGCGCTGCAGCCTGAATAAATCATTAAGCCTGACACGCGCTCCGGGCCGGAGCTCTGCGCTGCAACTTGCTTCCTGCCATTAACCTACACACCCTCTTTTGTAACAACCTAATCTTGCATACAAAGGAAGAAGGAATATCACTTCGACCTGCGCAGGAGCCCAGCCCCAGGGTGCGGGCAGTGGGACGTGTCAGCGAATCGGCTCCTCTCCCGCCTTTGACTCCAGAGAACCTGGACTTTCTGGGGAAATCCGAAACATCACTTCTTGGCCCAGGAATGGAGAGAAGATAAAAATGTTCAGACTTCTCTGCAGTTGGGGAAAAAAAAAAGGTTGAGGGATTTCTTGCACCAGAGAGTCTGTCTGTCCTGCTTTAAAAGGGGGTAGCGGTAAAATGCACTTCTTGGGGAGCTCCCTCTAGAAGATACAAGCTATGTTTGCTTTATTTCCTCTTCCTTTTTAAAATGAGGGCGTAAATGTCTCAGTGAATGAATGGGTGAATGCAAAGCAGCAACAACTTCCCCACAGCATCAAAGCCTTGGCTTTTCTTGGTGACCAAGACCCCAATATCACCTCTCGACCTTGGTCAGGGGGAGCCTCAGGAGGGGGGTTCTCGTGCATCCATATGGACTCTGGCATCTCTAATGTCCTTTCTTTTTCTGGTCATCTGGTGATCTATGCAAGGGAAGGCATTGCCCTCCTTTTTCAATAGAGAAAACTGTAATTGACTTTTTTTTTAAATTGGTGCAAACTTTCAATCATTCATTCTTGATTCGAAAAGATGAAGTGATTTTCTAGAGCCAGGTTGGTTGTGAACAGAGCTAGGTTTATCTCTGCCTTAGGAAATTTCTTCCAGGAAACTAAGGCATCCCTGAGATCCTGTGTGGGAGTAGCCCTGGACCAGCCACCATCAACAATAACTTGAAAGTGTAAATGAAAAGAGTTTGTGGGAGACACACGGATGAGGGTGGTGCTAAAGGAACCAAAATGATACAGCATGGCAGGCAGAGACAAGTAAATAATGAGTGGGAGTCCTTTCCACCTCTGGGCTTGAAGGGGGAGAAGGCTTCTCTTCTATTACTCACCTCAGCAGGAGCTGCCACCTGGGGAGAGAAGCCCCTGCTAAGAGCCCCAACCCTAGAGTAGAGCCACAGCCAAAGCAACGCAGCCCCAGCAGTGAGAAGTGGGGATCTAAACATCCAGACCTGCCTCCCCTCCTACCTCCTGACCACACGTTGGTGCCTCCCACCGGCCAAACCCAACAGAAAGTCAGCAGGTGCAGGGCAGGGAGCCACCCCCAGTAATGGAGTCCCAAGGAAGATTGGAGAGTGAAGTTGGTGGGGGAAAGAAGAGTAAGAAACAGCACAGACCACCCATTCAGTGAACAAACACCTTTCTCCCAGGTGTGGTAATGGTAAATAAGACAGGTTAGGTTCCTGGCCTCATGGAGTTTACTGTCTAGTAGTGCAAAATCATACGAAGACAAGGCTCTGCTCAGATACTGGTAGGTGCCAGGAAGGAGATGCAGCACAAGGGGACGGGGCGGTGGCCCGTGGAGCTGCTTTAGCTTGCTCAGGGCAAGCTTACGGGAGGGGGTGGCATCTGGGAGAAGGTGACCTGGACTTCCCCAGGAGAGCCTTCCTTGACTTTGAGTCCCTGTCCACTCCCAGCCTTCTCTCTGGGTGGGGTGGTTTGTGGGTAAGCCTCATACTTAAGCTGTGATTTAGATGCATCAACTTGAAAATGAGAGAAAGGCCTGGAAGATGAAAATAATAATAAGCACCACATTCAGGTACAGCTTGTAAGCCTCCCTCCCCCTCCCGCAAGGCCATGTGCTAACAACACCTTCATGCTGTCTCTTGTCAACCCCATATGACAAACAAGAACATTAAAGCAGAAGGAGCAGGGCTGTGGATTCTGCATCCTGACACCCCCAGCCCTGCAAGAACAGGGGCTTGGAAATGTCCTCTCGACTCCCTAGTCCTTCTTCTCAGTCCTCTTGCCCTGATGCTCTGCAGAGAGCAGCTGAGTTTCTTTCTTTCCTCCCTTGGTGGCCCCACCTGAAGTGAACTTAAGAAAAATTCTCCGCAAACCCACCACTCTCCTCCTAACCATAAAAACGTCAAAGACAGTGGCTTGAAGGGAGGTGAAATGTGCATCCCAGTAGCTCCGGCCCAGCAATTTCAGGCGTGTCCCCAGACTGAAACCCCTCGTGTCCAGACCATTTGTTTAAAATAAGTAAGATTTCTCAGTCTATAAAGTCAAAATAGTTTTCTTTCCTAGCAACTTTCTCTGTGTGTCCCCCCAACCCTCGAGAAAAAAAAAAAAAAAAAGAAAAAACAAAACAAAACAAAAAAAAGGTGGGGTGGGGGCTGAGACCGGGGCGAGGCGGCGATCACTAGCTGCCGGGGTCTACATTTTGTATTTCGCTGACAGCCCAAGGCCGCTGCAAAGCCCGCCGCGCAGCCAATGGGCAGCGGTGATTTATGGAGCTGACTAATGCTGGCTGAATGCGGCCTGTCAGAGCGCCCTGAATGGCTTCCCTGCGCCACACAAGCCCCGGCTTTGTGTTGCTAAGCGATTAGAGCAGATGTAATGAGATTTTGCCCAATCCCCGCTTTGGCCTTTCCTAGCTTGGGCAAAATTGTGTGTGTGTTTTTGTGAATTTTTAGAGTTTGCCTTCGCATTGTGGCCAACAACGGCTAACTTTGCCTGGAGTTTAACGAGACTGGATATTTCCCATTCAGAAGTGAGTAAAAGAACACCTGTCTTCACGAGGAGCAGGGGGAAAAAAATCCCCTTTGTGGGGGCTGAAACATTATCCTAATGTTATATTCATAGCCATAAATGACCTGCTACACTTTCTTTGCATACCTTATCTGGAAACTTGCAAAGGAGCTAAATTAAAAGAAAAAGAAATGGAGGGGGGCTGTGGTGGGGGGGGGGTTGGAGAGGAGGGAGTCCAGCCCTGGTCCTCCAAATGAGAAGATAAAAATAAAAGCAGGCATCACAAAGGCATTACTTCCCTCAAGTAAGCTCTAAATTGGCCCACTGCTGGCAGAAAGTCCGATTATTTATGGCGATGAGGAATTTACTGATTTTTTTCCCTTAATTACGCTCATCTCTTTGAAAGGGGCTGAAGCCTCCATGTGCATTCTATAGAAGGTCATTTAGCAAAATGACATCAGACGCTGTGGCTTGCTCCGCGCATCGCGGCTTTAAAAAATGATTATTCTGTGCCACTAAATGGTATAGATGTACCAACACAGACTAGATTTTTAACTCTGGAAGACGTGCTGGCTCCCCGTTCTTTGTTGGGTTTTGTAAGATGCATTTTGCGCTGGGCTTTCCGCTTGGCTGGAGACACGCAAACTGAATCTGCAAGTAATACAGCCGGCGAGCCGGGAGCCCGAGAGGCGGACTAGGATTCTGAGCACGTCCTTGCTAACTGACAAGAAGCAAGCCAGCCAAAAACCCACCAATTTCTTTTTGAATCTTGGTAATTGGGTACTTTTACACGCAGCTCACGCTATTCGGATAGAGTCACAAGCTTAGATAGGCCAGTGTCTCAAAGCGACCACACATTTCTAAGGCTTTTATTTATTTAAATCTAACTTCTTCTGCAAGGAATTCCCATCACAACATGCCCTTTACTTAAAATCAATATGGAAAGTGTGTGTGTTAGGGAAAAGGAGGTGGACTGTGTGTGCAGGGAAGTGAGGAAAGAACAGATACCACTGGGAGTTTGGGGAGGACCCCCACCCCAAAACTCCAGCACCCCATCCTGTCATCCACCCCTGTGTCCATTCTCTCTATGGACCTTTTCGCAGTTTCACTATGAGAAACTCAGAATGTGGTGAGCAGGGTGAGAACTTTTCTTTTTCCAGATCATTTTTTTGGGTTGGAAGTTTTAAAACATAGTCATTTCGTCAAAGGGTGGCACAGCCATCAGCCACCCCCTGAGCTCTAGGTGTATATTTGCAAGATAAGACAGCAAGAAAATATACATAGATACACATATGCTTATTTCTCAAACCGTCATCAGAGTCGCTTTGGGTGGGTGGGCCTGGCCATAGCCCTGATGTTGGTCATTTCTGCCACTTAGCTGGTTTTGCAGCACCTTGTACCCCTTACTCCCTCTTCCCTCTGCCACTCCCATAATAATTTGGACAGGGACACTGGAATCAAAGCAGACTTGGAGGCAGCTGATTATTTTCACTTGTAAAAAAAGAAAAAAAGTTTTATTACGAAACTAGTTTGTATAAAACAGGGTTATACATGGGTTTTTTTTTTTTGTAAGTTTGTAATAAAACAGTAAGGAAAAAAAAGGCAGTGATAGAAATCTCCAAAAGGCAACCTATCAAATCCTACTGGCTGCCACTTTGCGTTTGGACAGTAGCTGCATAAAGTTTGTTCTTCTTGAACAGTATTTAATAACATCATTAATACATTAACAACATTTCTATAAAGTAAGACACATTGGTGCTGAAGTACATCTGGTGGCCTTTTGACCTCACCTATGAGGAGAGTTCTTTACAAAACCACAGAAGGAAAATGGCAGTCGTCAGGTGAGCTACACATCTAAAATATGCAGAGGTAATAGCATTACATGTTAAAGTATCAAGATATACACATTTTAAACCATTTGTACAAAACTCTATAAATTTTTTTCTTTCTCTCTTATGTACAAAAATATCTTAATATATCCCCAAACTGGTTAGGATAGATACAAATAGATTTCTTATAATAAAAAATTCACAAAAGATTGGAAGCATTCTATGATGAAAAAAACAACAACAAAAAAAAGGTAGAAAAGATGATGTGAGGGAGGGAGTGGGGCTTGGGGAGGAAGCCCCTGGGGGAGGGGTTTCAAAGGACTAAGTAGAGTATAATTTCACTGCAGGCCAAAAGTCCACAGCTTCCCGGGGTGGGGAGGGGGGTGCAGAGAGGAAAAGACACCAACCCACGTCTAGAGGGCTAAGAACTGCGCTTGGAGAGGGTGAGAGGAAGGCACCAGAGTAAGCGGTTTGGTTTCCTCTCTGCCTGTGAGTGGTGGGTGGGAGTTTCTAGGGGCACACGCAGCTCTTCCGCCAGGAGCCCACTGCTTTTGCACACTAGCTGCATTTTGCATCGACTCAGGTCCTAGCCGCTCTTGCTGGCTCCATGCAGGAGTGGAGTGCCAAAGATGCCTTCTGGGCGCATTCCGGTTCTGCGAGCGCCTTGCTTCTCAGGCGTGCGCCCCTTAGCTGGCCTTGGAGTTGGTTGTCTGTTTTTTAAATTTCTTCTCTTTTTTCCTTCTCCCCCTCCCCCTCTCTTCCCTTCCAGCGTCGCAGACGAGAAAGCACTAAAGATGCAGGTTGCGCGGTCACCCTGTAACACAGCAGAAGAACCGGAGAGGTTAGCGGGCACTTGGTGGCCAGAGGGAAACAGCGGTTGGGCGCGAGGATCTGTCAGGTAGAGGGCCTCTTCTGACAGGTCCCCCAAGACTGGGTTCGCAAGCATCTCCCACCGCAGCCCCACCTTCCATTCCCGGGATATCTGGGCAACACCACCCTGAGGGACCAATGCTGAACCCAACCAAGTGGGACTGGAAACCGACAAACTTGAACAAATCTTTTAAACCGCCCCGTCCCCTCTCCCCGAGGAAGACCCCCCTCCTCCAGGGAGAAAACGGAGGGAAAGGGGTGAAGACAGGGAAATCCACCTGTTCCCCTCTCAACGGCAGCCTACCTGCCTTCCAAGTCCATTCGCACCAGGGCCAGGCCAGGCCGAGCCCCTCAGAACCAGTTGGTGAAGTCGAGCAGCTCCTGCTCCTCGGGGCTGAGCGGGTCGTAGGAGCCCTCGTCTGAGGAGTAGGACGAGACCGGCGAGCCGGCCATGGAGTTCATGTCGTTGGAGTAGTTGGGGGAGATGGTGGGCGACAGGACGCCGGCCTGGAAGGCGGCGCTCACGGCGTCGTGCTCGTCCAGCAGCTGCTGCAGCGCGCGGATGTACTCCACCGCGGAGCGCAGCGTCTCCACCTTGCTCATCTTCTTGTTGGCCGCGCCGTTGGGGACGTGCTCCCGGAGGGTGGCGAAGCCCAGGTTGACCAGCTTGACGCGGTTGCGCTCGCGCTCGTTGCGGCGCGCCACGGCCGCGGGCTGCTGCTGGGGCAAGCTGTAGCCGAAGCCGCTGAAGTTGAGCCGGCGTTTGCAGCGCATCAGCTCGGGCGAGGACGAGCGCTGCCGCTTGACTTGCTTGGTGGCTGACTTGTGACCGCCCCCTGAGGGCTGGCTGTCGGCCGCCGGGCTCAGCTGCGGCGCGCCCTGCTGCTGCTGCGCGCCCTGCTGCTGCGCGCCCTGCGCCGCGGTGGCAAAGAAGCAGGCGGCGGGCGGCAGGAAGGGCTGCTGGGGTTGCGGCTGGGGCTGCTGGCCGGCGCCGCCGCTCTCCATCTTGGCAGAGCTCTCCATGCGCAGCGGCGGCCAAAGAGTGGCGGGCTGGGCGCGAGCAGGGACGCGAGGTGCGGGGCGCGCGAGGGGGGCGCAGACAGGACGTGGGTGCAGGGACAGGGAGGAAAAGCAGGGGAGAGGCGCAGAGGGAGCCCGGAGGGAAGTTAAAAGAAATGCAAAATCCCCGGGAGACTTCTTTGGGTGCGCGCAAAGAAGGTGCAAACGCGGTGCCGCCTCCCTCCGCTCCTGCTCCTCCCTCCCTCCGCCCTGCGCGGGTTGGCTTCGGGAGCCTCGCGTGGCGCTCGCGTGTGAGGCTGCCGCTCGCGGCTTCTTGTTTAAAAAAAAAAAAAAAAGGCAACAGAAGAAGCAAAAGTCAGCGGCGGGCGCGCTCCTCGGCCTCCGGCTCTTCTCCCCTGGGGCTGCGCGCGTTTGCGCCCGGTCTGGGCCTCTCCAAGCGCGGCGCAGGCTGCTTTTATTTATGTTTTTCGGCTCGCCCCCTTTCTTAGCGCCTGCTCTCCCTCGCCCGCCCCGGCCGGCGCCCTGTCGGCGTGCCTTCCACGTTCCCTGGCCAGAAGTGAGAGAGTGCCGCGCGGCCGGAGAGCGGCCGCCTTTTCAATGGGACACCCAGCCCCACGCGCAGCCCTGGCCCCGCCTCGCCCCCCACTCCCCGCTGGTGCTGCGGGCGGCTGCAGCCCCCACTCCCCCCTCCTCTTACCTCCTCCTCCCACCCAACTCCCCAAACTCCCCTCCCCTCCACCCCTCCTCCGCCTGCTCCCGAGTCCGCTCCTTGCAAACTCCCCATTCAGCGGGGTTTGTTGTTGCAGTGCGTGCGCCTGGCGCGTGCCGGACTCCCGGCTGAATAAACAGGAGGCGCGCTCGGGGCGGGCTGCGGCCGGGGGTGGTTCTGGAAGCGGGGGCGGGCGTCGAGGAGGGGCAAAGGGCTCTGCGGATTGGGGGTATGGGTGGAAAGATTTGGGGGGAAGCGCCCCGGGATTGTCCGGAGAACTTGGAACAAGCCACAGGGAGCAGTTTGGCGGAATAAGTGGCACGGGGTGGGGGGCGGTGTGGAGGTGAGGGGACAGTGGGACTCCATTTATCCAGTTGTTTTTGGTTTTTCCCTCTCTCTCTCTCACCCACGGTCACGCAGTGGGGGAGTGCCCTGTCCTTGGGAGCCTGCGCAATCTTGAGATTGAAGTTCAGAAAGATGGGGGTGGTGGGGTAACTCCGTCGAAGAACTGGACGGTTCGAGAAAGCACTGTTAAAACTTGGGTTCTAGTCTCTTGTGACCCCTGGTAAGTGACATTCTCCAGGAGCCTCAGGGTGTCGCCTTAGGGACGGATGGTTTGGATTAGATGGCTTTTAATGGCCCATCCAGGTGTGGAAACGAGGGTGTCCTCCAGCTGAGCAAGAGAAGAGGGGGCCTGGGAGAAGGGAAGTGAACGCAGTGAGGGGTGATTGTGACCGCAGCTGTGGGGAGGTGAGGATCTGGGGTCCCCCAGAAGACTTCTGACCTGCCCACTGCATCGCCGCCCCTCCTCCTCCCAAGGCTTATTTCGGGACCAGTTGGGGCTTCCAAAAAGAGGGGGGCGGGGGTGCGCGCCGGGATGCTCCGGGCTCAGATCTGAGAAAAAAAGATGTGGGGCAGGAGGGAGAGGGTGGTGGCGCTTGTGGCACTGGAGACGTTCCCTGGCGCTTCGGCGCTGCCACAGGCACCTCGGCGGCCTTGGCGCGGTCTCCATCCCGCCCCAGGCGTGTGCCCGGCGGGCCGGTGGCAGGCGACTGGGAGCCGAGCCCGGCGGGGCCGCGTGCTGGCGCCGCGAGGGAGGGGGAGGCGCTTGCAGCGGTAGCTCGGCCGCTGGGACTGCGCCCGCCCAGGCGCCCTTCCTGGGCCCTGGGCCCTGGCGCTGTCTGGCCGAGCCGGGTCCAGCTTTGCAGCGCTGCGGGGAAAGCGAACCGAGCCGCGGGTTTGGTGGCATCTCTGTGCCGCTGGCTTCTCTGGAGGCAAGGGAGGGAGGCTGGGCGCGCCTCAGGTCCCTCCACCAGCCCGAAGACAGTGCAGGGTAGTCGTTGGGTGCATTTGTCCAGGAGACATGGGCGGCTCTGAGCAGAGACCTGGGTGCCAGATGACCGTGGTGACATGTCGGGATAAGAACTTCTCACTGGACTTCTCTTTGTGGAGATGGGTCTTTCTAAAGCATCCTGGGGGAGGGGGTTGGGGGGGCCAGAGGGCTGAGGGAGCAGCGAGGCCCTCTGGGCTGTGTGGCAGCAGCTGAGAATTGTAGGCACAATGTGGTGGGGATGGACAGCAAGGACAGGTGGCTTCTGAGGCGACTCCCTCTTGTCTCTGCCTCAGTTTCCTCTTTTAAGACAGGTGGATTTGGGAAGCCTGGGAGGGACTCTGTGCCCGTAGAGATCAGTTCTGTAAACCTCCCTACCTCCAGGCCCCCACCACACCTTCCATGTCAGACTCTTGTGCCACGCTTGACTAAGGCCCTTAGTCCTGGCCTTATCACCGCTTTTTGCACTGTGACTTTAACCAAAACCATCTTCCTTTACCGGCCTCAGTGTCTGCATCTGTAAAGGTTTCCAAGTGTAACTAGGGGAGCAGAGAATTTGCAGTGGGATAGCCAGTACGTCTCCTGTTTGCTTTTTGCCTGTCTCAAGGAAGCACAGAGATCCCAATCATCAGGGACCCCAAGGCCAGATCTAAGGCCAACACCCAACCCCTCACCCCCACCAACCCCAGGAAATGGGTGCCCAAATAGAAGTGCCAAGTCTTGAAGCCAAGCATCGTAGGGGCCTTGGGGTGGGCCTCTGCCCAGGAGAAAGAACAGCACCTGGGGACCCTGCTGGCCACAGTGGCCAGTACATTTGTTCCTTCCCTCCAGCCCTAGCCCAGAGGGGCCAGAATCCTGCCCTCAACCTCCCTGGCCCTGCATCCTAAGCCTGCCTCCTTCCATGCGTTGAAAATCCCTAAGAACCCAGGTGTGTTCATCTTCCTGCTAGAGTATGCAAGACCTTACTGCCAGCCCAGCCCAGCGTTTGTCATCTCCACCATTTTGTTTCCGACCCTGAGGGTCAAGATATTTTTTAGGGGCATGTAGCTCTGCCCTGCTAAGGGGAGAGTTTTCTACCCAAAAAAGATCTTCAGATGTTTTCACTAGTTTGAAGCAAAGGACTGAGGCTGAAAAGCCAGTTAGAATCCTGCCTCTCACCATGTGATCTAGATAATCTCCCCCCGCCCCCCCCCACACCCCTGAAGAGAGCTGCTTGCTCTCCTAGGCCCAAGGAACTCTAGGCCTGACCTTGAGGGATAAGGGAGACAGACTTGATTTGAGGGCGAGGGCTACTTAACGTTTGTGACCTTGAGCCAATATCCTACACTCTGAATCTTGGTTTGTCCTTCCATAACAGACCCAGAGTCATGGGATCCCCCCACCCACCCACGCACCCACTCAAGAGTTGTAAGATTTCAGTGAGATAGATGTTTGCTGTGGAACCCTGCAGGTCAGGTGTAAGCAGCCGGGATTCGGATGGCCTCTAAAACAAAGGAAGTCACACTTGTTCACACAGCCCATGAGGGCAGGGGCCTGTGCAAGAGGGGTCTGGCTCCCTGGAGCCACATTGTTATTGCTCCAGCCCTTTGGGAGCCCCCACTCCCAGCATGGGGAAGCAGGTCATGCTTGAGGTAAGGTGATGGAGGCAGGAACCAAGGTTTTAACATAAGCAGTGGCAGGTGAGAGCAAATACACATATGTTTCATCACACACACACACACACACACACACACACACACACACACACACACACAGGACGAGCTACTTGTACCCCCAAGTCCCTTCCTCCCAAAGAAAAGCACAGGTATTTTTAATTTTTTTTTTTTTTTAATGAAGTGTAACTTCAGCAGAGCCACTGGCCTTCATGTCCCACGTTTGTGCCTCCCTTGTCACCTAACAGGCCGGACTCTGACCAAGTCCCCAGGGCTGAATTGACTGGACACTCAAAGGCCTGTTTATCTAGATGTGGAGGGAGAAGAAAACAAGTCACAAAGGGAGAGTTTGATGCCTTCAACCATAAATGGAGGAGTGACTCTCCCTTTGCTCACCTGTCAAAGCTGTCATGAGAATTAAATCTGATGCTGTTTGCAAATCCCTTCACACTTATCAGGGATTGCTCTTGTGCCAGAGGGGCCAGGCACTTAACCCCTTGGGTGTGTGTTACCCAGAATGCAGACATTCCAGAAAAATGGAAGGTTTCTCTTTCTTCCTCCAAAACAATAAGATCCCTCTTCTGTGTCAGCTCTTGGAGTGGATCCAGACCTTAGATTAACACTTATCTGCATATGTCACCAGGGTTTCCCAGGGGGAGGTGACTTTCCTGGTGACATGTGGGGACCTGCTTGCACCAGGTTAGGAAGGAGGTAGCCAATGTCCTGCTGCCCTCTCTTCTGCTCCCTTAATTTTCATTCACAGTTGAAGGCCAGATCAGCACCACCTTTGCCCATATGTTCTCCTAAATGTCCAGAACTATGTACCTTCTCTCTGTGGGAAGGAGATATGCCACATCTCATTAAAAACAACAACAAAAACCCATCTGTGTTTTTCTCAGGGAAGATGGGAATTAATATTAAATGTGAAACTAAGCTTTCCATTGAACAAGCCTTCCAATAAAACACATTTAGAGTGATCCCAAGTGAAGGGTGAAGAGTACAGAGAAACACAGGTGGATTCTGGGTTGGACACAAGATGGTTAGTGTAACCCTCAATTTTGGAAGCTGGAAGCCGGGGAAAAACCACTGGTGCTTTGAGAAAGCGAGTGTGCTGGGCATTCACTGCAGAGCCTGGGTTTCCAGTAACCAGAGCCTCTGTCCTAGGGGAGGGGGGAGCTGCTGGACACTCTTACGCAGGAAAAATGAAAAGCGCAATCTGTACAATTAGTCTGTCTACCTGCCTGATCTGCACAACCTTTCCAAGGTAATGCAGAAACTGCTGCTGTGCAGGCAGAGTCCTCCGACCAGCCTGGTCTGGCCTGTTCAGGGGGACAGAAGAGCACAAACCATGGAGTGGGCTTGGCTTTGGGGTCACAGCAGTCAGGCCTGCACCTGCATTAAGGACTCCAGGCTTCTAACAAATCTATTTGAGTTTTCAATACGCCTTAAAAAGAAAAAAAAAAAGCTGGAAAAACAAAACAAAAAAAGCACAAACTATTATTTTATTGTGGCTTTTGGTTAGAGAGGGGCGGTGGGGGGAAGGGAGGGGGTAATTTGCAGCCACCCTCCCAAGTCCTTTTGAAGTTCTCCAAATAAGGAGAAGTAATACTAAGTCTTTATTTTTTTTTCTAAAGCCCCATTTACATTATGATTAAATACCTTCCTGGGATAAGCATAAAGAAAGTCGTTAATCTATATAGCTCTCCAAAGAATCAATACATTCGAAACTTTTGTAGGATTTGTTACACTCTATTTTGTTACAGTAGGCCAGCTCCCCTGTCTAGGCACACCGAGGTCCTCCCTCCGCCGACACCTCCTCCAAGAATGAAAATAAAGTAAAGGTCTTTCACGGTAAACAAAACCAGCTGATTCTTCACAGAGAATCCATGAATAGCTGGAGGAGAAAAAAAAAAAAACTTACAATAAATGGTGCATTTTTTTCTCTGCTGGGTATAGTATTCAAGGATCAGGGCAGTATTCAAACAGAGGTCCATTTTTTGCTCAGCAAGAGAGTTTAGAAAGGAAGCGTGGGGCCCATTCAAAGCTTTCCCCTTCACAATCACAGGGCTCTATGAAACCTATCTTCCATGCCTTGTCCGAGTGTTTCTGGGGACCAATTAGTGCTTTGTTGCCCGGCTTCTTTGCTGAATCTTTGAGCAAGCAAGAAAAAGCGCTCTGGAGTCTCCCCTTATTTTGACCATTTCAGTCATTACTCAGTGTAATAATTAATATGACAACTGGACGCTCGAGTTTGTATAGAAACACCTCAGCGACAGGAGGGAGCGTGCAGTGGGTGGTAACCAGCGCACATCAGCCGCAGAAGCCACACACACAAAAACGAGCAATGAATGGCCCGAGAGAAAGAGAAGGAATAAAGATAAAATAGTTGGCACAACGCAGAGGAACATAAAACAGACTGGAGGGGAGCGCCGGAGGGGGGTGGGCGAAACCAGAAGGGGCGGAGGAGAAAAACACCCCACAGAGGTTAACTTATTTTGAAACTGTTTTCTGAATAGAACCGTGGCCGCGAGTGGGCGGCTTGCAGCCCAGGGCGTTTGCCCTCAACTTTACAGACTTTCTTGGAAGGTTTGGGGGTGGGGTGGGTGGATTGTTGGGGGTGTGGGATCTGAGCAGAGGGCAGGAAGACCGCATGCTTTTAAGGCTCTTCTGGAAGGTGCACCCAGCCCCAGCACCCAGCCCCAGCTCCCAGGCCCAGCACCCAGCTCCCAGCCCCAGCTCCCAGCCTCAGCTCCCAGCCCCAGCACCCAGCTCCCAGCCTCAGCTCCCAGCCCCAGCTCCCAGCCCCAGCACCCAGCCCCAGCACCCAGCTCCCAGGCCCAGCATCCAGCTCCCAGCTCCCAGCACCAGCTCCCAGCCCCCAGCCCCAGCACCCAGCTCCCAGCCTCAGCTCCCAGCCCCAGCACCCAGCACCAGCTCCCAGCCCCAGCACCCAGCCCCAGCTCCAGCTCCCAGCCCAAGCACCCAGCCCCAGCTCCCAGCACCCAGCCCCAGCTCCCAGCACCCAGCTCCCAGCCCCAGCTCCCAGCAACAAATGTTTGGCTTCCATTTTTGCAAAAATTCCGTTTCTCTTTTGCTCCAACTTCGGTGTTTGGATTTGGCAAAAGAAGATCCGGCGCGTGTCGCCCAGAGGGAAGAGTGCCTGGAGGGGGCGTGTATTTGGGGGACAGTACGTTTCTAATCACCCCCAAAACGCTCCTGCGTGGCTCTAGGAACCGCGCCCCGCGGGGCTCCGGGCGGGGAGGGGCCCTCGCCGGTAGCGCGCGGCGCGTCTGGGCGCTGCGCCCCAACCCTCGCGCGGGGCGCGCAGCTACCGGTCCCCACCCGCGCACCCGGGGTTGCGACCCGCTCGGGGACGGCATAATAAATAATTAGAGGGTTTAAGCGCGTTAGCCACAGCTCATGCTAATGAGCCAGATAAGGGCTCCGGGCTAACCCGAAGTGACAGTTTGCATATAGGAGGGAAAGGAAAAGTCCTGCTATTTTCTCTCCAACTTGATTGCTGCTTCTCACATCCATAGGACCTCCTCCCGCGGCTTCCCCCTCCCCCACTCAAACTACCGCCCCCCCCCCTTCCTGGTAGTTCACCAGCCAGGTCTCAGTCTTCGTCACACACCCCCACCCCCAGCCACCCCAGGGGTCTGCAGGTGTGACCTGAGGGCAAAGTTGACTCCTAGCAGATCCCCAGGCTCAGCGCCCAAGGGAGGTGGTTCCTGAGCTTTTCTTTACACTGTGCCATGCACCAAGTCTCCCATCGCGGGAGAAAGACTTTAAAGTTCAGAGCCAGGGGCCTCGGAGAGCTCCGGGGTCCCTGCGCACCCTTGGGTGTTCTCTGCGCTCAGCAGGGCTCGGGGAGCTGCAGGCGGGGGCGAGGAGAGCAGGCGCCGGGCCGGGGACGCTGGAGCTCCCGAAACGCCATCGTCGCCTGCGGAAAGCAGGGGCAGTTTGCCGAAGTGACTGAGGTCAGTCGTGTGTCCCATTGTGCGGCCACGTGTCCCGTGTCCATCACCAGCTCCCCAGAGGCCGAGCTCAGCCCGACTCCTTGCGGCGCGGCCGGGGAATGCCCTGGCGGGTACAGCAGCCGGGCCCTGGGAGCCCGCTCCACCTCGCCCCCGCCCAGCCAGCCAGCCGGGTCCCTCCACCCAAGCCAGGTGAGGAAGGGAGTGGCCCGGCCAGGGGCTCCCACCGCTGAGGAGCTGTGGGCCCCAGGGTCCGTGGCCACTTAACTCCTTCCAGCCGCCCCAGGCCTCTTTTCTAGGCCTGGTTTGCAGCATCTGCAGGTCTGTTTTGGGAAGAGGAAGAATGCAGCGATTTCTCTCTCTCTCTCTCTCTCTCTCTCTCTCTCTCTCTCTCTCTCTCTCTCTCTCTCTTTGCATTTTTTTTTTTATTTTAAAGATTTATTTATTTATTTATACAAGCACTGGGTACAGTCAGAAGCGCTGGAGGGTGAGAGAATTCACCAGAGCCAGAGCGGGGAGCAGAGCAGGCAGAAGGACTGAAGTACACTGCTGAGGGGAGCAGCTGGCAGCAGGAGAGGTCTTCGAGCCATGTGGGACTCTCTCCCAGGCAGCTGGGGATCGAACTGGTGCTGCAGAGGCTTCCAGCAGCTTTGCAACCCAGCGCTCAACCGCTGCTGCGCCACCAGAAAGGCCCTCTCTTTGCAATTTTAAAGATTTATTTATTTATGCAAACAAGAGCTGGGGTGAAGACCAGAGGGGTGTGTGGTGTGGGGGAGTGTGAACGGATTCCACAGAGACAGAGTGGGGAGCAGGACAGGCAGATCTATTGAAATACACTGCTGAGGGGAGCAGCGGGTGGACAGGAGAGGTCTGCCGCGCCATGTGTGGGTCAGCTCCCTGGCCAGGGATCGAACTCATGCCACAGTGGCTGGTGATAGCTTAGCAGCCAAGCCCAGAACACAGCGATTTCTAACACATGGATAATCATGGACATGAAACCTTAAAGAAACACAGCAAAGAATGAATCACCTTCTGTGCAATGCTGAGGACAGTGCCGGGCCCATGAGAAGCTGTACATGCTTTGTAAATAGAACACACCCACCGACACAGAACGGGACGTGCATGCCGCTCACTGAAGATGTTAGAAAATACTGCTTCAATCTAGAAATGACCAAGGACGATATGTTCATTGATTCATCAAATAATGTTGAACGAACTCAGAGAGAAAGAAGACAATCTCCGCTATCCAGAAGCTGGCAGCTTAATAGAAAAGCTGCAGGAAAAAAAGATGGTCCATGAACACACACAGCGAGCACTGGAATGGAGAAGCCCCTTTTCCTTATGCACCATCAGCCTGGGTTTCCACCCTCTCTCATGCACCAGGTTACCCCCAAATAAATACACAACGTAGTTTAAGAATGATGGCATTTGTTATGAAAATATATCCTAAACTCATCCAGCCCCTCCCTCCACCGTCCTTCATTTCTCCTATGTGACCATTTATAAGCAGACACTAATGAGCTAACACACCCACCTTTCCTACTTCTCCACCCTCCACCCCCCCACCTCCAGCCCCCCAACAACAGAAGGGGGCGTCATGGGTCAGCATGACTTACTCTGGAGCCAGGGTAAGTGGCCCATTGCCATTGACTCATCGGGAACAAACTAGTCTCATTCACAGTTTTGCCTTGGAAACAAGATCACCCTCTCTTTCCTGAGCAGTTTTTGACCTGGGATTTGCGGGCCAAGGAAACGCAAACGCCTCTTTTGCGGGTTGTGTGAGTCGCTTGCCACCTGCTGGTCTTTTCCAGAACTGCAAGGGGAACGGACACTTGCCTTTAGCCTCATTCAGTTAAGTCTGTTCTACTCATTTTGCTCCTTAGAATTCAGTTCAGCCTCAGAGCACAGTGCTGTGATACAGGTATCACGTCTCTCTGAGATACTCACGTTAGAAATAGAGGAAGTACCTATTAATATTCGTATTCTGAAGCTTCCACACCAAAATAGAATCTGGCCAATGGACCTTTTTAGCAAGCTATGGAATTGTTTGTTTGTTTGTTTTTGTATACTGAAGATGAATTACTTTTCTGGAGAGATTCAAAGAGATAATTCTCCATTACTCAGACCTTTGAAGATCTGATCTCTGTTGATAAGCAAGGTATACGAGTCCCAGAAGGATACTTTTTTTGTGGGTAGGGAATGCCTGGTGACTGAAGGGGAGTGGTGTGGATGGAATTGATCAGTAAGCTATTATAGAGATGGTCTTTGATGCAGGTCCTGAATAAGGTCAGAAGTAGGAAAACAAGGAACAATCTAGGGGGTAGGGCCATCGGGGGGAGTCTTTCCTTCCTTGAATCTGAGACTCGGGCAGCCTTGACCTCACTCTCCTCCTGTCACCCTTTTCAAGGCTATGTCTTAAACTTGGTCTGTAAACAGAACAACTCCCCCTTGAAGATCTTAGCTTCCCCTCCTGCACTGTGATTCCTTTTTACCCCCACTTATGTTGCACTTCTCTCCAGCCTCCTTCCCAACTCTGTTTCTTCCCTATCTGGTCTCTCTCTGACTCAATCTGGAAACTTGGGTCGATAATTACATAAATCTGTAACTTAAAAAATGCTAACTCTCCACCTGAAAAACAGCTCCTTGATCTTCTAACCACCTTCACCCATCAGATCTTTTGGAATGCTAGACTGTACCCACATTTCCATTTATCCCCCCACTCACCCCTTGATGGTTCACTGCCTTGGAGTTCTTTACTGTGATGTCTAGTCTGTATGTGTCAGACCAACAGGGATCCCAGGTGTTGCTTAAAAATTATTTGGTGTGTGCCTATGAGAGTGTTTCTGCGTGAAGTTATAATAGCATTTGAACAAGATTGAGTAAAGCAGGTCGCCTTCACCCCCAATGTGGGTAAACCTCATTCAACCCATTGAAGGCCAGAATAGACCAAAAAATATGAGTAAAGGAGCATTCACACTCTATCTGATTGTCTTTAAGCTGGCACATTGGTCTTCTCCTGCCCTCAGACTCCTGTCTGGTATGGAACGTCTTCTAGTGACCCTCCTTGTTCTTAGGCTTTTGGGTTGAGAGTAGAACTGCAACACTTACTTTCCTGGGTCTCTAGCTTGCCAATTGCAGGACCTGGAACTTCAGCCTCCATAACCACTTAAGCCAGTTCTTTACAATCTCTGTCTATCTATCTATCTATCTATCTATCTATCTATCTATCTATCTATCATCTCTCTATCTATCTGCCTGTCTATCATCTATCAACATATCTTCTATTGGTTCTGTTTCTGTGCAGAGTCCAGATCACAGCACTCTCCGTTTTGCTAAATGTACTTATTCCTTCAGACCTTTCCTTATTTCACTGTTACAATACATTTGGCACTGTCACCTGCTCCCTTCTTGCTGTCTCTTGCTCCTTTGGTTACTATGATTTTGCTTCATCTAATCATTTCTTCCTCAGTGATAGCTTTGCATTTCCCATTTCCTTCATATGTCTCCTGATAACAAACATATTTGATTTCCACATCTTTTGCTGATGTTTAAATTTCTTAAATTCGAACCTGGACCTCTCCCGGGCATTTCACACCAGTGTGATCTCATCACTATTGGAGTATCCTCTCGGTGTATCAGTTGCATTGAAACTGGGCTCATCTTTCTGGCACCCTCAAATCTGTCCTTTTTTTGTTTTGTATTTTAGGGCTTGGCATTATCTAGTTATACCCACAAAACAAAGTCCTGGAAATCATTCTAGACTCTTCCCACTCTCTTAACCACCTCTTCACAATTCCCAAGTCTAAATTATAGAATATATGTAATTTAATTCACTCCCCCTCCATGCATCTAACACTAAGATCATCACTCTAATTTAACATTCTTCTGACTGGTCATCTTGTTTCCAGTTTCATCTCCCTCAAAGACCTTCTCAACGCCATTGAAATGATCTAACTAATGGTGTAGTCAAATGTATGAGTGTAAAGCAATGGTACTTTATATCATAGCCCAGGCAAAATATAACAGATCACATTGCTCCTCTATTCAAACCCTTTCAATAGTCTACCCTCTTTCTTAGGCTTAGGATCCACTGCTCTTGAAGCTCCATAATAGTAGAGATTCTGCTTTGCCTCCTTTTTATTGCCCAGCACTCAGCATGGTGTCTAGAATAAGCAGGTGCTCCATCAATGCTTGTTGATTGAATGAACAGACTTGGTGAAACTGAAGATGTTTCGATGGTGTAAGAGGTATGCAATTGTGATACAGAGAGTGACATGCAACATGCTTTAGAGGAGAATTTAAAGGAGTTACAAAATCTCTCTTCTTCTTGGCATGTATGTCTATGTAGGTGCAGAAACCCAAAACATTAGGCTCATTAGCTCTATGACAAATCCTCCTCTCGTGCCTGTGAATAGGTGGTAAACACATTGACTGACTGAATGGTTGAAATAAAGTAAAAAACCAAACAAACATGGGATGTGGTCTCAAATGGTCTTTGTGACTTTGGAAAAATCACTTAAAATATTAAGTTTGGATACTTGTTTTCAAAATGGGAAGAGCAATCCATATCTTACAGATAATGTTGTGGAAATATTCTATAAATCCCAAAGGAAAATACACACAGAAAAAGCATTTATAGGAATGCAACACACGGAGAGGGTACAAGTGCACCTCTTTTAACTTGATATCCTATTGCGATCCAGTACCACAGGCAACTTCTCAGCAGTTAGCCCGGGGTGTCTAGCTCACAGTGTTCTGTCTGGCGCTTCAGAGCAGGGATGGAGCCATCTCTGAAAATGGCACATCTCCATCTATCAGTGTAGAATCATCTTTGACTCTTCCTACTTCGATCGCCCTTGGCCTCTGTCTTGCAATAGTCCCACTTGCTCATTTTTCAGAGATTTTGTGCAAATGTTTCCACCCCTGGGATCCTTCTTTCCCCAGATCTTTAGATATGTAGCCTTCTCTTGATTCAGGTTTCAGTACAAATGTGACCTTGCTGATTGTATCTTCCATTTTCATCAACTTAAATCAGCACCCTCAATATACTGCATCTCTTTCATAGTACCTCTTTTTTTAAAGATTTATTTATGCATACAAGATCTGGGGTACAGGCTGTAGGTGGGGGAAGAGGATTCACCAGAGTCAGAGTGGGGAACAGAACAGGCAGACTGACTGAAATACACTGATGAGGGGAGTAGCAGGCAAGTCAGAAAGGTCTGCTGCACCATGTGGGTTGCTCCCTGGTTGGGGATCGAACTCATGCTGCAGAGGCTGCAGATTGCTTCACAGTGCTTTGCTTAACCTCTTGTGCCACCAGGAAGGCCCTCATAGTATCTCTTTTTAAAAACTCTTCTTGGCCATTATCAATAATGAGTGTATGTATTTAATTTTTGTCTAGTTGTTTACTAATGGAATGTGAAATCATTGACAGCAATGACCTGTTCTGATCATCAGTGTCTAGAAGAGCAACTCCACATAGTAGATACTCAACAAATACTTGTTGCACTAAAGAGCATATGAGTTGAAATACTGAGTGACCTCACTTTGATGTTTCCAAGAAGGGAATGTAATGGCTCCAAAGACATGAGATTTTAATCATTTAATGAACCATTAATCAAAAGCACTTGATTTACCAACTGATTTTATTATGACTTAAAGAAATGTCTATGTTTGCTAAGAATTCCAGTAATAACCTGCTCTGAAACTTATTTTGATAAAGCATGACTTCATACATGAGCTATATTTAGTTTGTGTGTTGATTAATTAATGATGATCTTATTTCTGGATTATCTGTGTGGAAAATTAGACTACAAAGAAGTAGGTCATGGAAACAAAGTTCTGAAGCTCCCAAGTCTGATGCTTTGCAGGGTGGGAATTTCCTGGGGTTTCCAATGAGACATTGCATCAGTTTTAAAATTCTGGTGATGAAAAAGTAGCTTTTGGACAGGTAAATCCATTTAAATTATCATCCTCACCTGTTTTCTATTGTTAGAATTACATTTGTCTGTGAGCAACAGAAATTTCAAGATAAAGGGTATTTAAACAAAATAGACACTATTTTTTCTCCTATTTCAAAGTCTAAATGAAGGCTGCTGGAGTGATGGTGTCAAAACCAAGTTCCTTCTATCTTGATCCTTCTTTCTATTTTTCTCTGAAAATCGTGGTGTTCATTCCTAACTTTACCTCCTAATCCAATATGGCTGCTCCAGCTCCAGCCAGCATCTGCATCCCAACCTGCAGGAAGGAGGAAATAGAAAGAGTAGGGCATTACCTCTGTGAAGGGCACTCTTCAATGCTGTTCAATCTGCTTCTTCATGCATTTATTTTTTAAAAGATTTATTTTATTTATTTATGTATACAAGAGCTGGGGTGTAGGTGGTGAGAGGATTCACCAGAGACGGAGTGTGGAGCAGAACAGGTGGGCTGATTGAAATACACTGCTGAGAGGAGCAATGGGCAAGAAAGGAGAGCTCTGCCTCACCATGGCCTTAGCTGGGTATCGAACTCGTGCTGCAGTGGCTGCTGATAGCTTGCTATTGCTGAGACTTAATCCCTTGCACCACCAGGGAGGTCCTCTCCTTGCATTTCTTTGGTCAAAAATAGACCTGTAGAGGGCCTCCCCAGTGGCGCAGCGGTTGAGCGCTAGGTTGTGAAGCTGCCCGCGGCCTCTGCGGCGCCGGTTCGATCCCCGGCTGCTCCCCGGCCACCAGAGGAGGGTCCCACATGGCGCGCAGACCTCTCCTGCCGCCCGCTGCTCCCCTGAGCAGTGTGCTTCGGTCCTTCTGCCTGCTCTGCTCCCTGCTCTGGCTCTGGTGAATTCTCTCACCCTCCTGCACTTCTGACTGTACCCAGTGCTTGTATAAATAAATAAATAAATCTAAAAAAAAAAAACTTAAAAAAAAAAAATAGACCTGTAGAGTGTAGGCTATACCTAACAGCAAGAAATGCTGAGAAAAGTACATTTTATTCTTGGAAGCCTTGGGAACTGGCTAGCTAACATTTAGAGCATCTATTTCCACGAGAGAAAAGAAAAGAAAATGGCCATAAATGTCATATCTCTGTTTCTTCACCATCAAGAGGGTCAAGCAATTCCTAACAGCATAACTGCTAGGCTGACTGCCACACTTCCAAGGGATCAATGAGCACACATGGATTTAGACAATTTATTGAGCAGAGCACAATAGGCAACCAAAGCTTCATATTGACACTGCATGTGCCCCCAACCCCTTGTCCCACAGTTTGTGGGCACAGGACATGAATGCTGAGCACATTCTAGATCTGTGTCATAGCTGACAATCACTGAACTTAAAAATCTCCTGTAGGGCTCACGGCAATGTCCCATCCTCCCATTCAAAGAGAGCCATTACCTTTAGCCTGGGATGTGAGCAAAATTTCTATGAAAGCAGAGGAAGACTTTATTATCATGGAATGATTTGGGGATGGAGATATTCTTTATCTGTTATTCTGGTCTGGAAACAAGTCTGCTTTTTGACTCAGAGGAACATGTTGTCTCTAACTTCCAAAATGTTTGCTGTGCAAATATGCTTGCAAAGGTAGTCCAACTCAGGTGGAAATGCCAGGAAAATTATCTCCCCAAATTTCCCTTCTCTAAATTCTACATAAATGCACAGACCTAGTTATATATTTAAGGGAAGATCTCCACTCTTTTGAAACCCATAATCTAACTATCACTCTACTAGTATGTTAAATGTGATTGCTTTGTGGTGGTGGTTTTTGGAGTCTGAGATACTGTAAGGGATGGTAAAACCTATTTTGCAACCCATGGATCATTTAAGGATTTATAAGGAGATACTAAGAGACTAACAGAAATGACTAGAAAGAGAGAATTTTGCTAGAGATTTGTTAGTGTTCCGTGATAGTTTTGTTTGCATTGGTTAGCGCAATGTTACAGATCTCTCTTCTTTCCAGAGTTTTCCTCTTCTACCAGGTTAGGGAGATTAAAAAAACCTATCAGGAAACTTGGTATAAATCCTCTGAAATTAGGAGAATATAGGGACTGTGCCTAAATTACATACAAGGGTAAGAAACTGTCTAGCTTCTGTATGGACAGGTGGCCACAGTGAGAATGAACTGAGCTCCATCGACCATTGGCAGGACAAAGGTGTGTTTTCTGTGAACTAGGCTGCATCACAGGCTGATCCCGAAAGAGACAATCTTTTCTGGGATGGATGCCTCTAAGTCTAGGGCTCTTGCCTGGACCATAGAACAATGTTCAAATGACCCCAATGAGAAATCTCCAAGGTAGTTATAAAATGCCCCATCAGAGATATTTTTAAAATGTATCCAATATTCTACAGTGTACTATGTTGCCAGATTTTGGGGGATATTTTATTTTGTGTTTTTGTACCCCATAATGCCTATTTTTCATTTTTAGTACAGTACTTAATAAATGACATGAAATATTCAACATCTATTATAAAATAGACTTTGTGTTAAATGATTTTAGTCAACTATGGGTAGTGTAAGTGTTCAGAGCACACTTAAGATAGGCTAAACTGAGCCAAGATGTTTGGTGGGTTAGGTGTATTAAATGCATCTTTTATTTATAGTATTTTCAACTTAAGATGGCTTTATTGAGGCACAGCCCCATCATAAGTAATTGAAGGTCAATATGCATATATTGCCAATAAATAGAATACTTATTATTTAGTAGCATGCCTGAGCTTTTACAAAATTGACCATAAGGGTATGGCCACAAAGACTATATTAACCATAATGTAAGTACAATTATAAATAGAAAGGGAAAGTTAAAATTATCCCAAGTACCTTGAATTTTAATAATATACTTCTAATAACTCAAGTTATTAAGAAAATTATATTCAACACTTAGCTCCAAATAATTGTAAAAATACTAACCATATCAAATTAATGAAACACTGCTAAAATAGTAATTAGAAATACTCCATGTGAAGGCATTTATTAGGAAACAAGATTGAGAACAAATGAGTCATGTTCTACTCAAGAAGTTGGGAAAAAACCTATAAAGCAAGCTCAAACAAAGGGATGATAATGAAAAATGAGGAGAAACAATGGACTAGCAAACAACACAAACATTAGAGAAAATCAGTCTTGTGAAATGCTGATTCTTAAAAAATAAACATCTGGCAAGATGGGAGAAGACACAAATAAGCAAAATGCAGAATAAAAAAGAAAATAAACTGATGTGATATGGAACTTTAAAAAATAAAAGAATGTTATGAACAGTAATAGTCTAGTTTTGCTGAGAACTTGAGAGACTGAATTAATTTCTAGAAAAGTATTAAATGAAAAGAAAGAGAAAAAATGCCAACAAGTCAAAAAAATTGAAATATTATTTTTCTCAGACAGCTTCCCCAACCCCCCCCCCATTTTAGATCTAGGATATTTATGAGAGATTCTATGAAATCTCTAAGAGACAAATAATTTTCATATTTTACAGGATTTTTCCAGAAATTATAAAAACAGGAAAAGTAATACAACTTGTATGAGATTAATCCTGATTTCCACATGAAACCATAGTACAAATAATAAAATTGCAATTACATCTCTGTAATAATCATACGGAAACATCTTGCATAAAATATGAACTAACCATATCTAATACTGTAATGAAAATGAATATAAACAAGGAAGGCTTATCCTAGTATGCAAGAAGAGTTTAGCATCTAAAAAGTCTACTAATGTAATTCATCACACTAATAAATTAAAAGGAATACCTCACATCATTTTCTTAGTAGATGAAGCAAATTCACTTGCTAAATTCAGAACTTCATGATAAAAACAAACAAATCTTAGCACATTAGGGACAGATACGATTTCATAAATTGAATGATGGTTGTAAACCTACATCAAGCACATTATTATTGGAGAAATTTTGTTCGCATTTAAAGTAAATTGGGATCTAGCATATATGTCTACTATTATTACTATATTAGTATGTGTCTCCCCAGATTAGCCAGTAAATTCAGGGTTAAATCAATCCAAATTTCAGCTGGAATCTGGAAGAATACTTGTACATTGATAAGTAAGTAAATTTGGGGGAAAATAAGCAAAAGACAGAAGGCTTGCCGATCAGATATTAAGATACACTACAAGGCCATACTGTAATAAGGAACATAGAAGCTTAGTGACACAAGAGGAACATAACGGAATATGCCAGTGGAATGAAATCAAGCTTCACAGTCAGAAGCATGACATATACAGTCTTTCAAATAACCATTTGGTTATTTCAAATGGTTATTTGAAAGACTGTATATGTGATACCAAAAGTTAAAGGGACATTCCCTGCTCCCCTTCTCTGAGAGGAGATCCTGTAATCTCAACTCAGAAAATTCTGACATGAAAAGTCAATCGGGGAAAGTCTTTTACATGTTGTTGATTCATGATACGGAGGAAGAAGAAAAAAACAGCTGGCTCATCTCTGTATCTCACATACAATGAAACATAGATTAAAGATCAAAATGTGAAAGGTAAGATTATAATGATGACAAGACCACCCTGGAGGTGCAAGGGGTTAAGCACAGCACTATGAAGCTATCCACAGCCTCCGCAGCATGGGTTTGATCCCCGACAAGGGAGCTACCCACATGGCACAGCAGACCTTTCCTATCTCACCCGCTGCTCCCCTCAGCAGTGTATTTCATCAGCCTGCCTGTTCTGTTCCCCACTCTGTCTCTGGTGAATCCTCTCATCCCCCGCACCTCTGGTCTGCACCCCAGTTCTTATATGCATAAATAAATGAATCTTTTAAAAAAGATTATAATGATGACAGAAGAAAGAAGAGAATATTTTTGTAACTTAAGGATGAGGAAAGACTTCTTAAATAAGACCCCAAAGCACAAATCACACAAAAATAATGTCAAGATATTTTTTTATGATTGAAGTTTTTTCTCAAGGAATGATACCAAATAGCAGTGATCTGACGAGATAAGGAGATAATATCTTCAGTCACTGAGAAAGCCATGGGGCTAATATCTATACCATACAAATCCCACATATCAACAGGGGAAAAAAGTAATCCTAATAGAAAAATAGGCAAAGGATAGGATAATGAACTCTTCACAGTCAAGGAACTCTAAATGGCATAAGTGAATAAACAGAATGCTCAAACTCACTTGTATAAGAGAAATGCAAAATAAAACATCAAAGTTGTACCTCTCTCCTACTAATCAGATGGGCAAAGAATCAGAGGGTGGTAAAATGCCAGGGTTTGGAGATACCCAACAGCAAGGACTTTTGCCCTGTTGGTGGGAGTGTTGAACCAGTAGAAGCCATTTTGAAGGACAACCTGACAAATACTTTGTGCAATCAAGAATGCATGCACCCTGTGATTCAGGACCCCACCCTTCTACCCCAGAAAACTTCTCAAATGAGCCCATCAGGGCACAAGGATGAGAACCATGAATGGTAATCATAGCGTGGTTTGGGGTGACGGGAGGCCAGAGACAGTCTAATGTAGAGGTTGCACACTGGTAGAGGGAACACTATCAGTTGGGAAAGCAAAAGTCTCTGCACATTAGACAGCATGAACAGATCCTAAAAATATGTTTGAAAGATAAATGTCAGAAACTCTACTACCTCCACAGACTACAGTAAACCTATTCTCCAGCATCACCCACAGTCATGAAAACTACATACAATCAAATATGTACAATCATTTCAAATATCCCAAGCTACATACCAAGCATATTAAGGGAGTTGCCTCTGGGGGAGGGGAATTAATGTGGGGAAAGAAGATCAAAGAGAATGAATAAATAAAACAAGAAAGGGGCCTTGGGGTGTTTTATTATGTGCCATGAACTCATAGATTATGATTAACTCAGCTCTCTACATATGAAGTTAAATAAAAAGGGATTGATAGCCTTCAGTGGTTGGGAAATCTTCAACTTCTAATCATTGAAGGTCAACTCTAAGTTTACTGTGTACACAAATGCTCCTCTTGCGACACGGTGCCCACCTTTAGTGGCCATGCCCAGTATCTCAAAGGCCCACAGGCTGAATGCTTGGATGCTTCTAGACTTGCACTAAATCCTGTGACTTTCTCAGGACCAGGCACTGCCCTCATTATCCACACTTTTTTTTTCCCAACCAACTTACAAGAAGCTAATGTAAAAATGATCTACAAAATTGACCTCACAAACAAGTTTATCTGAAATGAGTTTTTATCTCAATGCATAGATAAAAGAAGCTATTAGTGTTTTTTTCTGAGGTACCAGACAATTAAGTGTGTTTTACTCCAATGCAGGTTGGAGACACTTTTACGTGAGATGGAATTTTAAAAAATCCCAGTTTTAGCTGGCGTGAGAAGAAAAAAGAAGCATAATTATTATTTGGGGGAAAATCACTGCTGTCCTTTTTTCAAAAAAGAAAGGAAGAAAATTAACAAGCAATGCCTTGGAATTGACTGAGACATAGTCAATATAAAGTTTCTAGGTCTCAATTTCCTTACCTATAAAGCTGGGATGCATCGTTCATAAGGGTGGGGAGCAGAAGGAAGAAATCATGCATGCAGCGAGCTAGACACCGTGTTGAACATAGCGGTTCCTGGAAATAAGTGGCTGTTGCTGTTCACTTTATTTATGGCATAACTGTCACCTCGGGTGCAGTCAAATCCATTGCTCCCCTCAGCATTCCAACAACCTCAAGGGAGGAACTGATCTTTGTAAGGCAAACCTGGGGCTGAGGACAACTTCACTTTGTGTCTGCCACACTGAAGCAAAAAAACTAGAGTCAGACAAAAGATCCAGATTCTCCAGATGGTGGAAGTCAAGTTGTTGGCCTTCTATTGTCAAGTCAACAACTCCTAGCTTCCAACTCACTAGAGGAAAAAATAATCAGATACCCAAAGACTTGCACAGAAATGGTATTTAATTCTATATGTATTCTCAGCTCCCAGTAGTAATCCTGGCACGTCACAGAGGCTCTAAGTCCTGGATGACCACTGCTAACCCTCACCCCCATTTTAGAGACAACGAAATTGAGGCACACACCTAACTAGCACCACACAGCCAACTAGTGCTGGAATCAGGATAGCACACATTTGTTTTGAGTCCCAAGCTGAGATTTTTTCTTTTTGGCAGATGTTTGGTTAGTCCGTCGAAGCAGTGGGAGGAGAGAGGGTAGATTTCTAGCAACCTCTATTATTGGCCTGTTTTCTCTCAGCCCATTACCCTCTCCTGGGTAAATACCAGGCAGCCACTCAAGGCCTTCAGGGTCTGGTTCCGCACATCCTTTCTGTGCCTCTGACTTTTCAGTGCTCGCTCATCTTTACATGTGTCCCTCCTCACCAGGTGTCTATCATCTCAGATTCCTGACTTCAAAAAATTGTGGTGAATGACACCTTCCTGTCTCCCTCCAGGAGCTGTTCTCCAACATTCACTGGCTCACTCTTGGCCCAGCCCCTCCCCATCTATTTTCTTCAGAAGACTCAGTTGTTGGGCCTCTCCGGTGGCGCAGCGGGTTGAGAGCAGGGCTGTGAAGCTGTCTGCAGCCTCTGCAGCACAGGTTCAATTCCCGGCCCGCCAGGGAGCTACCCACATGGCACGGCAGACCTCTCCTGTCTCGCCTGCTGCTCCCCTCAGCAGTGTATTTCTGTCTATCTGCCTTTTCTGCTCCCCACTCTGTCTCTGGTGAATCCTCTCACCCTCCTGCACCTCTGACTGTACCCCAGCTCTTGTATAAATAAATCTTTTTTTATAAAAAGAAGACTCATTGTTTATTTTCTGCTTCTGCCCCAGAATGGCAGCCTGGCCCCTGGCTGGGGGCGGGGGAGCAGTGTCCTCTATTTCATTTGCCGCTGTGTGCCAATAACCAGAACACCGCCTGGCACACAGCACAGGTTCTCAAAAATTATTTGTTGCCACATACTTCTTAGTGATATCTTCCATTTATTGAGCGTTTCGAGAACCTTCCAAATGTCTAACGCATTACTTCATTTTTATTCATATTCGTGAAACCTCCTGGCCGGTGGGTGGCTCTGCAGTCCCCTTCTGGGCGCACCGGCCAGGTAAACACCTCGGGACGCGACTCATGGCTGGGTTTCAACCCACCTCAGGTTTCACCTTTGCTCAGGAGCTGCAGGATTGGCCTATTTGTCGTTTTCTGAAGTTAAACACAGAAAAGCAGCTTTGCTTAGTACTTAATAAAAAAAGTGACGCTCCCCACCCCCACCCCAGCTAAATTAGGATCCCGCCGGCTTTGCGTCTTGGCTGGAGGAAGCGGGAAGGATTCTTGTAATGTGTTACCTGCGCTCTCAGGTTTACCCCAGGCAGAAAACCTGTTCCCCAGACTTGGGAAAGTCGGAAAGTGTCAGCTCCCCCGTAGGGAGAGAAAAAGGGGCTGCGCCCCTCCAGCCAGAACCCTCCCTCCAGGGCCACGAGCCAAGTCCCCGCTCCCCGCGGCGCCACACCCTCCAGGCGCTTCCCCTCGGGGTGGCCCCGTGACTGGAGCCCCCTGCGTCAGGACAACGCCCACCGGGGGGCGTTCCTGCGCGGGAGACACCTGGAACCTCGGCCCTCTCCCTCCCTTAAAAACCTGGGCAGCACGTGCGGCGGCAAACCTGTGCCGACCCTAGAGCTAGAGCGCGCGCTCCCAGGCATCCAGCATGTCAGCCGTGGTCCTGGAGACCAGAGGCTTGGCCAGAAAGCTCTCCGACTTCGGACAGGTGAGCCAGGGCGGCTGGCCCAGGTGGAAAGAGGTCTGGGGAACGTCGGTATTTCTAGCTTCAGTAGCTCTGGGGAACTGAATTCCTCTAAAGAGGATGATCAAGTCCTCTTAGTTACGCGCTGGCCAAGTGGCAGGGTATCTGTCCTGTATGTCTCTCAGGGGCAAAGAACACTTTAGGGTTTGGGGGGGTCTGCTGTCAGAGCTGCCACAAACTAGCTGGAGTCTTGAACAAGCCACCATTCCTCTCTGCGCCCAAGTGCTGGTCCTTAACCATCTGGGATGGGGGTGGAGGTAGGAGCGTCTCCCCCTGCCTTCTGTGATGTCTAGGAGATGGCTTCCGCCAGGTACTGAGGGGGCAAAATGATGAGAAATTGTATCTTTTTTTCACTTTGGGGAGAAAATGAGGTGTGAAGAGGTCCCCACTTAGGTGTGGAGGGAGACAAGTCAAGAGTGGAAAATAAACAGCCATTAGCACCAAACTTGGAATCTGCAGGAACCTGAAATGTGGCTGGGGGATAATGCCTGGGATGGTTTTCATTCTCCAGGTTTTGATATCATTCTTTTGAGATGAACAGCTGAGATATGTTCTTTGACTTATCATGCTCTGAATTGTAGGGATAGCCTTAAAGCTCACCCCTGCGAGCCAGCAAGCTGGCAGGCACCTATCACCTGTGGGATCAGTGAGAATAATCTAGAGAATAGGAAACAGCAGAGGGGAGGGAGTTTGATGTTTTGCTGTCAGTGGAGAGACTGCAGCACTTTGGAGTGACTTTCTTGAGTCCTGAAAGAGACTTCTCTGAACTGTGCACTGTTTGGGAGGTTAGAGAACCTCATGTCGAAGAGGGAAATTGTGGAGGTCAGAAGCATTCCAGAATAGATGCTCTGTCAGTATTTAGTTTCTGCGTTGCTGGCAGTGGGGCCCACATCAGTGTGGGAGATTAGGGGCAGATTTGCTTAGGGAACTAATTGATTTACTTGTGGAGCTCTTGGGAGATTGAGAACCACAAACTGTCAATGACTGGGGGGGCGGGGGGGAAATAGGAGGATTTGAAGCACGTCTTGCTACTTTCTTTGGTGCAAAAGCGGGGTATTTAAATTCAGAGAAGCTCAAGTATTCACATGAACAGGAATGAAAACATGCACATCCTAGGATTGGTATGAAATTTATTATTATTATTATTATCATTATCATTATCATGAAATGAAACAGTGGCATTTAATTGGGGGTCTTAAACTTAGAAATCAGCGAACACAAATTCAGATTGTGTCCCACTGGGGTCTTTGTTTAAGGGTGTCTTAAAGGAAAAAGTTGGGGGTGAAGTATAGAGTTGCATGAACTGGGATTGGTTACAGTTAATGTTTAGCTCATTGGCTTTTAGCCATAATGACCTTGGTAACTATGGAGAGAAGAAAAAGTAAAAAAAAAAAAAACCTCATCTTTGCATAGTTTCAGAGAAGGTCATATTTAGCTGGTAGTTGGTTTCTGCCAACCTGTAAGTAGTTACTTTTTAATTAAAAATTCATTAAGGTGAAGTCCCAGACATCCTCGGAGTCAGTTCAGTCATCTTGAACATTGGGAAATGAGAATTGGGTGAAACGATGTCTATAATGTCTTTGAAGATGCTGGTACCATTCATGGAGTAGGGAAGTACCAGGGTGTCTAGGCAGAACTGATTTGTTACTCAACAAAGTGGGTCTGGAACAGAACAGGACCTGACCAAGTCAGGCACAGTGACTGCTGCAGGTGTCATCACAGAAAGTTGCTAGATGTAGAATCTAGGCACCTGGGCTTCCACCTCCAATGAACCTAAGCTGTGCTCGGGGGAAGTCATCTAATCGGGGCAAGGAGGCTAGGTTTGGTATCTATCAAATTGGGGATGAAGCTTTGGTCTAGAAATCGTCTTTGGGATTCCTTTTAGCCTTGATAGCCCACAAGAGACATTATTTATACCTTCTTGAAGCTGCACATGCTGGGTGTAATTCTGACATAAATTTGAAGGACATATGATAGTATTTCGATAACTACAAGTGTGACAAGAACAACAGTCCTGCAAGAGATGTTTTGACTTATTCATTTACCCAATAGACTTATTGATCTATAAGTCTCTGCTCCGGTGAGACTTACATTCTAGTGAAGGAGAAAGACCATAAAAAATATAACCTTCTGGGTCATATGATTTCATGCAGACATAAGTGCTATGAAGCAAAATAGATAAGGGTATGGATTAGAAGGTGAGGACAACTCAAAGATCATAGATGTAAGTGGCAGAGCCAGTGTTTAAACTCAAATCTGACCCTGTCACCTGCATGCCTTCTTCCATGCTTCCTCATGTAGGTGGTTGCTGGCTACAGAGGTGGAGAGTGTCTGTGAGCATGGCAGGTGCCTGCCTCTGGTTTCCAGTTGTGTCACACTAGTGATGCACTTGCGCATGTGTATAACCACATGTACAAATACACCCCTCTTGCCATGACCCCCAAAAGACTAGGACTGAAAGTCAGTGTCTTTGGACTCTCCTTGCCAAAGGGGGCTATTGCTTGTAATTTTGAAAACTGCTCTTTTTTCAAAGAAAACAAATGTATTTTCTGGACACAATTGAACAGACTGTGTCTTTCATTAAATGTATTGCTCAACAATCAAAATTTTTTCTCCTGGCTGGTAGTAAAATTCCTTCCCCCAGCCCTACTACTTCTTTTTTTTTTTTTTTTTAAGATTTATTTATTTGTGCATAAAAGAGCTAGGCTGTAGGTCAGAAGTGGGGGGGGGGCTGTGTGTGAGAGGATTCACTAGAGACAGAGTAGGGAACAGAACAGGTGGATCTACTGAAATACACTGCTGAGGGAGCAGCGGGTGAGAGAGGAGAGGTCTGCTGCACTATGTGGCTCAGCTCCCTGCCTGGGGATTGAACTTCTGCTGCAATGGCTGCCTATAGCTTCATAGTGCTGAGACTTAATGCCTTGAGCCACCAGAGAGGCCCATCTATTTCTTCTTATCTAGACTGCTTTTATCTGCCTTTTTTTCATTCTGGGTATTCATGTGTTTCCAAATCAACTTGCATGCTTATAGTAACAAAAAGGTGTAGATTGTAAACCAATAAAAACAATTTGTGGAAGAGATTTGCCCAAGAGTCTGTCCTGGATTAACATAGCAGTGCCAACATCAGAAGCCACTGAAGGCTACATCATTTCACAAATGTCCATGAGCTTCCTTTCATTTAAAGACCCTCACTAAAAAATAAAAATAAAAGATTAAAAAAATGGAGTGTCAGACTTTGAAAGGTGAAACTATTGTCCTTGCTTTGGGTTTGTCACTCAGAGACAGAATAGGACTTTGGATCACGGTTCAGTTCTAGGTTCTTGTGCTCACTGCTTCAGTGTCCTTGGAGAAGCTACTTAATTTTGCTGAGTCCATTTTCTCGCTTGCAAAACAGTAGCCCCCACCTCAAGGGACGTTAGTGAGGACTACATGAGCTTAGAACAATACTAATTACTGCCAATGATGATGTCTACTAACTGTTAAAAGTCACAAGTGTGACTCCTGGTACCTATGGGTACTCGATCAATGGCAGGCCTTATTATTAATAGTAATAACAATAAAGAGTAGTGACACATGTGGTAGATATGAATTTGCAGATACATTTGTGAAAAGTCATTATTAAAAATTATTCTGTGTTTTTATCAGTGGTTTTAAACTGTCCATGGTTAAGAATTATCTGGGATGCTTTGGAAAATACAGATTCTAAAATAAAGATTTCTGGGCCTCCCTGGTGGCGCAGCAGTTGAGCGCTGGGCTGCGGAGCTGCCCTCAGCCTCTGCAGTGCCGGTTCAATTCCTGGCCACTGGCGAGGGTCCCACATGGCAGGCAGACCTCTCCTGCAGCACCCGCTGCTCCCCTTAGCAGTGTATTTCATCAGTCTGTCTATTCTGCTCCCTGCTCTGGCTCTGGTGAATTCTCTCACCCTCCTGCATTTCTGACTGTACCCAGTGCTTGTATAAATAAATAATGAATCTTTTAAAAAAATAAAATAAATATTTTATTTTTATTCATATTTCTAAGAATATCTGAAAAATATCAGGGACTCTGATTTTATAGGTTTGGGTGGGTCCAGGAATCTCCAGATAATTTTGGAGTGGAGATCCAAGGAACACTTATTGAGAAACCCTGATTTAGAAAGTGTATGAGGGAATGCAGAGAGTGAAATGAGCCAGGCATGGTCCCTTAAGATGAAGGCTTTTAGGAGTGGTAATGAGTATGGTGATTGGACAGGAATGCAGCCCCTGGTGTGCAAGAAAGAGACATCTTAGTCTTAATATGGACATGATATGCATAGTGGAGAGAATCATATTGAATGTTTGATCTGTAGGAGTTGGGGTTCTTGACCTTCCACTCACCTGTGTCATCTCAGGTGCGTCACACTTTCTCTCTTTGGTCCATAGTTTTTCCATTTGCAACATGAGGGGGTTGAGCTAGATGAATTCTGAAGACAACTCTAGCTCTGCATCAACTGTTATCAACCCCATGAATCCAAATGGAATGCACAGATGGAGGAGGGATTGCTCACCTTGGCAGAGGATGGGTTGCTCACCTTGGCTGAGGAGTACAGAGTTTTTCTGCGCTGAGACCCAAGAGGGCTTTTAATGTAGGATGAGATATTTGGAAGTGGGGAAAGCAAAGCATTTACCCTAATGAAGAAAGGACAAGGAGAAAACTAGTTTGCTGGAGGGGAGGTTCCTGTGGGTGGAAGTACCACCGAGACTCTTGATGTAAGAAAGCTATTTTATCCTACTGGTCAAGTGAACCTCTGAAAAATTTTGAGTAGAAGGAAACTAGCAGCAATCTCTCCAGGTTAGAACAATGCAGATCACTAGAACAATTTTAGCAAGCTGGCAGTGGGAGCAAAGGAAGGCCTAACTCCACAAGTCAGATTGATTTCGTGATCAACTGGAGGTCAGATTGGTTTTGTGATCAACTGGACAGGCACAGAAGTGGGAAGGAGATGACATGGAGGGTGTCAAGTCTAAATTTCCCTGGCCTTTGGAGACATTGGTTCAGGCAGATCGAGGATATTTTTCTTGGAGGCCAGCAGAAAGGAAGCTTGCCAAGTGTATTAGAAATGGGAATCTTGTGTCATTTTAAGGAAACCAAAAAGGACTAAGAGTTCAGTTTTCTCTGGTAGAAAGAAGACTGACATCTCTAACAGGGTTTAGAAGAGGGACACAGTTGGGTAGAATCTCTGGACGTTGTGATCCATAAACAGTATGCTTGGACCCAACAGCATGGCTGATGCTGACCACAGTGCTCACTGTGGAATTTATGGCATCTTACTATGCTAAGTCTTAGTTTTGTTATCAATAATAGGGGGCACTTGGAATAAAAAAAGAAATAAAACCTACCTTCCTGATTGTTATAAAAATTAAGTGGAATAATCCAAATAAAATGCTTTTTAGAATGCATGGGACATTACAGGTTGTTAATAAATGGTAGATGGAAATTTTTTAGAAAGATAACATCATGGTCCTTAGATGTGGCTACATCAGTTCAAAAGGGATTAAGATCCCTCTTAGTCATACATGCTGATAATTTTGCTTCTGCTCCAACACCGTTGTTTCCAGTGAGGTTCTGAGCAAACCTGGATTCTCTGAATTAAAAGAATTTTATCTTTAGGGTCATAGTATTTTGCAGAGCTTATTATGTTGAGTCTCTAGGAAAGTCTGCCCAACATGACCTAACTCAGATGATGTAATGTCCATTCCACTGATTTCATTAACTTGCTTACAAAAGAGAAATAGCTCTGCATATTTGTTCTGTCTCAGTCTTAGGTACATTCTGTTTACTTATGGGCAATGGAACTTTGTATTTTTTTCATAGAAGTTAATTTAAAATTTTATTTACAAATTTATGTGTTTTGGCAAACATTTTTCTGGAATGCCCACCCTCATCCCACTTCGGTTTGCTCTCATACGCATGTAGAAAATACTAGATCCTTGACATTCTTTGCTGATTTGTTTAAGACATCCACCTTCCCATAGGTTATTTGTATACTTTTAAGTATTTTGTAATTCTTTTTCAACAATTGAGTATCTCAGATTCCAGCATGTGTGCATAAATTAATCCTTCCCTGAGGTCTTTGCCTGAGGCCAAGAAGTTATTCTTGTGTATTTTTATTTATAAAATTCCCACCATTTGTATAGACTCTCTTAATATTCTATTTAAACTATTTTATCCTTTTTGCTTTTATTGTCTGAATACTGTTTGCCAGGGCTTGATCTTACAGATGAGGAAACTAAGTAGGCTAAAGGATTTGCACAAAGTGCTTCCTGTTAAATCGAAAAGAATATTCCAGCCCTGGTTTTTGGAAACCAAGACCTGTGTGTGTTCTATTCTTAGCACTTTCCTGTATTTCTCAGTGTTTTGACACTTTTGAATCAAATTAGAAGACTTCTAAGGACCTTTCTTTTCGTTATTTGGCTTGTTGCGTATGTATTTAGTAAGGCAGATTTTGAAGAACTGAAGGGTGGGACATTAGAATGCATGGGACAAATGCATGCATTTGTATCTCTCAGAGACTTAATTGTACCTGGCATGGTAGGTACTGAAAAGGTATTGAAAAGGTATTGAATTTATACAGTGGCTGGTGACATCAGTGAATAATCAAAGCTTCCCAAACTGAAATTCGACCTAGGAGCATCATTGAAAGTATCACTGTCCTTGACTTATCTGCAGAATAGCTCATTGTATTCCAAGACTTAACTGAAAGAGAGTTTATGCCTGCCTCTTCCTTAGAGGTTTCACCATAATAAGTTACTCAACGGTGGAAAACATTTTAACTGAGTACATTTAATCCTCTAGGAGACAAGCTACATCGAAGACAACTCCAATCAAAATGGTGCTGTATCCTTGATCTTTTCTCTCAAAGAAGAAGTTGGTGCCCTGGCCAAAGTCTTGCGCTTATTTGAGGTAAATGTTTTATTCATTTCTGAGTTGAATAATGGCATAGTGGACTACTGTGCATTTTCTAGTTGGCTACAGTAAAAAAACAGGACCAGGATCTGGAATTGGAAGAATTGATTTTTAGCTCAGCTTCGCAGGAGAATTCCAAATAATCTATCAAGCAGGAGAATTCCAAATAATGTAAGTAGAGACTTTGCATTTGAAGAGGGAGAGTGTAACTAATTGCCTGCTCTTTGAGTAAAGTCCATGCAGTGACTTTTTTCCAAATAGGACTTTTTTCCAAATGGAGGGAGACTAACTTTTCAGTGGAGAAACCAATAAATGGTAGTTCAGCCAAGGGATCAAACCCCAGTGTAACTATAAGAAAAATATCCAATCTCAATGAAGGGGCATTGTACAAAATACCTGATCTGTACTTCTCAAAACTGTCAAGGTATTAAAAAGAAGGAATATGTGAGAAATTGGGATACCAGTATAGAAATAAGACATTAAGTGTAAACTAAAAAAAATTCAACTAAAGTGTGATCGTTAGTTTATGATAACATGCCAAGCTGACTCAATTATTCTAACACATATTCCACACTAATATGTTAATAACAGGGAAGACTGGTGGTGACTCTATGGGGACTCACTATCTTATCCTCTTAATTTTTCTATAAATCTAAAATTGATGGGAAAAAAGTATATTAAAAAAATTAACCTTGGCTATCCAAAGTGGGAAGGGATGCTGAGTAGAGCAAGTAATGTAGAGAAGAGAGGTAGAGTACTTTCTGAATGATAAACTGTTTGCGAGAAAGAATATATCCATAAAATTCTCCTGTGTAATATTTTAGCCTGGTATGATATAGTTAATCATTTCCCCCCTGACAGGTCAGGCTTTAGTCAGAGTTAATAAATTAAATAGTAGTTAATTAACAGTGTGTTTTCAACCTAATAAATGAACCACAAGTAACTAAATTACCAGAACTGGATGAAATGTACCCAAGATGTGTGTGTATGTTTGTGCACATGTATGTATCTGGATTTACTTTAAAAGGCATTATCCAAAATATCAATTTTCCTGATCAATCAGTGGTGCTATTATAACCATCGTTTTCAGAGAAGGAAACTTATCATTTACTGGGTGATTGATGAAGTGTGTTGTCTGTGCAGCAGTGAACACTCAATTTCTACACCATATAAAATAAATCTAAGGTTAAAAATGGAAAAACAAAGGAAAGAATCTCAACTATAATTTAGGGCGTGTTTGACTAAACAATACTCTACCAAATTCAACATGTTAGTTGGGGTTTTATTAGACAACGTTTCCTAGCATAAATATGTCTGGGATTTAGATTTTAGAAAGTCATATTAAAGACTGTGATATGTGTGGAATATATACACAATGGAAAAACATGAAATCTTCCTGTTTGCAACATCATGAATGGAACTTGAGGTGATTATGCTGGGCAAATAAGTTAAAAAGAGAAAGAAAAATACCATATTATTTCATTAATATATGAAATATGAAGTAATGAAGCTCATGATGAAACAAAACAATGAAAGCACCCTTAGATGCTGACAATAAAATGGGGGCCACCAGAGGGGGTGGGGGAGGGGTGGAGGGTTGGAGAGAGAGGGGGCTGGATGTTGCCAGGTAGAGCATATTAGAAATCTGGTGTCAGGTGTGGTGTGTTATCGCACATTTGAAAAGGTAAGAAGTTGCACTGTAGCTTATATGATATTGCAAACCAGTGCTACCTCAATAAAATTAAATTAAAAGACATAAAGACTATAGGGTGTCTGGAGAGAGGAAGCAAATACAGTGTTTCCTCCCTTACCATTTTGTAGACATATTTGCATCGTCCAATCAAGACCCATTAATATATATTTTTTAAAGATTTATTTATTTATGCATACAAGAGCTGGGGTACAGGCCAGAGGTGTGTGGGGGGTGAGAGGATACACCAGAGACAGAGTGGGGAGCAGAACAGGCAGATTGACCAAAGTACACTGCTAAGGGGAGCAGTGGGCGAGTCAGGAGAAGTCTTGTGGGTTGCTTCCTGGCTGCCCGGGGATTGAACTCGTGCTGCAGTGGCTGTGGACAGCTTCATATGTTGCGTCTTAACCCCTTGCACCAACAGGGAGGCCCCCAAGACCCATTAATATCTTACAGATGCTAATATCCCACTAAACTTAGGCTGTTTTGCAGTTATGCGCGCTAGACTCTTGGTCATAATCTAGGTTTGGAGTTTTAAGGAGTAAAACAGCACTGGCCATACTGTCTAGAGCTAAACTCTTTGGGATAACCTGGGTGACCTTAAGAAAGTGCTTTAAGTTTTTGGTGGCTTGGTTTCCTCATTTTTAAAATGAAAGTAATAATAAACTTGTATTATTGTAGAATGTTATGAAAATGAAGTGAATTAAAACATGTAAAGTACACAGGAACATTTGGCACATAGTAAGAATCCAATAAATGTTTGCTCTCAATATGGAAAGTACACAGGAACATCTGGTGCATAGTAAGAATTCAATAAATGTTTGCTCTCAATATATCTAGGCAGTGTATTTTCAGAGGGCCATGGAGAATCAGGGATCTTTAAGTTATTCTTGGCTGCATGATAAAGTTAAAGGATTAGGATTATCTGACTGGAAGAGAGATGGAGCGAGGAAGCAATGGTCTTATTCAAATATTTGAAGGTCATTGTGGATGAGGAGTACTACTCTCTATTACTTCGGGGACAAAAGGACACTGTAGACATCATAGGAATATATTTCAAACCACGTAAAGGCAGCATCTTTACTACAGAAGGTGCTAGAAGGCATTAATTTCAAGCATTACTACTGTTAAAAAACAGTTTACAAAAGGCAGGGGAAAATCAAAGCCAAAATGATGGTATAAATAAACTTATCTTTCCTTGACAGAGACACAAGATAAAATCTATCCAGTTCCTCTAACACTGACAACAGAGGGAGAAACACTTCCCACACTTACACACTATGAATCTGTTGCTAAATGCTGCTACAGTCAATTCCTTGCTTCGTGAACAGGACACCCCTCAGTGCTCCCGAACATTGCAGAGCTACACCCGGGATATTTAACAAACCTCAGTAAATGCTCAGAGTAGTAAATAGAGACATACAGTTTTGTGAGCCTAGACTACCTGACTTTTCTGGCATGACTCTACCTGACGAAGCTTTCTTAGCCCCTGACTACCAGGAACACCTATAGGCATCCTTGCTCCTCAAAGGAAAACCAGGGTCTACAACAGGAGAGCAGATTTCTCCCAGCTTGGTCAAGTTTGCTTTCTTACATGAGGTTCCAGCTTTCCCACCAAACTCACCATTCCATTAAGGGATGACATTGCCTGCCAATGGGCTTGCAGTTTTGCAGACCTCAGCTAGTCACATCAGAATGCAATGATGCTGATAAAAGTGATGCAGATGTACTGTGTTTGTTTGTGGGTTGGGTGGTAGGACCAACAAAGCAGATGTTTTAGTGAACTGGAGCCAAACTATTAGTAATATACCAAGGCCCCTATACGCTAGCCTGAAAATGTCCCACTGTCTCAGTAGAAAGCCCCAACTCTCAATTAAGAACTTTGGTTTAGGGCCTCCCCAGTGGTGCAGCGGTTGAGCACTGGGTTGCGAAGCTGCCCATAGCCTCTGCAGCACAGGTTCGATCCCCGGCCACTGGGCGAGGGTCCCACATGGCACGCAGACCTCTCCTGCCACCCACTGCTCCCCTCAGCAGTGTACCTCGTCTGTCAATTCCAGAATGAAGACAAGTGACTTAAGGTGAGGGAATAAACAAGGTTAAGGAATCCTCCAATTCTTTACCACCTGCCAGCCTCAGCGTTCCTGGGGACAGCAGCTGGGTTGAAGAGGGGACATTTGGGCAGATACATGGTGTTTATTACTCCAAAGGTTGGACTTTAAGTCCCTTTAAGTGACCCCTGGACCTGGTGAACAGAACTGGACCAAGAGTCAATCACGAGGGTTGATTTTACTTTTCTGGCCTTGGGTCCAGAACAGCCATCAGCAGTAAAATGTTTACATGGAACTTTTCTTCATCAATCAAAATAAGAAGAAGCTTGAGTTCCACTGGAGGCAAAAGAGGGCTTATAACCCAAATGACATACTTACTTTTTAAACTAAAATATAGGTAATAATATAACAAATACCTATGTAGCTCATAGATGTGAGTCCCTGCTTAAGAAATAAAACATTGGGGGCCTCCCTGGTGGTGCAGCGGGTTGAGCGCTGTGCTGTGAAGATGTCCACAGCCTCTGCAGCACAGGTTCAATTCCTGGCCAGCCAGGGAGATTCCCACATGGCGTGGCAGACCTCTGCTGTCTTGCCCGCTGCTCCCCTCAACAGTGTCTTCAGTCCTGCTGCCTGTTCTTCTCCCCACTCTGTCTCTGGTGAATTCTCTCACCCTCCCGTGCCTCTGACCTGCACCCCGGTTCTTGTATAAATAAATAAACATTAAAAAAATAAAACATTGTAGAAACTTCCCCATGCACCTCTCCCTCAGAGGTAACTTAATTGGAACTTGAGCTATATTACTTCCTTGCATCTTTTCCTACTTTGTTTCACATCTTCCTCAGTATTATATGGCAACTTCTGCAAGTTTTTCATCTTCGTAGACCTCAGATCATATTGTAACTCTCCTTCTGGGGAGCATTGCTTTTGATATTATATATATATAATTACAGACAAATCATGCATTATATATTGTATATAATTTCAAATTATATATAAAATTCTATATATAAAATTCTATATTATATATAAAAATCAAATTTTATATTATATATATAATTCTTGCTCATTTATCTCCTTTCTATATTCTGCCAGGAGACTGTTTCCATTTTTGGTCCATTCAAATGGCACTGTGCCAAATATTTTGTGTGGGTCTCTTGACTTACTTAGTGAGAAGATCGTCAAATGGAAAAATGTTCTTAACTTCAAAACGGTTCAGAGCCGTATATGTTTGACAACTACTATCACAGAGCTTACTTATTTTTTTAATCATTGTATTAACATTGGTTTATGATACTGTATATGATTCAGAGGTATAGGATCACGCCCCTTCATATATGTTACCACACCACACCCAACGCGGCACCATAATCCTTTACCATAGTCCATTGGCCCCCTTCACACCCTCTCTCTTCCCGCTCACTCCAGTAGTCTCAATTCTGTAGTCAGACTTCTAGGGTTTGTTATTGGTTTGGCTCTGTATCACCCTTTGTTTTCTTTCTCTACATTACACATACAGGTGAACCCATCTAGTATTTATTTTTCTCCTTCTGACTTATTTCACTTAGCTTTATCTCCTGCAGTTCCATCCATGTTGCTGCAAATGGCAAGCGTTCATTCTTCTTCATAGCTGAGTAGACTTCCACTGTTTTAAACTTCACTATAAATGAGAACTCACTTTGTTCCCAGTTCGACTGTGGTGTAGCCCATTAGTGCCACAGGAGTTGTGTCTGCTCCTTGGTAGCTTGAAATGAAATATGCCCCATTTCATTATAATCACTCATCATTCTGGTGGCAAGAAACAATGTAGAACACAGGAAAAGAAAGTTCTTTAGCCTGGAAAAGCACGGGGATAAAGCTGTCACCCCTAATCTCACCTAGTAATTAACGAATTAATTCAACTGGAAAGAAATAAAGAATTTGACTGGGATTCTTAGCCAGAAGCTTCACTCACATTTAAAAGATAGATTTTTCTTTTCATATATGGGTATATTACAAGACCTTTGGCAAATAAATAGAAGTTACATATACTCTCATTGTAACCCAGTCAGATGCATTTAATCTAGATATTATTTTGAGGCGGAGGCCTGGCCTTAATTTTTTAATACATGTTTTAATGTTTAAAAAGTATGATAAATATTTTCCCAGGTGATGTCATTATAAACCACAAAATTAATATTTATTATGAAAGTAATAAATATTTTTTATTTTTTAAAAATAAATTAAAAAATAAAATAAATTTATTTTTTAAAAATAAATTTTTATTTTTTATTTTTTTTTTTTATTTTTTTTTTTTAAATATTAAATTTTATTTTTATTATTCCCCATACAATTGCAAACGCCCCATTCTGACCAATCCCCCCTCCCGCCCCCACCCCCAAAAAGTGTCTCTGGTTCATAGTTTTTTGTTGATTTTGATTTTCACTTTCTATATTCATTTTCCTGGTCCCTTATTTAAGTTTTCTAGATCCTGCTATGAGTGAGACCATCCGGTATTTTTCTTTTTCTTTTTGGCTTATTTCGCTGAGCATGATCCCTTCCAGTGCCATCCATGTTGCTGCAAATTGCATGTGTTTATCTTTTTTTGAATGCTGAGTAATATTCCATGGTATATATGTACCACATCTTCTTGATCCAGTCATCTATTTTTGGGCATTTGGGTTGTTTCCAAAGCTTAGCTATTGTAAACAGTGCTGCTATAAACATAGGAGTGCAGGTGCTCTTTGGAATTGATGTTTCTGTGTCCTTTGGGTAAATACCTAGGAGTGGAATTGCTGGATCATATGGAAGCTCTTGTTTAGTAGGTCCAGAAATCTCCACACAGCTCTCCATAGTGGTTGGACCAGTTTGCACTCCCACCAACAGTGCACAAAGTTCCTTTTTCTCCACATCCTCGCCAACATTTGTTGTTGCTAGTTTTTTTAATATGTGCCATTCTCACTGGTGTGAGATGGTATCTCATGGTAGTTTTGATTTGCATTTCCCTGATTACAAGTGATGTTGAACATTTTTCATATGTCTGTTGGCCATTTGCATTTCCTCTTCAGAGAAGTTTCTTTTTAGCTCTTCTGCCCATTTTTTGACTGGATTATTTTCTTTGTTGTTGCTGAGTCTCATCAGCTCTTTGCAGATTTTTGTGATCAGTCCTTTATCATTAGTGTTGGGTGCAAAAATGTTCTCCCAGTTGGTGGGGTTTCTCTTTGTTTTTGTTATTGTCTCTTTTGCTGTGCAGAAGCTCTTTAATTTGATGTAGTCCCAGCTGTTTATCTTTCTCTTCACTATCACTGCTTTGGGTGATGTGTCTGTAAAGATGTCTTTGATGTGCAAATCCCGTAGTGTTTTGCCTATATTTCCTTCTATGTATTTTATGGTTTCAGGTCTTATGTCTAGTTTTAATCCATTTTGAGTTGATTTTTGTGTATGGTGTGAGGTAGTGGTCAAGCTTCATTCTTTGCATGTAGCGACCAGTTTTCCCAGCACCATTTATTGAACAAACTTTCTTTGCTCCAATGCATAGTCTTTGCTCCTTTGTCAAAGATTAGTTGACCATAAATCTGTGGGTTTATTTCTGGATTTTCTATTCGATTCCATTGGTCTGTATGTCTGTTCTTGTTCCAATACCATGCAGTTTTTGATGATTATGGCTTTGTAGTAATAGTTTGAAGTCTGGGAGTGTGATGCCTCCATTTCCTTCTTTTTTCAGTAGAGCTTTGGCTATTCGGGTTTTTGGTGATTCCATATGAATTCATCAAAATTGTTCTATTTCTTTGAAGAATGCCATTGAGATTTTGATTGGAATAGCATTGAATCTGTATATTGCTTTTGGTAGGATGGCATTTTAATAATGTTTATTCTTCCAATCATGAGCAGGGGATGTCTTTCCATTTCTTTGTGGATGTCTTTCATTTCTTTTCTTTTATTTTCTTGTTCTATTCTTTTAACAGTGTTTTATAGTTTTCTTTGTATAGGTCCTTTACCTCTTTTGTTAGATTTTTCCCAAATATTTGATTTTTTTTGTTTCGATAATAAAAGGGGTGGTTTTTTTGATTTCTTCTTCTTCAGATTTATTGTTTGTGTATAGGAAGGCTACTGACTTTGCGTGTTGATTTTGTATCCTGCCACTTTACTGAATTGATTGATGAGTTGAATTAGTTTTTCTGTGGAGATTTTGGGGTTCTCTATGTATATTATCATATCATCTGCAAATAGTGATAGTTTGACTTCTTCTTTTCCTATTTGGATTCCTTGGATGTCTTTCTCTTGTCTTATTGCTCTGGCTAGGACTTCCAGTATTATATTTGAAAAGCAGTGGTGAGAGTGGACATCCTTGTCTTGTTCCAGATCTTAATGGAATTGCTTTCAGCTTTTCACCATTGAGAATGATACTGGCTGTTGGCTTGTCATAGATGGCCTTTATGATGTTGAGGTATGTTCCTTGTATCCCAAGAATTTCAAGGGCTTTTATCATGAATGGGTGTTGCACTTTGTCGAAAGCTTTCTCAGCATCTATTGATATTATCATATGGTTTTTATATTTCTTTTTGTTGATGTGTTGGATAACGTTGATTGATTTCGGATGTTAAACCATCCTTGTGCCCCTGGAATGAATCCAACTTGGTCGTGGTGAATTATCTTATGGATACATTGTTGGATTCTGATAGCTAAAATTTTATTGAGGATTTTTGCATCAGTGTTCATTAGGGAGATTGGCCTATAGTTTTCCTTTTTTGTGTTGTCCTTATTCGGTTTGGTATTAGTGTAATATTGGCTTCATAGAACGTGTTTGGTATTGTCCCTTCCTTCTCAATTTTGGAAGAGTTTGTGAAGGATAGGCACTAATTCGTCTCTGAATGTTTGGTAGAATTCATTTGTAAATCCATCAGGTCCTGGGCTTTTGTTTTTGGGGAGGTTTTTAATTACCATTTCAATTTCGCTGCTTGTAATTGGTCTGTTTAGGTGTTCTATTTCTTCTTTATCTAGCTTTGGGTGATTGTAGAGTTGTAGGAATTTGTCCATCTCCTCTAGATTGTTGAACTTGTTTCCATATAACTGTTCATAGTAGTTACTGATTATTCTTTTGATTTCTGCTGTGTCCGTTGTGATTTCTCTCTTTCATTTATGATTCTGTGTATTTGTGCTTTCTCCCTTTTTTCCTTTGTGAGCCTGGCTAGGGTTTGTCTATTTTATTTATTTTTCAAAGAACCAGCTCTTGGTTTCATTGATCTTTTGGATTGTTTTTTTAGTTTCAATTTCATTTATTTCTGCTTTGGTTTTTATTATTTCTTTTTCTTCTACTGGTTCTGGGGTTTTTTTGTTGTTCTTTTTCTAGATCTTTGAGCTTCGAGATTAGGTTGTTTCTTTGAGTTCTTTCTTGTTTTTTGATGTGAGCTTCTATTGCTATATATTTCCTCTTATTACTGCTTTTGCTGCATCCCATACATTTAGGATATTGGTGTCCTCCTTGTCATTCAATTCAAAGAATTTTTTAATTTCTTCTTTGATCTCCTCGTTAGTCCAGTGGTCTTCCAGTAGTGTGGCTTTTAATCTCCATGAGGTAGGATAGTTCCTTGCCTTCTTTTTATGATTTTTTTCTAGTTTGATGCCTTCGTGGTCAGAAAAGATGGTTGGTATGATTTCAATCTTGGTGTATCTGTTGATGTTTGTCTTGTGCCCCAGTATGTGATCGATCCTGGAGAATGATCCGTGTGCGCTTGAGAAAAATGTGTACTCCGTTTTTTTTGGGTTTAGTGTTTCTATAGATGTCTGTTAAGCCCAAATGCTCTAGGTCCTTATTTAGAGCTTTAGTTTCTTTACTTATTTTTGTCTTGTTTGATCTATCCATTGTTGATAGTGGTGTGTTGAAGTCTCCCACTACATATGTGTTTTCTCTGATGTCTGTTTCAGAGAGGACAACAGTTGTCTGATATATTTTGGTGCTCTTTCGTTTGTGAGTATATGTTAATGAGTGTTATTTCTTCTTGAAGTATTGTCCCCTTAATCATAATGTAGTGACCATTGGGGTCTCTTTTAATTTTTTGAGTTTGAAGTCTGTTTTATCTGATATAAGTATAGCTGTTCCTGCTTTCTTTTTTTGGCCCATTTGCTTGTAGGATTGTTTTCCAATCCTTTGACTTTGAGCCTATTTTTATCTTTTGTAGCTAAATGTGTTTTCCTGGAGACAGCAAAAGGTTGGGTTTTGTTTCTTAATCCAGGCTGCAACTCTGTGTCTTTTTATTGAAGAGTTTAGTCCATTTACATTTAGAGTTAATATTGATATGTTAGCATCTGTATTTGCCATTTGTTTGTCTTCCTTTGATTTTATTTATTATTCTTTTAATAACTTTTTTTTTTGGTCTTCTTTCGTGTTATTCGTCCCTCGAGGTTCTGGCTTTAGGTTCCTTGTAGTATTTTTGGAGTGGGGTTTAGTCGCAATGAAAATTCCGGAGTTTCTCTTTGTCTGGGAAGGTCCTATTCTTTTCATGGAGGAAAGAGAGCTTGCGGGATAGAGTATTTCTTGGTTGCATCTGTTTTCTTGGA
>NW_023601653.1:12215628-12241878 GCF_014898055.3 Talpa occidentalis
GCTCCTCTTCCCCAGGCAGTCCCTGCGGGAGCTAACAACTCTCTGAAGGCTGCTCACTGACAGCACTCAGCACTGGTACAGAGGACTTCGGGGAATCTGGACGACATATAGCCATGTCAGACATAATGTGTTTTCCACAACAGTGGTCAACTTCAAAAAAGGAAAAATATGTATCTCGGTGAGTCACTCAGAACTAGCACTTAGTAAAATGATGGGATTTTTACTTTAGGTAAAATTTTATCAGCTACAATACTTTTTCACCTTCATGAAGCCATTATCTTGTGTGAGAGTAGGGTTCAAATCATGACTTTTCCTCATAGCCAATTACTGTAGCAGTAAAAGGAAGGCATGAGGTGCTTATGACATGGTCCACTGTGTTCACCCTTGGCATGGTGGCCTCCCCCTTGCACAAACTGGCCCAAGAGACAGGCGTTTCTCCATGCCAAGGGGTAGCCATGTCCCCAGCCCTTCATTCTGGAAAGCGATGAGGGGCCACTGGTCTCTAGAAAATGCATGGTCAAAGCTCACCAATTTGGTGTTCATATACTAAAGGTCAAGGAAAACTAGAATTTGAAAACATTAGTTTAACATTAAGAAAAATTCCACCTACCAAATTCAAATGAAACTAGATCAAAGTTAAAAAGTTTATTGTTGATTTATACTACATCAAGTATCCTTCCTTGAAACTCTTGGGAATTGTTTGAGGAAGGAAGGTACCTAAATTAGAATAACTAAGTTAGTGTTTGGAAACCATTTTTTAATTGCTTTAATTAAGAAAAAAATCAAAGTGCTTTCAGTCTGATAAGCAGTCTTTGCAACTGGCAGCTGTGGCAACAATTTTTATCAAGAAAAAAAAAAAACAAGTAAGCGGCTGCTATGGAATTTGATCCAGAGGTAAACCTCAGAAGGCTCAGGGACACAGTTACTATCAGCAAACAGTTTTTCAGTTAGCAAAATTAAATGCCAGCGTGGTTTTTCAAACTGGAGAGTATATAAAGAGCTGGGGCAGTCCAAGTCACAACTTATTATTTTGTAATATACCCAATTCCAAAAGAATTTCAAGCTTTAAATATTTCAATTTTATTCTGCTTAGTCCAAATACTTTCCAATATTTAGAGAAATATTAGCTTCATACGATAAGTATTCCTTGTCAATATCACTTATCACTAATACTTTCCATTTGCCGTATATTCAAGCTTATTCAGAGAGAAAAACAGAATTATAAGGGCAGTATCTCAAATACTCTTATCTCATAAGTTAGTCAAGATTAAGTATCTACAAACCACATTCAAGAAGTTGAAAACATGAGCTGTGGCAGTTTTCAAGAAACGCTGGTCAAACCTTAATTAGAGCTCCATTAACATCTACCAAGCACCTGCTCTTGCAATGGTGCTTACGGACAAGCAGTTTAACTCTATTTTAAAATACTTATATATTAAAGACTTATAATACTATTCAAAGTTCTTGCCAGAGCAGTATTTTGAGTTTTCTACTGCTGGGAAATTTGAGGTTCATGTTGTCTTTCTTTCAGTCCCAAAAGCTCCGTTTTGAGTTCTCCAGGCTTTGGTGGAATTTCAGGTATTGTCTATAAAAAGAAAGTAAATGTCAGTACTTTTTCAGACTGTAATTAAATGTGACCTGAAAGTCTTCAAAGAAAGTAAAGACTAGGGGGCCTCCCTGGTGGCGCAAGGGGTTAAGCCTCAGCAGTATCAAGCTATCGCCAGCCACTGCAGCACAGTACCTCTCCTCTGTATTTCAGTAGATCCACCTATTCTGCTCCCCTCTGTTTCTGGTAAATCCTCTCACCCCCCTGCACCTCTGGCTTACAACTCAGTTTTTGTATGTATAAATTAAAAAAAAAGTTTTTTTTAAAAAGTAAAAGACTAAAAAAGAACAAAAAGTGCCCTTTATCCCTTTCTAGCAAGATATTTATGTAACTATCACCCAGATTATGTCTTAAGTACTACAGGACTCACAGAGGGAGAATTTGCATCAATATCACAGGTGACAAATTTGAATGAAGCTTTCCATATTTGAAAATTCATTCCTGCACTATTTACTGATCTTCCACCATGTGCCTGACACAGAAAAAAGGTATTAGGAATCAATTCATGTATTCAAAAACAGTAAGTGCCTATTAGACATCAAATATAAAGCAGGGAACCAAAAAAATACAAATCTGCCTTCAAGAAAGATGGTCAGAAAAAGCCAGAAAGGGTGACTTTGTTTTTGGTAATGGACTTTGTAACATACTTCACACATCATACCATTTACCCATTTACAGTCTGCCCTCCAGTGTGGGTGGCTTCTGGCATAGTCAAAGTCGGGTGTCCATCTCTACACTAAGTTTTACTACTCTTCATCATTTCCAAAAAAAACCAGGCCACTGCCCCAAGCAGCCATTAATGTACTTTGCCTCTCTAGATGCACCTGTCCTAGTGTTTCGTAAATGTGGGATCATATAACATGAGGTCTTTTGCAGCTAGTTTCTTTCACTTTCACTAGTCCTTCTTTCCAGGCTCATCCACGTTATCACCTATTCGTCCTTCACTCCCTTTTTAGGAGTGAAAAAGCATCCCATGATACATTTATACCACACCTTTATCCACTGGTCAGGTGATGGACAGCAGGTTGTTACTACTTGTTGGTTTTTATGAATATTACTTCCATGAGCATTTGTGTAGAAGTTTTTGCATGGATCTAGGCTTTCTTTTCTCTTGGGTATAAACCTAGACGTGAAGGGCCTCCCCTGGTGGTGCAGCGGTTGCGAGCGCTGGGCTGCCAAACTGCCCGCGGCCTCTGCAGCGCGGGTTCAATCCCCGGCCACCAGCCAGGGTCCCAGATGGCGTGCCCGCTGCTCCCCTCAGCAGTGTGTTGCATCGGTCTGCCCGTTTTGTTCCCCGCTCTGGCTCTGGTGAATTCTCTCGCCCTTCCACCCGTATGACTGTACCCAGTGCTTGCATAAATAAATCTTAAAAAATAATAAATAAACCTAGACGTGGAATGGCTGGGTCTCATGGTCACTCTCTTTAACTGTTGGAGCAACTTCCAGGCTGTTTTCCAAAACAGCTAACTCAATAAATGCTTATAAAGATTAAGTTTCCCTTTCCTCAGAATGCCTATTTCATTCGACAAATATTTATTGTGCGCCTACTGTATTATAAGCTCTTTCTACTTGAATGAGATAGAAGGGTGAACCAGGGAGACACAGTCCCTTCCTGAAGTGGACACTCAGGTGGCAGAAACAGACTAAAATAACAGCAAGTTGTGATCCCTGCTCTACGGAAACAAGGGCCTGAGACTGAAGACAGAGCAGCAGTCCTTCAGGAGCTGTCTAAGGAACCCTCATTGCTAGAAGATACTTGAACAGACTTGCAGTTGTTTTTTTGTTTGTTTGTTTTTTGTGGGACCCTCGCTGGTGGCCAGGGATCGAACTGGCGCTGCAGAGCCTCGCAACCCAGCGCTCAACCACTGCACTACCAGGGGAGGCCCCAGACTTGCAGTTTTTATTTTTTTTTAAATAATAAATTTTATTGTTATATTCCCCATACAATTGCAGCCCCCCCATTCTGACCCCAATCCCTCCCCTCCCGCCCCCGCCCCCCTAAAAGTGTCTCTGGTTCATAGTTTTTTGTTGATTTTGATTTTCACTTTCTTATAGTTATTCATTTTCCTGGTGTGAGAAAAGCATTCCAAGGAAAACAAAATGCATGACCTTGAGGAGAGGGCAGGCTGGAAGAGCACCAGAAGCAAGGACGCTGGTGTGGCTGCAACAGCGGGAACAGGGGGCGTCTGGTGGTGAGACCCCGCAGGACCTACATACACTGCTTTGCATGCAATCGCTGCTCTAGGCCTTGGGGGGCGTACCCCTAATTCGTCTGAGGCTCATTTTGCTGTTGCGAGGAGAATGAACTGATTCGGAAGCGGGCAACGAGGACCCTCCTGCACCACTCACCAGGTCGGGCTGGTAGTACCTGTGCACCACTTGGGCCCCGGCGCACATGGCCAGGAGGCTGGCGGCGACCGTTTTCAGGTAGGTGGGCCAGGGCACGCCCGCGGGCATGGTCGGCGGCTGGACGGGGAGGGAGAGCGGCCAGGTAGATGGTTCCCAGCGCACGACGGACTCGAACTGGCAACAGGCCACCCACCTGCGGAGAAGCAGTCAGCACACCTAGGCTCCCTCCCCGCCCGCGCCCCGCTTCTGAAAGGGGGTTCTTTAAGGGCGAACGCCCCTTGCAGGGGTAAGACCGACCTCCACGGGTTTTGAGTGTGGAGGGGCAGGAGCTTCAGAACTCCAAGACGGCTTCCGGGCGGCCGTCCAGGTGTGCCCGGGAGGAGACAACTGCGGAGCAAAGGCGGCCGGCGGCCGGCCCGAGGGCTGCCGGAAGTGCGCTCGGGAGCGAGAGCGGACGGCCGGAACCCAAAGTGTAGGGCAGCAGCGCCACGCCGGAGCGGAAAGCCAGGGCACTGCCCGCACTGGCGCGGGCACGTGACCCGGGCGGAAGTGGCCCCTGGGGGAAGCATGCCGGGCTTTTTTGGGTTTTTTTATACCACTATCCAGGTCTTTGCCAGCGCCCAGTTTCACACTCACTGTAGTTGGATTTTTCCACTGGAATATTGACTAATTTGTGTTCTCACAACGCACAGAGGGGATGGCTCACGTTTCCCGTCTTTTAGGAGCGAGTGGCGAGTCGCTGAGCTATGCGTGCTTAGGAGTGAGTGACCCTAAAAGCAGGCTCATAAAAAGAAAAAGATTCTCTTTCCTTGTCCGCAGTGAGCTTTGTCACCTGAAACAGCCACATTCAGACAATTGTGCCCTTGTACTATGGTGCAACAGGAAAAGAAGCCTGAAATCGACATTATTTAATCTGTGCATTTGTAGATTGTGCTTTGTTATGGATTGGTTTTTGTTAAGCAAAAGATTAACATCTGAAGGACTAGGGTTGTATGTATAATGCGAATCATGATACAATTTTTAAGCGATTTTGTTAGGGAGAAATGATGTCCTGAGCTAATCCCATACAGGCTTTGTGGACTCCACTCCCAGACCAGACTAAAGCCATCAAGACATTGGGAAAGACAAATCCCATCACCACCAAAGGGAAGGTGGCCGGGACCTGAGGGTGGAGTTAAGCAGCCAGGTTGGGTATAAAAACCAAACACGTGGGCCTTGGGTGGCTCACTATCGCTGCCTCCTGGCTTCACGGCTCCTGGCTCCCGGCCAGCTCTCAGAGTGCCATTTTGGGATTCCTGATTGGCGGATAGGGTAGGAGTCATTTAAAACTTTGTCTCCCACTTTTCTCCCTGAGCTGTACGTTTCCTCATTTCCCCTTCCCTTGAAAATAAACCTTTTATTAACTTTTCGCGTGTGCGTGCGCCTGCAGTAGAGCATTGATAAGTCCTTTTAAGCGCATGGGTGAGGACCCACAGTCAGGTACCCCGTTTTGTATAGGGGCTGCTCTACAACAATTTCACCGTATATTTTACATATAAACTACACAAAGTATACATTTTTATGAAGTTTAATATGTGTACACCTATGAAACCCCCACAATTAAGATAATGAACATATCCATCACTCAAAAAAACTTCTTTATTCCCCCTTCTAATCCATTTGCACTGCCTTCTTCCCTGGACAACCAATGAACTGTTTTCTGTCCGTATTGTTTATACCACAATTGGTTTATCCATTCACCTTTGATGGCTATTTTGGTTGTTTCGAGTTCTTGGCTAACAGAAATAAAGCTGTCATAATGAATAAACAAAAAAAGATACCTGATCAAGTGTGAACATACACTTTCATTTCTATTTGGTACATTCCTAGGAATAGAATGATTGCAGCATATGGTAGGTATGTGTATATTTAACTTTTTAAGAAATAGCTGAGCTGTTGGGACTTCCCTGGTGGTCTACCGGTTAAGTATCAGCGTTATCACCTCTACTGCCCGATTTCAATCCCCAGCGCAGCAGACCTCTCCTGTCTCACCTGCTGCTCCCCTTAGTTCAGTAAATCCACCTGTTCTGCTCCCCACTCTGTTTCTGGTGAATCCCCTCACCACCCGCATGACTAGCCTACACCCCAGTTCTATGCAAAAATAAATAAAATCTTAAAAAAAAAATAGCTGAGCTGTTTTTCAAAGTAGTTGTATGGTTTTACGTCCCTACCAGAAATATGAGGGTTCCAACTCCTCCACATCCTCTCCAACACTTAGGTAGGGTTAGTCTTTTTAATTTTACCTATTCTAATAGGTGTGTGATGGTATCTCTTAATTAATGATGTTAAGAATTACTTCATGTTTTCTTTGGTGAGGTATCTGTTTAAATCTTTCACCCATTTCTTAATTGTGTGTTGCTTCTTGTATTATGAGTTTTAAGTATATACTACGGATGCAGTTTTTTATCAGATTTGATTTGATCTGCAAATATTTTCTCCCAGTTCTGCAGTTTGTCTTAATAATCTTTTGAAAAGGAGGTGTACATTTTAATGAAGTCCAATATTCAATTTTCTTTTTTATGAATCAGGCTTCTGGTATTATATTTAAGAAATCTAACCAAGAATCACTGATTTTCTCATGTATTTTCTTTTAAAAGTTTAATAGATTAAGGTTTCACGGTTAAGTCTATGATCCATTTTGTGCTAATTTTTTGTAGCTATGAAGTATGATTCCAAGTTCTTTTTCTTTTCTGGCATAGGGATATCCTAGCACCATGTTGGAAAGACTATTCTTCATTGAACTGCCTTTCCCAACTTCCTTGAAAATCAACGGTGTAATGGTCTAAGTGCATGTGCATATATATGTATGTCTATTTCTGGACTCTGCTTTGTTCCAGTGATATTTGTCTTTCATACACCTATACCACATTCTCTTGACTACTGTAGCTTTAGATTAATTCTTAAATCAGGCAGTGTTGCCCTCCAATTTTTGCCAGGTAATTAATCTTTTATCATTTACTTTAATAGTTGTGGTCAGTACACTGGAAAGTTATGAAAGTCATGGTTTAGATTAAATTGCTGAACTTTTAAGTTCTCTGGGTTTCAGTTGTCCCCCTTTCCCCTTCAGAGTGGTCCTAGAGCATCAGATCAATGTTTGCTTGTGGGGTTCTAGCAAGTGTTTTGCCTTTTATTTTGGTTGCTAAGTAAGGAGAGCAATGTTTATCTGGGTGATTGAAAATCATCATTCTCTTGTGAGCAGTTTTGATCTTGACCTTGCCATCAGCAAGGGTTATGCCCAAAATAAGCCTAGCTCTCTCATTTTTAAAATTTTTTTTTTTAATATTTAAAGAGCAGGTTTATTAGGGAAAGAGACAGAAGAATAAAAGACACTTGTATAGACACAAGTGGGCAGGAAGAGCTGCCCGGAAAGAGGTTTCTGAGAGAGGCCTGCATGGTTGCAGGCAGGTGGCCTTGAGGAGAGCTGCCTCTGCTGAAGGAGGTCAGTGAAGAGAAGCCCTGGCATGGTACAGTCACAGGCAGGCAGGAAGCTGCTGCCCTGCAGAGGGAGAGAGTTGGTGAAAGTAAGCACCTGCATAGTCACAGGTGGACAGATGGAGTGCTGCCTAGTTCTCTCATTTTCTGTTCAAATTCTTCTTTATAATAAAATGGAAGTCTAGGAGTTGAAATCTTTGCAGTTTATGATTATTTGGTCTAAATATTTTTAGAAATGCATAGTGACCTGCAAATGCAAAAGTCACAAAACCTGCTTTACAGCCATAAAAGATCCTATCAGCCCCTGGTGCTTGAATCTGACCATTTGGTCTAAGTACTCAAAGGGAAGCTACTCAGGTGAGAGCAGTGCTGCCACCTAGCCTTCAAACTTTGTTCTTTCTTTTTTAAGATTAGTTTTGGCTATTAGTATTTTTGTATTTCCATATGAATTTAGAAACATCTTGTCAATGCCTACCGAAAAAAAAAAAAAGAAAACAGGCCAACCTCCCATGAGCAAGAGGGACTTCTCAAGTGACCACTTTCAAAGGTGAACCAAAACATTGGGTTGTAGGGTTACTCTGAGAATGAAATGAATTAATACATGCAAAGCACTTCGAGCAGTGTATTGAACTGAGGCCTTCTGTGTTAAGAGATACCTGAAATGTGGCTATTAAGATTCAGCCACAAGCGAAAGAGGGAGATCACTGAACAAAAATTCATGAGTCAGGTTCTGAGTAGTACCTACTGATGAACACAGTATTCATAAAAATTCTGAAAGATTTATAAATATTAAGTTTCATCTAAGCAATCTTTCTGTATTTACTCATGAGGCCCTTTCCTGAATCCCAAATGAAGACTCCAAATGAAGCACAGTGACACTGTTATCTCCCAGCCCACGTTACATGAGCCAGAAATAAACCTTTGTTGCTGCAGACATTGAGATTTTGAGCTCAGTTGTTACCACTACACAAACTAGGAAATGCTAACTAATACAACAGCCATGTTTTTTTATCATATAAAACTAGAGAAATATGAACAGCAAGCCTATCAGTATTAAGTTACTTAACAAAGCCAATGACAACTGTTTTCTGCTCTTCACCATCTCCACAGGTTTCCTGGAATTTTTGCAATCCAGCCGGCATGTCTCAGGCTGAGTTTGGCAAAGCTGCTGAGGAAGTTAAGAACTTCAACATTAAGCCAACAGATGAAGGGACGTTGTTCATCTATAGCCACTACAAACAAGCAACTGTGGGTGCTGTAAATACAGAACAGCCTGGAATGATGGACTTCAAAGGCAAACCAAGTGGGATGCCTGGAATGGACTGAAAGGGACTTCCAAGGACAATGCTATGAAAGTTTACATAGCCCAAGTAGAAGAACTTAAGGGAAAATATGGAAAATAAGGGACTGGGTTGGGCTGTCAGCCACACATTTCACCGTTTATAATGCCTTGCTTTTCTAATACTGTGGATAGAGTGAACTCATGAAAATAACCTGTTAACACAGTTCCTCAAGACTGGCCAGGATACAGCTCTAGCAGATTAGGGACTGAAGTGGTCACTGACCTTTAAGTAGTTTTTATCTGTAAGTCAATTAAAAGTGCATTTGTTACTTAAAAAAAAAAAAAAAAACTTGAGAACCGATGAAACGAGAGTCGGGCTGTAAGAGCCACTGACAAAAACAGGCTACTCAGATCGGTTTTAAGGAGGTAGTACTTGAAAGGCACCGCAAACGTAACTTTTCTATATATCCAATTTAAAGCGGAGACCGGCTAATGAAAAGCTTTCAACATAAGCAGCTTTTACCAATAAGTTTTACAACCACCCTTATTTTACGGATGAGGAAATTGAAACCTGAGATGGTACAGCGGCCCGATATCCACGTTTCCTGATTTCAAGGTCTCCTTTTCCCCTACAACGCACTAATTACTTGACTTAATGCAAAATACTTCGCTGGAATAAAGTGGGGGTGGGGGTAGCACCAAGTATAACCGGCCCAGCCACACAGCACCCCCGCAGCACATCACCCTCTCACCCGCCCTTCCGCCCACCACCGAGCCAGTGCCGGCGGACAAAAGCTGACGACATCAGAGCGCGCCCCCTCCCGCCCTTCCCGAAAGGCCCAGCGGCGCGCCGGGAACGACGCGAAGGGCGCGACGGTGACTGGGCGGGCTGCGTCACGTGACGCGCGCCCGGCGTGGGATTTGGCTCCGAGCGGACGGAAGCGCCCGGCGGAGAGGGGGGATTGGGTGGAGGGAGGGGGAACGAAAGGCTGGGGGAGGAGCTTGGGCGCCAGCCGCTGTCCCTGTACCGCTGCGACCGGGGGCCAACTCTCTGCTTCTTGTGCCGCCGCACGTACTTGCGCCGCCGTACTAGCGACCAGCCGCCCGCTCGCTCGCCCGCAGGAGTGGCCGGCCGCGGGGGATGGACGCTGAGAACGCGGACAGGTAAGGCCGGCGGAGCGCGCCCCTCCCCCGCCCCTCGCGGCCGAGAGGCCCGGCGGGCGCGCGCACGCACGCACGCGGGGGTCTTTAAAAGCCGCCGCCCGCGTACAAAGGCCGCGGCCGCGCATGCGCACTGCCGGCCGGCTCGGGCGGTCCTAGGAGGCGCGTCTTGCGCCTGCACCCCCGCCCGGGCCTTGCCGAGGTCATTTAACTTGAAAATGCCGCAGTAAGCTGCCCGGTCCCTGGTGGCCGTTCTTGGCTATGTTTCGCTGCACCCGCCATCACTTTGCAAAGGGCCGTAAAAAGGCAGCGTTCCCCGGTTCACTGCAGTTTTAATTTTAAAGTTAGTAAACCCTGAGTTTCTCCCCTAAAGGATTGCTAGAAGCTGCGTCCAGGGCCACGGGGAGGTAGCTCACTCGAGGAGTCATCGACAGGTGTCTTCTGAGTGTTCCTAGGGAGGATCTCAGGAATCCACTTCGAATGTTTCTTTTGGAGAGTAGTGTCAGATACATGGAGATAACATTTTTGCAAAAGTAGGCCTTTCGAGATTTGAACTTCTGGCAGGGAACTAAATGAGAAAATAATTAGGTAGGATGACAGGGTGTTTAAAGTGAAACGAAGCGATGACTTCAAAGGTGGAGTAAAATACTTGGAGACCCAATGAAGAATTGCCCTAATTCGGTGGCTGATGGGCCCGGTCTTAGGCAAGACAGTTTATTCTCCGGGCTTGTTAGGGCTGTCCAGCAGGGCGTTTTGGGAATCCAGTTCTCCTGTGTTGTTCTGATGTATTTTTTTGCAAGGGGTTTACCTAAGTAACCAAAATAAGTTTAGGAAAAGGGATTATGAGATAGACTGTGGCTCAAATACTGAAATAAAGTTTTTCTTTCTTAGAAGAACTTTACAAAGTACTCACCAGAACTCGCAGCATTCCCTCATCTTTGATCTTCGTCCAGAGCAGAATTGAAAACTGGATAAAACCAAATAAATGACACGCTGTAAGATCTTAACTCAGTTTCTTAAGAGCAGATAGGTCTCCCATACAGTGTTTAGCTCAAAACTGTGCCTTATATTCTACCTTAACTTCAGCCACTGCGTTGTAGATCATTTTTTATTTTGGCTTACAAAGTCTCCACCTCCAGAAATATGGAGACTTCTGTATAACTACTCTAAAGAGTTTATCCCTGGAGATTGTGAAATAACTGGCCCCATATGACGCTGAGAAAGTGCTCTGTCCCCCTTGGCTTTGTGCTAGTCAAGGAATGAAAAAGGAACATTGGGTGTCATTAGTTTACTGTTTTATTTTGGTGGGTTGATTTTTGAAAATTCAGGGGAAAAAGTTCCTTGGATAGAGGCTTTTCAAAAGGAAAAGGAGGGCCTCCCTGGTGGCTCAGGGGGTTAAGTCTTAGCGCTATGAAGCTATGGGGCAGCCACTGTAGCATGAGTTTGATCCCTGCCAGGGAGCTAGCCCACATGGCACAGCAGACCTCTCTTGTCTTGCCTGCTATTCCCCTCAGCAGTGTATTTCAGTAGATCCACCTGTTCTGTTCCCCACTCTGTCTCTGGTGAATCTTCTCATCCCTCCGCACCTCTGGCCTACACCCAGCTTTTGTATGCATAAATAAATAAAATTTTTAAAAAGGAGATGGTTCAGGACTTATAATAAGCACATAGCACATACAGTCCTGTGACTCAGAGGAAGAAAGGAAGAGGACCGGCTTGTTTCTGATGTGCTCAGGCATGAAAAGAGCACTTACTTGACTGGAGAAGAGGGACACAGACCCTTTAGAATATAGACCGGAAAGTTTAACTTTTGAATGAAACCAGGCCTTCCAGAGGTTAGAGATCTGAAAGGACTTTTGGACAAGAAAGGTTTGGGTTTTCTGGCTAGTACACTGGCATGTTGCTACTATAGCTGACAGAAAGCATAAACAAATACTTCCTTGTGATTTTGATTTTTCATCTCCTGTGTTGACCAAAAAAAGATCATCAGATTGGAAGTGCTGGAGTGATTGTCTGTAAGAGAGAGTTGAAACTTAAGATCACTGAGAGCATTTAAGAAGACTTTTAGTTGCTTTAACAGAAATTGTATTTCCTAGTCTGAGTGAGTTGTATTTCAAGTGAGAGGCCAGATAGCAGCAGAATTTGTAGATAATAAGAGAGGGACCTGATGCTTGAAATAGACACGTGGGTCCCTGTTTGTTGCAAAGATGGAACCTGTCTTTTAATTTATTGATGTTGATGCTAAACACAATTTTACTTCTCAGTGGTTGAACATTTTTCAAAGAACTAGTGACCACTAAGCCACAGTAGAAGGTTCAATCCCTTTTGAATAATCATACTAGATGAGACAGCATTGGAAGGATAACAGGAGGTAGCTAAAATATGTTATCTTCTGTCTTTATTGTTACAGCAGATTTACTGGATGTGAGGCACTGTTTTAAATGTATTCACTCATTTAATTCTCATAACCAATGAATTTGTGCTACTATCCCCATTTTACAGATGTGGAAGTTGGGATAAAAGGAGATTAAGTAACTTGCCTACAAAGCTAGTAAATGGTGGAGCTGAAATTTGATCCTAGGCAGTCCAACTTCATAGTGCCTTCCTAACTTGACCTACCACTTCTCTTGATGAAGATGGGCTGAGGGCAGGTCAGTCAGTGAAATCAAAACTGGTTTACTACAGAGTCAAGGGCAGGCTGAAGAGAGAGCCATACTATCTGGAACAAGGAATCATCTTTCACAAATAGGTACCATCCTGGGCTCAGGTGCAGAAAAAATAAGATTCAAGTGTGGCATGAGGGAGAGGTGGTAAAAAGACAGTTTTCCTTGATATAACGTCATTGTGAGTCCACAGTGTGAGTGTCAGTGAGGCTTTTGTAACAGGTTTTCTGATTGAGGAAGTTGATCGCTTTGCTCAGTTTCAGGGTGATGAGTGTACATCTGGAATATTTTTATTTGATTTGATTCTGAACACCAAAAAATGACCAAATAATGAGGAAACTTGAAATCATACTATGTGAAGAACATACTAATGAACTGGACATGTGCCTGTTCTAAATCTTTGTGCTTTTAGTGTCTGGCGGAGTGTGCACAGTGATGCGTGGCGAATAGCACGCTTCCTCTCTGTGGTAGAGGTGTCGTCTTTAAACCATTACAACAGTCCCCCTTATTTGAACATTTGGATTATTTCATATTGGTTATTATTTGTAAGTGTTTGGTGTTGTATTTCCTTGTTTAAGTGAAGATAATAAAGTGTTGCTTATAGACCAAATATTTGTGTCCCTCCAGAAATTCAGATGTTGAAACTTAATCGTCACTGTGTTAGCAATTGGAGGGGGGCCCTTTTAGGAAGTGATTCAGGGTAGAGCCCTTAGAAAAGGGATGAGTACCCTTACAAAAGAGGTCTTGCACGCCATGTGACAACACAACAAGAAAGTGGCCCTCTATCAGCCAGGAAGGAGGCCCTCACCAGACGCTGAATCTGCTAATACCTTCATCTGGGACTTTCCAGTCTCCAAAACAGAAAAAAAAAATTGTTGTTTGTAAACCACTAGTCTATGGCATTTTGTTGCAGTACTAATTAAGAGAAAGGTATTTTAAAAAGAACAACTTAAATCTTTAAAATAGTGGAAAATAGGACTGACAAATTTGGAGTTGTTCATTTCAGAAATTGTTTTTTGTAATACAGCAAAATCTGAATTAACTGGACACCTGTCATTCATATGTCTTAGGTATGTCTGTTTTGAGAAAAATGCTTGGAAAACACAGAGTTCATCGGTTTCAGACAGGTGTAAAAACCAATCCCATGAGCCCCCACAGTTCAAGAAAACAGGGTGCAAGCAGAGATTAGGAAATAAGAAGGGTAAACTGCAGGAAAGAGAGGTAGCTCAGAACAGCTGTGGGGCAAAGAGTAAACAGAGTGGGGGTCAGTAAACAAGGGGAAATAAAAGCATTCATCAAGCCTACAAGTTTGATATCAGAGATTTACAGAAAATAGCCTTTCAGGATCTGTTCTGAATCTGGACAAATTGAGATCACATTTCCTGCACACACTCCACATCTTTAAAGTCACTGAATCCCATCCCTCATTTTGATGTTGAGGGAACAGCAGGTCCTGAGAGGGTGAATAGAGACTTAATGCTCTTCTGCTGTTCCTCTCATACAGAGAAAGTTGGTGTTCAGAAGCTCTGTGGCATTAGGAATTATGAAGCACCATATATATATACATACAACAAATGTACATGAGAAATATTTTCATCTTAATATTGAAGCAGGGGCCTCCCTGGTGGTGCAGGGGTTAAGATGCAGCACTATGAAGCTACCTGAAGCCGCTGTAGCTGGAGTTCAATCCCCAACCAGGGAGGTGACCCACATGGCACAGCAGACCTGCTACTTCCCTCAGCAGTGTATTTCAGTAGATCTGCCTGTTCTGTTCCCCACTCTGTCTCTGGTGAATCCTCTCACCCCCCCCCCCCACGCCTCTGGCCTGTACCCCAGTTCTTGTATGCATAAATAAATAAATCTTTTTGGAAAAAAAGATTGAAGCATATTTATACTACTAAATTTTATTACTAGGTAACAGAAAATTATACAGAAAACTTCCTAGCACTCAGTTCATGAAGGATTTTGTGCAGATGTAATGCTTTCTCTTGCCAAGTAATAAGAAGGTCTGACAATTAGGAATTTTATTAAGATCAGGTTAACTTTTTTTCCCCAAGATTTATTTACTTCTGCGTGCAAGAGCTGGGGTACAGGCCAGAAGTGCAGGGGGGTGAGATGAGGATTCACCAGAGACAGAGTGGGGAGCAGAACAGGCAGATCTACTGAAATCCACTGCTGAGGGGAGCAGCAGGCAAGATAGGAGAGGTTTGCTGTGCCGTGTGGGTAACTCCCTGGCCAGGGATCGAACTCGTGCAGCAGTGGCTGCGGATAGCTTCATAGTGCTGAGACTTAACCCCCTTGCACCACCAGGGAGGCTTAGATCAGGTTAACTTTTGCACTCAAAGATAATTACCTTAGAACTTACCCATTCTATTTTCCATGCCACTGTTTTTCTTCTATCTCCTTTCTAATTTAGCTTACTGTAAAGTGCCTGATCATTTTTTAGAAAGTTTAAGGAACACATTGATGTTCAAGATAATTTTCTGTATTTCTTTCAAAATTCATCTACATTTCTAAAATCCTTGGATTTTTTTTCTAACTTTTTCACTTTTCCTTCAGCCAATTGATTTCTAAAATTTTAACTTTCAGTTTCTGAGCTCCAGAATTTCCAAGAATACTTAATGACCCCCTAACTATGCTAAGGGAGCCTCATTGTGGACATTTTTATTTTGAAGGTCAGAATCGTTTTGTAATGTGAGCGGTGGCTCACTCATGTGCATATTTTAATTCTGGGTTTTTGTGAAGTGCTCAAAATAGGACACATCTGTGAAACTGGAGGCAGTCACTCTGAGGGCGGGTGGTAGGTCCAAGAACAGACCTCATGCTTTCTCTGGCTGCTCACTTACTGTGACCACATGTTTTTACTTTTATACATTCTAGTTAAAAGGGGCCCTTAGCATCTCAGAAAACTGCCTTGGCCACAATCAAAAGGTACAGTCTGTTGTACTAGAATTTCCAGAGGGTGACTGCACATGTCGCTTGATGTAACCTGGCCATAGCCAGCGGGTTTCCGTAGTGTAGTGGTTATCATGTTCGCCTAGCCTGGCCATAGCCAACACCTCTTCGGAATTTTTAAATCATAAACACTGACCAACCACTATTTTGACCATTGATTGAAAAGAGCTACAAATACTATTAAAGAGAAGTGGGTGCAGGGAGAAAGAACATTTAACTTTGTGCCAAGCACTGTTTAAACATCTCTTCATTTTTACATTTTAACTTCTAGTTCTCACTTTTTATATTCTTTTCTACTTTAAAATGTATATATTAAGCATTGTCTGTATTTTTAGATAGTATCAGTTTGTTTTTTAGTAACACAGTAGTTTTCATGTTAATGAACTGTAGTTGATGAAATCATTGCTGATGTCTTTTTCTATTATTTGAAAACAACGTAGTCAAAGAAATAGCTCTTACATACAGCTTACTATCTTTCTCACTAATTCTTAATCTTTTCTTTACAACTTACCCTTAAAGATAGCTTGACATTTAAATGCTTCCCCAGCAGTTTATCCTTTGGATGAACAGAGGATTGGACTCCTGCTTACCCCTGAGCCACCAGCATTCTAACCTCCCCACTGTGGGTGATGGTCTCTTCCCCACCCTCTGTGTGCCTTTTTTAAAAAAACATTAAGTGATGATTTGCTTAATGAAAAGGCACTGATCCCATTTGTAAGGACTCTGCCCTCATGGCGCCTAATCACTTCCCAAGGCCTTATTTGCGGTAAGGTTCACTACTTACAATCTACTTCTTTGCCCTTTCATCTCTGCCTTGTGAGCTCCCTGCTTCTTTCGCCATGCCACGCCATGTGGAGAAAGAAAATGATCAATAATAAGCAGTGTCTTGCCACAGAAAATAAGACTTTTCTCTCACATGCTAAATGGTAGGTGTCCCTTTTCTTGCCTTATGTTTTTCTTCCTACTGTATATTTCATGGCATCATTTGACATTAGCTATAACGTGAGTTTCATAAAATATGTTTACTTCCCCAGCTTTGTGCTGATGCAACAGCTTGAGATGTGGTTTATGTTCCTCAAAAATAATTTTGAAAATTGTTTTCTGTGAAGGCCTGTGTTCCTTGCATTGAACAGAATATTTTGAACAAAGTTTAAGCCATGCTTAGAAAAGCAGTTTAGAGTGGATTTTTCCCCCCATAAATTTAGACATTTACAAATGTCCATTTCTAGTTCTCACTTAGTAGCAAATTAAAACCCAAGACCTAATGACAATTCAAAAGACAGACCAAATGGGTAGGTAAACCAAAGGAGAACAGTAAGTTAGGTTGGAGTGGGATTGGGGCCGGCAAGGTGTTGGCCAAAGGAAATAAACTTCCAGTTAAAGATGAAGTGGTTCTGGAGACCTGATACACACTCTGGTGATTCTAATAACACTGGATCCTGTATTGAAAAGTTGAATCTTAAATATTCTCACCTCAAAAAAAAAATAGTAATTAGGTGAAGTGACAGAGGCGTGAGCCAGCTGCAGTGGTATTCATTTTGTAGTACATGTGTATCATGCCACATCGTACATCTTCAACCCTAACAAGATTTTATGTCAGTTGTTTCTGAACAGAGCTAGAGCTAGGAACAAACTGAGATTGAAGGGGATCCCTGTGACGAGAGAATTAAATAAAAAGAGACACAAATTGTGTTTATGTGCATAGCCCCATTTGGGCTTGTGGGTCTTTCAAGTCTTTGTACTAGAAGCTTCCTGTGATCTCATTTCTGAGAAAATACAGACTGACTTGACAGGACCGATAAGTTTTATTGATGACGCATCTTGTCTTCACAGCGTGAAAGTTCATGTTCGGTTAGTAGGCACCCAGGGACTGAGTGAATGTGTATGTATTAGAATGACTCTTTGTCCTCTCTTTGCCCCTACAATCTTACTCTAGATAATTATGGTTACAAAATATTTGGATCCTGAAGGTTTCTTGTAGCTGATCATTTAAACTTACATTTGGGTAATTATGTCCCCGTGTCTTCCACATTTCAGCCATTCCCTTCAGCAAGCCCAGGCTCTTTATGCATTTCCGTTCCAACAAATGATGGCAGAGGCTCCTCCCGTGGCGGCTATGGACGAGCAGCACCTGCCAGGAGACGTCCCAACTCCTGCTCCGGAACCGGAACAAGGTAGTCTTCACCAGCACAATTTTGGAAACTGGCTGTTGTATTAGCCAATTTATTGAAGAAAGGGTTTTCAGCTCTGTTTTAATGCAAGAATTTAATCCATCATTTAAGTACTCAGTATGTGCCAGGCATTGTGATAAGTTAGGGGAAGAAAAGGATGCAGATCCTGTCCTTGAACAGCTCATAATCTAGTAGGGGAAATACAATTAAACACGCATCATACCTCCACACACTTAAGTGGTGCAGAAGGGCGCAAAGTGCTGTGAGAGCTCTTGGGGCTGGCGCCTGACTTGGGCTGAGGTGCAGAGGCAGCCCCTGAGAGCTCTGAATCTCAAGGGTGGGGAAACTACCCCCATAAAGAAGTGTGTGGGGCCGAGTCCAGCCCAGGGACCAGCATACCAAAAGCAGAGATGTGAGGAAGCATGTCACAGTTCAAAACCGAGTGATTCTAGGACATTTGCATCTGGGCTGAGAGGTCAGGCTGGATGGGGGCACTTGAAGCTTGTTATTTAACCAAAAGAATGTGTATTCTGTCCTGAAGGCAGCAAGGAGCTATTGAGGGAATGTAAGCAGGAGGTGACACAAGTAGACTGACCTGTAAAATACTGGTCAGGAAAATGTTACACTAGAAGGGATGGTAAAAGCATGGCAGAACTTGGAGGCGAAAAGTGGATTAAAACCTGTTTGAATAACTTGGGGGAAAGATGAGGGAGAATGAAAGGGGTGGAGGACAGAATTAGGAAATACTCAGGAGGTAGAACTACCTGGCATGGTTAATGGATTCACATGGGGGACAAGGACATAGGGGAGTCTGAAAGTAACTTCTGGTTTCTAGCATAGGCAGTTGGAAGGAGGAGATAACATTCACCAAGTGGAGAATTCGAAGAGAGTAGGTTTTGGGTGGGAGGTGGAAAGAAGGCAGAGTAGTTGTGTTATATAAGAAATGTGTTCAGAATTCTCCATAGCTTCATAGTGCTGAGGAAGGCTTCATAGTGCTGCGTCTTAACCCCTTGCACCACCAGGGAGGCCCAAGCAAAGCTTCCTGTTGAGTAACTTCAGGTCAGTGGCTCTTCCAGGGATGATTTTACCCCCACAAAACATTTGGTGTTGGTGGAGTCACTTCTGATTATTGTGACTGGCAGGGTGCTATTGGCATCTACTGGGTAGAGACTGAGGCTAACATTCTGTAATATTCAAGACAGCCCCCACAACCAAAAATTATTCAGCCTAATATGTCATTAGTGCTGAGAGCATGAAACTCTACTTTAGGTCCTGAGATCAGATCCCTTGTCTTGCCTTTTGAAAAATAATGCCAACCCAGAGATTTCACCCTTAGCACCTCCAAATTTACCTTTTTACCTGTGTGTGGAGCAGAATGTACTCTCATAATCTCTAAAAGAAGCCCACAAACCATTTGAAGTTTTCTACTGCTGGAAATTATGGAAGAGTTGAGTTAAAACAGTCTTCTCCCTCCCTATTTTTCTATTTCATTTGATTACTTAAGTATGCATTTATGTTTGGAATCATATAAAATGGTACATAACTATTTGTTGTCCTGGGGAGGCCAAGATGCCAGGTAAGCGTGTATGGAAAATAAATCTCCAATTGTTACGGACATTCCATCTTAAGAACAACTAGCAGGGGAAGCGGAGTTGGGACTGGGGCCACGTGAGCTCAGTTCTAGGGTGAGGTTAGGGGAAAATATTGCAGGGGAGACTGGTGCTGGGAATTAGAAAAGTGTAAAGGATGACTTTTCTGGGAAAACTGCCTAAAGTTCGTAAGTTAAGGTTTTCTGGAAATGATTGTTTCAGAGACTCCAAAAGGAAGGAAAAGAAAACCCAGAACAACACAACCCAAAAAAACAGTGGAACCCAAAAAACCAGTGGAACCCCAAAAACCTGCCGAGGCCAAAAAATCTGGGAAGTCCAAAAAGTCAAAAGAAAAGCAAGAAAAAATTACAGACACGTTTAAAGTGAAAAGAAAAGTAGACCGTTTTAATGGTGTTTCAGAAGCCGAACTTTTGACCAAGACTCTTCCTGACATTTTGACATTCAACCTGGATATTGTGATTGTAAGCATCTTTAGTCTTTGGCTTTATAAATAGCATTGGTGGGTTAACTTAACTGATAGCCCTGCAAATTAGCATTTTCCTTAAAAACCATTTCTGAGAATCCTTTGGGTAGTAGCTGGTGTCCCTTCATGAGGTGGTGTTATTATTACATGTCAGTGTCTAAGAGGGTGGGCTCCAGAGTGGGGTTGTCTGGTGTCAACTCCTGCCTTGCAGGGTGACGTTGGACAAACCCTACCCTTCCTAAACACTAGTGTCCTCTTTGGTGAGACCAGTGAAATAGTGCCTCCTGTGGAGGGTTGCAATTATTTTTTTTTTTTAAGATTTATTTATTTATGCATACAAGAGGTGGGTGGGGTGCAGGCCAGAGTGTGGAGAGTGAGAGGACCCACCAGAAACAGAGTGGGGAACAGAACAGGCAGACTGACTGAAATACACTGCTGAGGGGAGCAGCGGGCGAGCCAGGAGAGGTCTGCCACGCCGTGTGACTGGGGATCAAACTCGTGCTGCAGAGGCTGTGGATAGCTTCATAGTGCGGTGCCCAACCCCTTGCACCATGGAGAGTTGCAATTAAATGCAGTTTTCCTTGTCAAGCACACATGACAACTATGAGTTTTCCATAAATTATAGCACTGATTTTAAACTTCAGTTTTTGCCAGGAACCTAAGAGACGTCAGTATGCAGCAGCTGTGTAGATGGGGTGTGTGGGGGGGTGGTAAGCCTGCTAGCCGGGAGCTGAGGGGCTGACTTGTGGCTGGACATGGGCGGCTCAGCAGGTTCCTCCAAGGCCTCCTTCCAGCCCAGGTGGTGGGAGCAGAGGCCTGGCTATCAGAGAGTCAAACTGGTTTTTAAAACAGGAATGAAACTTTTTAAACTTCTAACTTTCTTTGAAGTGGAATTCTTTGTTCAGATCAAGAGTAGATCACTGATAAATGATAATGCTTATGATGTGGAATTAAATTTGTATTTTAATAAATTGTGTCCACCACTCCTCCTCAGAAGCCCTAAGGGTTAAACCCTACTTTTAGAGACTAAAATTTAAACACTTTTTGTTTTGTAGATTGGCATAAATCCAGGACTAATGGCTGCTTACAAAGGGCATCATTACCCTGGACCTGGAAACCATTTTTGTAAGTGGCTACTTTTTTTATTATTTTACTTTTAAAATAGATAACTTTGTTAATAACTTGGGGTGGGCGGGTTGTTTTCGCCAAATTGTGTTTTTAAAGAAAGAGGCTATATTATATGTAAATATACCTACTTTCCATATGTGTCTGCACAAATAAAAGGTCACAGTAAACATTTTGGTGTATGAAAGTGGAGGGACAGAAAAAGGACTTCTTTCTCTTTTTGAATTGTTTTAAATGAGCTTTGCTACTTTTATGAATGATTTCCTTTAGTTATCATCTATAGATGTGGTAACAATAATCCTTGTGCCAATGCAAACAGAAGCTGACCTTCCAGATTTCTGCTATCATATTTCCAAGGAGAGGTCAAATGCATTAGCAATCAAGTTGTAAATTGACTGAAGATATTTTGTATAGATAATTCGTATTTAGCAGAAAATAATGCTGAAGATCCTCACACTTGTAGAGTGAACTTTAAAATCAATTATAACTGCTGTTATATTGTCATCTTAACCTATCGCTGACCAAAAGAACATTCATGCAGATGATTTTATCTAAGATTGATGTTTAAAACATTTAGAACAAGGCTAATAATGTGTTTTTGTAACTAATAGCATATTTTCTCCATTATGTAACAAGGAAAAACTTCTGGAGAAGTTTGGTCTTTTCCCTTTTTTCACTGTCAGAGTGTTCTGAGTCCATTGGTGTATGCTTATCTGTTAGAAGTATTACAGGGAGTGGTGTTAATCACCAATTAATTATTAGGAGGGAAAACAAAATTTCAAAGTTTCCTACACTTACTTGAATATTCAAGAGGCATTTGCCTTAACCACCTGTAAAAAGGAGATAATTGTAATATCTCATTATATAGTTATGATGATTAAATGAACTAACACATGTAAAGGGCTTAGCATGTTGCCCAGCGTAGTAATTGCCTGATATGGTATTTGACCTATGTAATAATTTTTTAAATATGCTAAATATTCCCCCTCCCCCTCCCCCCCAAGAATAGACTGTAGACTGCCTTATCAATTCATGGGACAAAAGCCTTTGACCTTCTACAGAAATAAACTGAATTCTCTTTTTACAGGGAAGTGTCTGTTTATGTCAGGGCTGAGTGAAGTCCAACTCAATCATATGGATGATCACACTTTACCAGGGAAGTATGGTATTGGGTTTACCAATATGGTGGAAAGGACGACACCAGGCAGCAAGGATCTTTCCAGGTAATAACAGTGTGGATTTTAGAGGTTGGAGGTTGAGCAAGCTGGTGCCTTGTACTCTAGGGAAGTCACATATATATAGTTCATACCAAGTGTAATAGTTTGAGGTTTCACCTTTTATTGAAAACTGTCAGAATTTAGCATATTATAAATACTGCCATATTTGTGTTTTGACCACTCTTTCATTCAATTTTAGTAAGGAATTTCGTGAAGGAGGACGTATTCTAGTGCAGAAGTTACAGAAATATCAGCCACGAATAGCCGTTTTTAATGGAAAATGTAAGATTTACTTTTAAATTTTATCCTTTTTTGTTTGCTTGCTAACATCATGAGCAATATAAATATGTTTGTGTTTCATTTTAGGTATTTATGAAATTTTTAGTAAAGAAGTTTTTGGAGTGAAGGTTAAGAACTTAGAATTTGGACTTCAACCCCATAAGATCCCAGACACAGAAACCGTAAGTCCTGAAAATTACATTTGTGAATCAACTGAATTTTGCCTAGCTAGTTCTCATTTTTATTTGTGCCATCCTTTATGAATTATACCATGAAAATGTATTCTGCTTTGTTGGCTAATATCTATATTATGTCTGTGCAAGCACATTAAATCAGACTTGGTCACAGTTATACTAAAATACACATTAATAACTTAGTGCTATGTTGTTTGGCTAAAATGATGAGAGGAGCTGGCTCATATACTACCTTCAAAATATAATTAAGCAGAGCCTCCCCTGGCGGCACAGCAGTTGAGCATTGGTCTGCGAAGCTGCCTGCAGCCTCTGCAGCGCTGGTTCGATCCCCAGCCACAGGTGAGGGTCTCACATGGTGCGCAGACCTCTCCTGCCACCCGCTGCTCCCCTCAGCAGTGTATTTCGTCAGTCTGCCTGTTTCTCTTCCCCACTCTGGCTCTGGTGAATTCTCTTACCCTCCCACGCTTCTGACTGTACCCAATGCTTATATAAATGAATAAATAAATCTTTAAAAAATATATATATAATTAAGTGCCTGTTTACAACTTTTTAACAACACACATGTACAGACTTCTGTGTTGCACACAACTTAAATGATAGAGAAACCATTATGCTAACAGGTTTTTGTGGAGCTCTCAGAATCACATTTTTGCCAACTACATACATTTGAATGTCTCCTTTTTAAATCTTTTCTGTTTTTTTTTAAAGCTTTTTTTTTTTTTTTTTTTTATTTATTTATGCAAGCACTGGGTACAGTCAGAAGCACAGGAGGGGGAGAGAGTTCACCAGAGCCAGAGCGGGGAGCAGAGCAGGCAGAAGGACCGAGGTACACTGCTGAGGGGAGCAGCGGGCGACAGGAGAGGTCTGCGCACCATGTGGGACCCTCTTCCAGTGGCCAGGGAGCAACCGGGGATTGAACCGGCGCTGCAGAGGCTGTGGGCAGCCCCGTAACCCAGCGCTCAACCGCTGTGCCACCGGGGAGGCCCAATCTTTTCTGTTTTTAATTCCTTTGAAATGTATGGTTGATAAGTAGGTAGTAGCACTGGTCTTTCTTTAAATTGAGGCCTAAGTTTGTCTCCTTGGCTAATTGTACAGGTGGGTTTACTACCATAGAGCACTACATTGTTGCCCCTTTAATGCTGGGTGACACTCAGGTGCATTTTTTGGATATATGTGAACTTGAACCACATATGATAGGTAGTTTTAGTGTGGTTTTTTTTTTTTTTTTTTAAGATTATATTGTATTTTTTAAGATTTATTATTATACAAGCACTGGGTATAGCAGAAGTGCGGGAGGGTGAGAGAATTCACCAGAGCCAGAGAGGGGAGCAGAACAGGCAGAAGGACTGAGGTACACTGCTGAGGGGAGCAGTGGGCGGCAGGAGAGGTCTGCGCACCATGCGGGACCCTCACCCGGTGGCTAGGGGTTGAAACGGTGCTGCAGAGGCTGCGGGCAGCTTTGCAGCCCAGCGCTCAACCACTGCGCCACCGGGGAGGCCCGGTAGTTTTAGCTCTTAACAGTGAACTGTAGGGCCTTCCTGGTGGTGCAGGTGGTTGAGCACAGCGCTGTGAAGCTGTCCGCAGCATCAGCAGCATGGGTTCGATCCCATCCGGCAGGGGAGAATCCCGCATGGAGTGGCACACTTCTCCTATCTTGCCCGCTGCTCCCCTCAGTCAGTCTGCCTGTTCTGCTCCCTGCTCAGCCTCTGGTGAATCCTCTCACCCTCCCGCACCTCTGGCCTGTACCCCAGTTCTTTAAAAATCTTTAAAAATTAAAAAAATCAAGGAACTGTAAGTGCATTTATCTTTTAAAGTGTATTCTCTATCAAGAGGTATTCATAGTTATTGATGATGTTGGTGATTCAGTTTTGAAACAAAAAAAATTGCTTTTTCAAGTTTCCAGATCACATTAATTGTGTATTTTAAAACTGGAAAATGTAGTGTTTCAAAACCTGGTAGGATTTACACCAGCGTATCTTTATGATTCAGGATCTCCTAAATGCGGATAAGCAAAACAAAATATTTTTTCATTAACACATAGCATAGAGGCCAATTTAAAAATTGCAACTGGAAATTACATAATCCAGCAGTCTCAATTTTTGATATGCAGAAGATATATATTATTATATGTGGAATTACACTCTGTAAAGGTCAGTTTGTCACTGTCATCCAAAACAGCAAAGTTAATGTCTTTCTCCTTGGCTTCAGATACTCTGAATATGTGATAAGCATCAAGTTATTAACCCAAAGAAAAATAAATTTTTAAATCTTAATATAAGTAGATTCAATAGAGTTGAAAAATTTCTGACTCTAAGGTGTTACGATTCTAGCTCTGCTATGTTATGCCATCATCAAGTGCAAGATGTGCTCAGTTTCCTCGAGCCCAGGACAAAGTGCATTACTACATTAAATTGAAGGACTTAAGAGATCAGTTGAAAGGCATTGAACGAAACACAGATGTTCAAGAGGTGCAATATACATTTGACCTACAGCTGGCTCAAGGTATGTTACCATTACTATTCCTTTTATTCGATTCATGTATTCTATATATGTTAAAGAATATGTGTTACCTGATTTAAAAGCAGAAAAAAGAAAACAATTATATTTGGAGCCAGAACGCCCTGATAATGAATATTAGCTCTATTAAAACCTCATTTTTCCAATGTCTTCTATCAATTCTGGGTACACCCCAGATGTTGAGGATCTAAGAAAAATGGTAGTCCACCTACAGTTACATCTAATAGGCTGTATAAGTTCTTAATTTAGTGGAATGGAACAAAGCATTTAAAGGATTATGGCAAAAGCTATATCCCCCTCTCTGTGAATAGTCAAATTGTGATTTCTGAATAAAGTTTTTTTCAAAATTATTGTACAAAATTCATCTTAAATTCCTTTCATCCTCACAGAGGATGCAAAGAAGATGGCTGTTAAGGAAGAGAAATATGACCCGGGTTATGAAGCAGCCTATGGTGGTGCTTACAGTGAAAACCCCTGCAATAGCGACCCTTGCAGCTTCTCCTCAAATGGACTGGTATGTCCCCTCTTCGTGGGTTCTTTTCTAAGACTTGGTTTCATCAGGATTGGGAAAAAATTTTAAAAAGTAAATTTTTCAAGAATAATTTAGTAATAGAAAAATCTACTTAGTGATTAATAGTGAAAATGTGATGGGTTATTTGATGTTTAGCTACACATGTTTTTATAGTTCATTTTCTTGAAGTCACTGACTCTAAGTCATCTCGGCTGTATTTTCTTCCTTGAATAACAAGTGAGGATTTAGTCAGTCTCGTATGTCAAAAGAGAACAGACTTATAATTAAATTTAATTGCCTCCTTAACTAACTTAGTAATAGTTCTCCATTGTACTGTTAAAAATCTCCTAATGTAACCATTTAAGGTTTAAAACAGAATAAACTAATATTCTCTCCCCTCCTACCCTTCCCCCCCCACCCCCAGCTGCTGACAATGGAGAAGCAACATTCGGTGACATTCCAAATGGGCAATGGATGGCCCAGCCATTTTCCCGAGCAGCTCCCTCCCTTCAGTAGTCATTGTGGGCCGCAAGGCCAGGAAGAAGAAAACCGTGCTTGAGAATGGCGTGTTTCAGCTCTGCGTAAATGCTGCAGTTTTAATGCAGTTGTCAAGAAGTTGCCCTCAGTTTGCTAACTGAAGTATTTTATTAGTATTTTACTCTTGTGATGTAATCAA
>NW_023601653.1:12241978-12262978 GCF_014898055.3 Talpa occidentalis
TCTTCTGTGCTTTATCTAAAATTGGCCTCCCAGGTGTGTTTTATCTTTGGATTTAGAAAAGAATATTATTTATTAATGAATTTAGCTATTAATGAATAAGTAGGCCATGATGAGAATATTTATATGCTCCATAAACATTAATTTTGGATGAGTACGTTGTATTTTTTTAATTAAACATTATTTCTCATTGTGAAATCACCAAGTAAAAGAATACATTTTTTTTTTTTTAACTGAGGTAACCTTGGTTTACACTATTGCTTGTGTTTTAGAAGTACAGGATCTTCTCCTTCAGGTGTTGTTAGCCACCTTTACCATCAGTGGTACACCCATAGTCCATTGTGCTCTCTTCCTACTTTGTTCTTGTCCCTCTCCCTCGGCCTCTGGGGCTTTATAGATAGCTTTCTAGGGCTGGTTCTTATTTTGACTTTATCTGACTCTTTGTTTGACTTCTCTATATTCCACATATAAGTGATACCATCCAGTATTTGTCTTTCTCCCTCTGACTTGTTTTGCTTAGCATAATGTTGCCACAAATAGCAAAACTTTATCTTTTTGATCACTGAGCAGTATTCCAGTGTGTACACACACATCTTCCTAATCCACTCATCTGTTCTTAGGTACCTAGGTGGTTTCCATGGCACCATAAATAGTGCTGCAATGAACATAGGAGTACTTGTTTTCCCTTTGAATTAGTATTTTTGTGAAAATGCATTTGAATATTTGTCTTATGGTACATATGTACGTTAGTTTTCTAGGTGAATTCCTGGGTGTGGAATTGCTGGGTTATGGATTATTTGCATACTCTGATACCACAGTGTTTCCAGAATAGTATTTACCAATTTGAGCTCCCCGCAGCAGTATATAAGAGTTCCCATTGCTCTGTATTGTAGCTAGCACTTGAGTATCTTACTGCCCTTTTAATTTGTATTTCTCTGTCAAGGGGGGTGGATGTCTTTTCATATATTAAGGAGCCCATTATCTTCTTCCTATATAAATGCCTTTGAAAAAAATCTTTGTCTATTGTTCTTATTGGGTGGTTTGACTTTTTCTTACTGTTTCATGAGCGTTCTCTGTATATCCTGGATATTAATTCTTTCTTAGTTATATGTGTTGTAATTTTCCCCCTCACTTTGTGACTTTTCTTTCAACCCTGTTACGATGTGTTTTGGTGACTCAGACTGCTTAATTTTAATGTTTAAATTTCTTTTATTTCTCTTTTTGAATATTGTTATTTAGAAATCTCTAACAATCCTGATATCATTAACATATTTCTATATATTCCTAATGTTTAAATTTCTTGACTTTAATATTTAAATTTTTAATTCATCTGTTTTTTGTGTATGATATGAGATATATTTGTCTTCTATCCCAGGACATATAGATCATTAAAACCAGGAGCTATGCTACCAGAAATTCACAGACTCTTTCAGAGAAAATGCTGCCTCTAATCCTTGTTAACTCCTGTGGATTACTGTACTTTCTCTTTTATAGCCTCCTAAGGTTTCCCTTAATTTACCACCAGCTCAATTTCAGACATACTTTATAAAAGATGTCCTCATCTAGTATTTTGAGGTACTTTTTATTGAGAGGTAGGTGTTCTTTATACAAGTAGTCTGCCATATTGTTGGAAATTCTTCTTTGGAAAACTGTCAGGAATTTGAATCTTCAATACCTAAAATTTATATGTATCACATATTATTTCCTTTTTAACTCTCTTGTTATGGGACCATATTTCAAGCTCTTTATACTATTTAATATTCTGATTTCTATAAATACATCTTGTCAAGGATGGGAATAGTTATCAGTTGATTCTCTTGGGGACTATTTAAATAATCTTATTAGGCAGATGTTTTTTGAGAGTGCATTTATAAATGACTCTGAAATTCTTTGACTTCTTTTCTCTTAGAGCTTCTTCATCTTTTTTAATGTTGTTAGATGTGCCCTGGTGCCCTGGTTTGTTTCCCAGGCTTTCAACCTATGTTGGAGGTGACTGTTTAATCTGTAAGTTCTTGTGAATAGTAATCTTTTTTTTTTTTTTTTAACCTTAGCTGCTGTTCTGGAAGTGTAATAAATATTAATAATTATGTATTTTGTTTTAAATTTCCACTAGATGAATTAGTTTGGCTGATCTTCACCCCAAACTGGGACCAAATTCAAACCATTTTGACAGTTAAGAAAAGTTAATGTTTTCCTTTATTTTCCTTAAGTTGTCATTGCCTCTGAACATTATGAGGGTTTCCCATAACCATTTAATTATGGAGATAGTTTCCAATTTATTTTTAATGATAACTTTTTTTTAAAAAACATTGGTTACTCTGATGTGCAATGGAGCATAGTAGATTTCTTTTCCATTGATGCTGAAAATTAAGTGTCCCCAAGTGGTAGAAAGAAACTTTGAAGAAGAAAAACTATTGCCAGAAGGTCTTGGGTGGTTCAGAAAACCTTGGAAAGGCAAAAGGTTTATTTCTTCATTTTCTAAAGGGCTACTACTAACACCATATATTTGCAAATCAGTTAACATATCTTTGCTTTTGTAATCCCAGTAAATCCATTGCAAATCAAATGGGGAATGGTCATTGGTTTACTAAAATCCTTGGGTTTCTTAATGGCTAGTTTTTGAGTCTAAATTCCAAGTTTGTTCATTTATATTATCAAAAGATAGAAGAAAACTTAGAATTCCTTGTTAAATTTATACACCACACTAATTTACACAGTGATCAACCTAAATACCTATACCTAGATTCTACCATTAATATTTTGATATACTTGTTTTAGAATCTATGTTCCAGTTCCTCCATTAACCATTTTACCCTTTTAATGCATTTCAAACGATTGCATACAATGGTACACCAAATGAAAGACTTCTTTTACTTAGCAAGATTTGACATCCATGTTGTGTGACTAAGTAGCTACTTGCAATTTATTACTGTTGTATGAAAATGCCACAGTTAGTTCTCATTCTTCTGTTGATGGACTCTTAAGTTGTAGCCAGGTTTTTTTTGTTATGAATAAGCTTCTATGAACATTTTATACAAGTCTTTGTGGACTGGTGTTTTTATTTATCTTGGGAATTGCTGGGTCATAGGCTAGATATATGTTTAACTTTTTAAAGAAGTTGCCAGGTTGTTTTCCAAAGTGGTTATACCATTTTAAACTTCAACCAAGACTGTTAGAACCTTGTTGCTCCACATCTTCCTTACCAACATTTGGAAGTCAGTTTCCTTTAATTTTAGCAATATTGGTAGATGAAACTCATTGTAATTTTAATTTTCACTTCCCTGATAAGTTGAACTCTTTTTCATGTGCTTATTACCTATCCATCTATATCCTTTCATGAAGTATCTATTTAAATCTTTTGTTCTTTTTCAGGGAAGGGATTTTTTTTTTTTATTATTGTAAGAGTTATTTATATATCCTGAATACCAATTCTTTGATATACTGTGTGTGTGTGTGTGTATGTGTGTGTATATATATTACCAGTCTATCTCATGACTGTTGCTAAAGAACTACCCAGCAATGAGTCAGAACTTAAAATCTACACATATAAAAGGATTTTTTTTGAAGATTTATTTATTTTTATATAAGAACCGGGGTACAGGCCAGATGTATGGGAGGGTGAGAGGATTCATGAGAGAGCGAGCGAGGAACAGAACAGGCAGACCAACCGAAATACACTGCTGAGGGGAGCAGCGGGTGAGACAGGAGAGTTTTGCCATGCCATGTGGGCATCTCCATGGCCGGCGGGGACCGAACAGACATTGCAGAGCCTGTAGACAGCTTCACAGTGCTGAGCTCTACCACCTGTGCCACCAGGGAGGCCCTATAAAAGGATTTTTTTGAGGTCTGTAGGGGATTGCAATTGAGAGCACCCCTTAGCAAGACAGGGTAAATGCTCCAATGTGGGGAAAAATACAAAATTTATATAGGCAGAACTGCCTCCTATGGCTAAACTAATAGAATTATTTCATAGGGGAAACAAAATGCGTACAAGAACTAGGGTACAGGCCAGAGATGTGGGGGGTGAGAGGACCCACCAGAGCATGCAACAGAACTTACAGACTGACTGAAACATACTGCTGAGGGGAGCAGCAGGTGAGCCAGGAGAGGTCTGCTGCGCCATGTGGGTAGCTCCCTGCCCAGGGACTGAACTCATGCTGCAGTGGCTGTGGATAGCCTCACAGGTTGACTCTTAACTCCCTGTGCCACCAGGGAGGCCTAGAATGTTTGCATTTTTTTTTTTTTTTTTTTAAGATTTATTTTATTTAGGGCCTCCCCTGGTGGCGCAGTTGTTGAGCGCTGGGCTGTGAGGCTGCCCGCAGCCTCTGCAGCACCGGTTCGTTCCCCGGCCGCTGGCCAAAAAAAAAAAAAAAGGTTTATTTTATTTATACAAGAACTGGGGTACAGGCCATAAGCGTGGGAGGGTGAGAGGACCCACCAGAGACAGAGTGGGGAACAGAACAGGCAGACCGACGAAATACACTGCTGAGGGGAATAGTGGGCGAGACAGGAGAGGTCTGCTCGCCATGTGGGTTGCTCCAAGGCCAGCAGGGATGGAACTGGCACTGCAGAGGCTGCGGGAAGCTTCACAGTGTGGTGCTCAACAACCTGTACCACCAGGGAGGCCAGAATGTTTGCATATTAAGGCACTGATAGATTGTCCTCTTTGAGACCAAATTTAGATAGCATTTGTCAGTCTTTTTGAGAAGACTTGGTACCAGTCTCTCCAAATTCCCCAATTCTGGGGGGTCAGGATACTGGTATGTTCAGGGTGATTTATGTAAGTTGCAAATTCTAGTTACTCAGTGGTCAGACATTGGAGACACGCATAAGTTCTCTTCTCCTAATGAGATGTCCTTTGCTTTGGACATTCCCTTTTCTAACTTTAATGATTTCTCAGTTACCTCCAAGCTATTCATTTTCTAACTTAATGTTTTGATGAACAGAACTTTTTGATTTTGGTAAAGCTTTAAGGATTTATCATTCTTTCATTATTTGTTACTGTTTTCTATGTTTTAAGAAACCTTTGCGTCCCTCTAAGACATGAAGATAGCCCTCTATGCTTCCTTTAAAAAAAGCCTATGGTTTTAACTTTCACTTCTAGGTCTATGGGCCACTTCAGAGTTGGGTTTTGTGTATGGCGTGAGTGTGAGGTCAGCCTTAAGTTCCTTTTTTTTCACAGGGGTATGCCACTGTCTAGGCACCATCTGTTGAAAAGATTTCCCTTCTCCCATTTGTGTTGCTTTGGTACCTTTGTCAAGAATTAAATGGCAGAAAGTACATTATTTATTTTGGGACTATCTAATTTGCTCCTTGACCTAATTATTGATTTTTATCTCAGGTCCACATGAAAAGCCATATTGTAAGTATTTTAGGTTTTGTGGACCATACAATTCCATCTAACTCAACTCTGGCACAAAAGCAGTCATGCACAGTATATAATAATTAGATATGACAGTTTCCCAATAAAACTTTTTTTTTTAGAAATAAATATATTGGAAGGTCATAATTAGCTGATCCCTGAGAAAGACAAATGCTATAGGGGGGGGAAAAAAAAAATATATATATATATATATATGTGACTAGCATATAAAGAAATAGTAAATCCAGTAGTCCTATATTAAATTAAATCCACAAATTAAAAATCTTTGTTACAAAGAAAACCTTAGGCTCAAATAGCTTCATTGATAAATTCTTCCAAACAATAATACCACTCTATCAGAAAATATTTAAAAAAGAGTTTCTATAATGTAATTTATCAAATTTACTTATTTTGAACTGTGTATTCCAAAAATTCCTTTTATAAATCTGTGTTTCTATTGTAATGGGCCATAAGAGATGTTCTTAAGTGAGACTTGTAGGGTGGAAGTGAAGCAGCAGCCATTTTGTAGCTCATTATTGATGTTGCTTATCTGCTGACTGATCTGGTTGACAGCTGTCAAGTTTGCATGCAACTACTTTACCTTCTCCTGGATCCAAGTAAATTCTCTGACTCCTGGGACATATCAAACCTATAAAGGTATTTTATTACCCAAAAGGCAATACAAAGATAGGAGAGTGGTGTGAAGGCGCACAGAGCTGTTTGAAAATGGAAGTTTGGGAGAGAGATGATATTTGGGTAGGCCAGAAGGACAACAGGACTTATGGCATGATGGGTTGACTGGCCTGAGAGTTTGTCCTAGTACTTCCTTAAAAGGGGTATAATTAGTTGGTAAGGAAATAGAACTTCTAGTGGACATTTAGGCGACTCATAACTCAGCAGTGGAATTGGGTGATTATCCTTCTGAAAGAGTTTGAATCTGGTTGTTGAGTTGACTCCAGTCTTTCTGGGGAAAATCAAGTTGAGTCTGTCTTTGTGGGATCAGAGGAGAGATTCAAGGTTATATAACCCAGAAGTGTAGGGAGTGCTTAGAGATTCTTAATGAATGTGGGACCCCGTTCAGAGTTGAGGAGGTGGTACAGTTCTTCAGTTTTACTCCAGTAATAGAGATGCATAAGATATCTTCTCACCATGCACAGGGCAGTGGGTTTGTGGTATGGTTGGTGGAAGATACAGGGAGAATTAGTCATGGGCTAATGGAATTAGTCCAGTGACTAAGGAGGCGAGGTAGGTAGGAATATTGGTACCCTTGAGTTTTGTGTCCGTTGTTGCAACTGCTAAATGCAGGTTGATTGAAATATTTATATTTCTATAATGTATATTTGAATAATGGGCCTGTCTTGAAATTTTCACTCTTTTCCGTAACTGTGTAAATATTTGAATTCATCTCTGTCTATGGAAGTTAGTGATCTGGCTGTTTCTGAGCCTCATTACTGGATGATGTGTGTTTTTAGTGTCATATAATCAGGATTAATAAAATTGTTTACAGAGCCCAATGAAGAACCCATTCAAGTGAATTATCACCAATTTTTAGAGTTTAGACAAATATTTTGAGAATTGCTTTAAAACCGTAATGCCACAAATAAAGGTTTAAGCAATATCAAGAGTTACATGAACTTGTTGAGACTAAGCTGTGGTAGGATTTTTCATTTGTCTTGCAAAGATGATTTCTGGATATTGTTTTGATTCTTAGCAATTTTGAAGTCATCTGATAGCTGGTTTCCAAAATAACAATCTGATGATAACTCTCAACATTGGGTTACCAAAAGGGATTGTTATATTGTATACATTGATTCATAATTTCAGGTTTCTTCACCTTTATGGTAAATATTGTGTTGACTCTTCATTGTTGCACATGTTAGGAATTTTGTTTGTACTCTCAAGGCTGTCTTCAGTTTGCAGACATTTCTGATTATCACATTGAGAACTCTAGACTCAAAATATTTGGAAATATAGTGGTTTCCACTATGTAGGATGAATATGAAATTCATTTGTTCTACTTCATTTTCTTCTGTTTGTGGGAGAGAGTTGGATGGAAGCATCTTGATCTTGGTATTGCATGTCAGCCTTTTCATACTGTGTATGGATGGTGATCTTTTCTGCTCTCATAATTTTGTTCATGTTTTTTTCTGCTCTTAAAATTCTCTCTTTGTATCTGTTGAGTCATCTAAATCTAAAATATCCTTCAAGGCCTGTTCTTGCAGTTTTCTCTTTCTGTTATAACCAAATTCCCTTTTCTGAGTTTTTATAGCATTTGTAATACGTTAACATCCTTTTTTGGAAAATACTTGTTTCTTACATTCATTAATTTATCAAGGGCTGGCATAGCTGCTGAACTCTGGCCACAATTATCCATTGCTACCTGTATCTTTGCCATGTAACTTTGGCTACTCATTGTGGGCAAGGTGACCTGCTAACTCCTTAACTCTGATCTTGTGTAGGTTACTTGCTTTAACTAATGGGATCTTAAAACATATCATACATGCAGAGGCTTGAAACAGCATCACACAGTGAGAGTGTCACAAAATGGTGCTAGAGGAGGTTTATTGCACCCAAGAAGGAAATCTAACAATTAGCCAGAGGGACACTATGCCAAGAGTCCTGTGGTTTGGGATGAAACTGAAATACCCTCTCTGCAGATCCCAACAGCCTGCACAGAGGAGACTCAGAGGCAGTCACACTTCATTGAACAGGATGGGGTAGCAAGGAACAGAGAGGGCAGGACTACTGGCAAAGTCAGGCAGTCTAGAGGGCACAGCAGAAACTGTGTGGAGGTACATACTCTTGAATGAGAGGAAACAGAGGAGCTGGTCCCCAGCTCCACAAACCAGGTCCCCAGTAAAGAAGGTGCTGTAGACCTTCTGGTGCTGACCTCTGAAGTGCATTGACAGTGCACAGACTGCAGTCTCTGATCTGGAGTCTTGGATTGTAGGATATTTGCAGTGCCAAAACAGACACATCACAGACACTTCACTTCCATTCCCCAACATATCTGCACAAGTTATTGGACCCCTCCATGTCCCTCCCCTCACCCATCCTGCTTATTCAGCAACTGCAAATACAAGTCTCAATACCTACATAAGCCAGCAGAGGTAAAAAAAAATAAAGTCATGGCACCGTGTTTCTTAGATTTCTAAAAAATTGTGTATTTAGTGGTTGTGTTTGTTGGGGGTGGTATTTTAATGGAAAAGCATAAATTAGGATTCCACATTCTGTACTTCAAACTGAGAAATTCTAATGGAAATTTTAATAAAATCAGGCTGTGTGTAGGATAAAAGGAGGATAAGCTAATGTAGTGTGGGTCACTAGCCACATTCCAGGTGCTCAGTTGCCATATAAGGCTAGTGGCTGTGATATTGGATATTGCATACATAGGGCATTTTCATCACTGCCAAAATTTTATAGGCCAGCACTACTAGGCAGTGGAAACTGAAAATTAAGCTAGATAGTAAATATTATTTTATGTTTTGACTACCCAGTGGGCAAATATCAGGATTATGTCTTGTAATTCTCTTGTATATTCATTCAACTAATGGTTATTGCACTTCTACTAATATGTAGCAGATACTATGTGAGGCACTGGTGAGTAAAGATAGACTTTTCTGTCTGAAGTTTATATTCTATAGGAGAGAGTAATTATATAGACAATTGTACAAATAACTATAATCTACATAGTGCTGGGTATGTAGTAACTATTTAAATGGCTGTTGATTAATTAGCTAATATGTACAATCCCACTTGCTTCATAGGTCCTTACAGACTACAGGCACAAAAACTCCATAGTAATTTATAGTTGAGGTTTATGGACAACATAAAAAGTTTCAGTGCTGTCAATGAATTTAGCAATATTCAGGCTGTTTTTATGCATTTTTCTTACTTCTGACATAGAGCAAAGATTATGTCAGTTGCCCTGTGGTTTAAAGCCACAGTTATTCTGGGAGTACACAGTTGCCATCATTGAGCAGTAGCTGATCCAAAAGAATTCTAGCCAAGGTCTTGCCAATGATGGAAAGAAATGATGTGTCCGGGTAGTTGCCCAAAAGTATGTTTTTCTTGTTGATGGCAATCATCACGTCTTTGAAGCTCTTTGTATGTTGTGACTTGCATATATGAATGTTCCGAAGAAACAGAAATCATGCTGTCACATTTATTCAAATAGTTCTTACCTCTGTAATATTTGCAGTTATACAGATGTCTAATAAATGTTTTTTCTCCTGCTGCTGCTGTTGCCAGTGGTATTCCACAGACAGTTCTAGAAGACAAACCATGATGATGGACGCTATACCTTTGTGTATTTTAATTTTATTTTCCCTTCAAATCATCAAATCTTGATTATTAGGCTAAGTTCTAGCAACTCTTTTTTTTAATGTGGAAAGGGGTAAGAAGTGTCATTTTTACCAATGACAGTTATATTCTTTTTTGTTGCTTTTTGCAACTTAGAGTTCTCTAAAGTGGTGTATGTATGTCTGGTTTTATTGCTGGACTGTCATTAATTATGCTGATAATGATCAAAGAGATTATTGTTTTGCTTAATAATTAGCTCAGTTACAAAGATATGTAATAGAGACACTGAAGTAAATTGGGAGATTTAGTTTTCCTGTGTAAACCGGACTCCAGAATAATCAGATTAGGGCTAGTGTGGTGGTTCCATGATGTTTCCAGAACTAGGTTCTTTCATCTTGCCCTCACTGTTTACTGGATAACATACCCAGGGTCACCATGCTAGTTGCTGCAACTGTGGTCAGTACATCTGTACTCCTGGCTGGAAGGAGGTGGGGGTGGGGTTGGGGGCAGTGGCAAAAGGTACATGTCTATTCAAAGCCCCACAAGGTGTATCTGCCTACCTGCCTTACATAATTACCCCCATTGCAAGGGAAACCAGGAAATAATTTTTAACTACATTCACTAGGGCCCTCAAAGAGCACTGAAATTCTGTTAGTGAGGAAATTAGTTGCATGGATATTGTATTGGTAGTTTACAGTCTTGCCACTTGTCTATAACTATTACTATTGAATGGTAGACAGGTGGAAAAACTTTTAAGTTGTGAAATTGCTCGTGAATCAGCTTTCATGAATGTGACTTAACTGTAGGTATAAGGAAAACTATACAAATACATTTTGTACTTTTACAAAGGAAAAATGGCTTAAGATAAATGATTTTGATAAACTTTATTTGGCCCTCGCTAGTCGTCTATTTCCTGTGGTCCAAAATATCATTCATTCAGGAAAGAAAATCAAGCACATAGTAGGCACTCAATGAATCTTATTAAAATGAATCATATGGTCCTGTCCTCCTTTAGTAAAAATTCATCATGTGGCTTATTAATTCAGACTGTCACACCAGCATGAAAAATTTATGCCATTTTATTAAGTACATCATCATGCAAGTCAGAGTTACTCCTTTATATAGTTGTTTCCTCATTTTAAAACATGACAGCAGCATTCTCCAAGTACTTTATTATAAAGCACTTTATAATAAAGCATTTCATATTTGACCAATAAAATACGATGCAAATATCAAATATGTAGTGAAGTGGTTTTTTTGCCATTTTATTGTAAAATAAGATCTCAATACAGGCAAAAGCCCCAAAACATACAGCTTAATGAGTTATTTTAAAAAAATATCAACACCCAGGTAAAGAAACAGCTTTTTTTTAAAAACTTTTTTTTTAAGATTTATTTATTCATGCATACAAGAACCGGGATATAGGTCAGAAGCGTGGGTGGATGAGAGAATTCACCAGAGACAGAGCAGGGAACAGAACAGGCAGACTAACTGAAATACACTATGGAGGGGAGCAGCAGGTGAGATAGGCGAGGTCTGTTGAGCTATATGGGACCCTTGCTGGTGGCCAGGGATTGAACCGGTGCTGCAGAGGCTGCAGGCAGCTTCGCAGCCCAGCGCTCAACCACTGCGCCACCAGGGGTGGCCCTTATCATTTATTATTTAGTATACTTTCATAAGTGATACTTCCCTTATCTAATATTGTATAATCCAGTTGTGCAGTGCGTATAAGAATGCAGAATAAAGGATTCTCCTCTATTTGCTGTATTCAAAATAATGAATTGTTTCCCTCTCATCTTCAAAAGTGATCATTTACTTTCTTTAAGTATCAGTAAGAAAGGATAAATTCAAACATATTTGCTGTTTTACAGTCAATTGCAATTTTTTTTTTAAGATTTATTTATTTATTTATTTATACAAGCACTGGGTACAGTCAGAAGCATGGGAGGGTGAGAGAATTCACCAGAGCCAGAACAGGGAGCAGAACAGACAGACTGATGAAACACACTGCTGAGGGGAGCAGCAGGCAGCAGTAGAGGTCTGCGCGCCATGTGGGACCCTCACCCGGTGGCCGGGGATTGAACCAGCGCTGCAGAGGCTGCGGGCAGCTTCACAACCCAGTGCTCAACCGCTGCGCCACCAGGGAGACCCTCAATTGCAATTCTTACCCAACTTGAATCTCAGAGTGTTCCATCTTTGGCCAATGGGAGCTTTCTTTACATTTGTTCTTGAATCTTTGATAGTTTTCTTGCTATCTAACAAGATATGATGTTCTAGGTCCTGCATTTCTTTTTCCAGACCTGGAATTTGTCGTTTCCTCAAGAAGTTTTGAAGCAAGAATTGTAAGTCAGTGACCCAGGTGAGTAGCAGAGAATCTCATTGTTCCAGTATTGATCATTTCTGCCTAAAGCTCTTTGGCACATAGAACAGTATATTAAATAACAGTATATTAAATAACATATCTGATGAATCATACTGATCCTTTCAGTTCAGATTCAACTATCTAGATTTTTAACTTAATCTCTTTTGTGTAATATATCTTCTCTACCCACCATGAAAATCCTAGTACCTGCTATTAGACTACCTCATAATTACTCATTTATTTCACCTTAAGTAACAACAATCTAACAATCATGATATTATTATACTGGTCCTTCTACTACTAATGTGATTACTTTCCTGTATATGCTCATCCTGCGTTTTGTAGGTATCTAAGAGTTGACTATTATCTAAGCAAGTAACTATTGTTTGCTGATTTCTGTCCTTTCAGCATTCATTTACTATTAGTTTTTCAAGTAATTATATATTTAATGTTCTTTACTATAGTTGTGTTGATGTCTCTCTAATTATTTTGATTGTAGGAAGCTTGTTTCTTAGATAAGTTCCTCAGTAAGTGCTCTAGGAACAATATTCCCTGAATTTTTATGTATTATTTATTAATCTATGATACCCTTTATCATTGAAGAACTATTTTGTTGGATATAAAATTCTTACCTCATAATTTATTTCCATGAGTTGTTTAAGTACTATTATCTTGACTGATGCCCCAAAAGCATTTTGATTAAATTCTACAACTATTCATGGAAAAAATATACTCAATAAATTGGAAAACATGAAAAGAAGATTTTTTTTAGAAACCAATACCATTATAATAGTTAACATTCAAATGTTTCCAATATTGTCAAGAACCAAGATTGGAAACATATTGTTATCAGTATTATTCATTATTTTGTGAAAATTCTAGCAAGTATATTAATAACAAGAAACAACATATTCTGGTATTCACCAGAATGGAGGAGACAAATTGTCACTGTTCACAGGTAATATGAATATCTAGCTAGAAGACTACAAAAGTCAACAAAAATGAATTAGAAACAAATAAGTTCATGATAGCTGGGCCAACGTCAATATACAAAATCATTAGTCTTCCTATTATACAAGAAAGAGTTAACTCAGCAGGCCTGGGTTGCTCAATTCCAGCATGTTCCCAAGAAAGGCCCATTTTTCAGGACTGGCCTTTGGCTGGCTCCTGGGAGTTGAGCTCTTGGAATATTCTGTCTAATAAGAATGTTTTTTCATGCTGAGGCCTTGAGCCATGTTGTACCAGTTTGTGCAGATAGTTTATGCTAACAACGTGATTTAGGGTGAACAGCTGTTTTCTTTCTGGGATTTGGAGTTTGAGTGATGAGATCTGTCATGGAAGTGCTGTATACCTACATAAATGGCCCCCAATAAAACCTCAGGATCTTCTAGCTTGGGAGCACTCCTCTGATTGACAACTCATTGCATTATGTATTTACACATTGTTACTGGAGGAATGACATATGTCCTCGTGTTATAGGACAGGGAGAGGGGCAGCCCAAACCCCGCAAACCTGCCTATTCTAAATGGGTTCTGCCATCCGCCGCATCAACACAAAACACATGAGACTTTAATGGGAAGGAACTTTAATAAAGCTAGGAAACAATACAGGTAAGGCAAAGAGTCTAGTTTCTAAATGAAGCACCCAAAGTTACCCGTCCCTCGTGGGTAAAAGTCCATCCATATGGATTGGCCCAGAACAAGGCCCCAAAGTCTACCACAAGTCTAAAACATCTTCCAGTGGGGACCCACAGAAAAGGGTCACAAACAACTGGACAAGCCGGAAGGAAAAGAGCAAAATCAACATCAAGATAAAAGCTGCCATTGTCACCTCCCCACGGGTCTCACCCACATCTGTGTCACCCAGTCCACGACCAAAAGACAAGCGCAGTTTCTTCACGTGTCTCTAGGCTCCATGCGCCTCTTCCAGGTCTCCTTCTGGCTCCATCCTGCTTCCTTCCTCAGTCTCTTCTGCAGCTTCTCCTCTTCCTGCTCAGCTCCACCCTCCTTGGGTGGGGCAGGGAACCTCCCCCTTTCCTGGGGACCACCCTGTTACAATCCCCCCTTTTAATTTTTATTCCACCATATCTATGGTGGCACAGATGTCATGGTGTAATCTTAGGAGACAGTCTTTTTTCAGGGTCACAATGTGTGTAAGAGAAGCAACAATTAGTCAGCAGCATTGTCCATGAATGTCCAGTATGACAGTTTCATTACTTAAAAATAGTCCATTATCCAAGCCAAAAGAAAATAAGTTGGAGTATTGGCTAAAACAAGATAGCAAATATATAAAAATCACAGGGAAAAAATGTTAAATGGTTCAACTTATGCAAAACGAATTCTCTCAACCTTGATCCCAAACTTTAACAGCATAGCAAAAATTTGCAAATTAAATTTACTTTTAAACCATTTTTCCTATTTTTGCATAAAATCACAGGGCAGAAATAACTAACAGCAATTTTTAGCTGGCTTTGTTGAAATACTCCATACAGGATCAGAGCGAACCGGTGGCATCCGGTCGATGTAGGCTTCAGGAATAAAGTTGGTCTCCTCAGACTCCACCTGGGCTTTCCTCTTCTCGAGGGTACCAGGGCATTTCCGTTGGCCGGGTTGTCCAGTCCTGCCAATGGAGGCAAGCTTCCTCACCTTCTTTGGAGGTCTCTGGAACCCTACAAACAAGGCAAACAGGTTCTCCTCTTCTTGGTTCAGCTCTTTTTCAACTTTCTGGAAGAACTCCACACAAAGCCACACAATCAAACTCACGTCCAATTTTTGTTTAAAACAGACAAAATCCCTATGGAAGTTATGCAAAAACAGACTCTGAAATAAGTAGCAAAATTACTACCACTATTTGTATGCTGTGTTGGTATCAAGGGGAGAGAAAATGTGACAAGTTAGCTTTGCTGGAAAAAAAATTGCAACCTTTCTGCAGATCCTGGTTACTCAAAACAAACAAAACAAAACAAAACAAAACAAAAACTTCGTGGATTCAGGACAGAATGCATAAAAAAAAATTTCCAGTATTATGTCAAAGAAACCTTAGTAAATGTCAGGTGTATTTCCAGGTCTATTCAGTCCTTTGTAGGAAAGTTTTTTACTCTCAACAGTTCCATCAATAGGAATCTGTTGAGACCTTTTCTCCCTATATTTCCGGAAACAATTTCTGTAGGTGTGAAACAATTGAATTATACAATATTACAAGGTGATAATCACCATTGACAATTTACATACATAACAGATACTACTGTTAACATTTTGTACATACCAAAGTTTTACCATTTTCCCAAGTGACAATGCTTCCCTTCCAGTTTTACTTCATTAGGTAAAAGCCAAATAGAACAAATTCATCTAATGCCTTCCCAGGAGGAAAAGGAGAAACTTTGTGGAGTGTCTCAGGAGCTCTACTGAGGTTCCACAAAATTTCCTTGCATCAGTCAAATGACAGGCTACCAAATTTGTACTTGAATTTAGATTTTTGGGAAGCTTTGACATAAATATCAGAAAATTAACAGAAACAACAATATTCAATCTCTATGAAGGCACCGGCTTAGTTCAGTAGCACAATGTTGACAATCAAACCATAACTTTTTGTTTTTATCATAACTGGAGACTCTTTTTTTTTTTTTTTCAACGTCTATGGGCACCATGTATACCAATTTGTCGATCACTGGAGGTCAAGACAGTTAGACACAAGGACATACAGACATACAACGTATAGACAAAGACAAGTTTTTTTTAGTTATGCCACATGGAATATGTTAGGTAACTGCAGTTTTACTCCATAGGCTCAGAAAAAAAATATCAAAGTCCAAAAAAAATGTGGAGTGTTGCTGGCAGAAAAATTTCCAGTTGTCATCCTGCAAACCTAAGACTTTGGAAATAGGAAGGAAAAGTTTTATTAATCACAAGAGTTACATGACCTTGTTTATCACCTTAGGGTTTTCAGTGTTGAAGACTTTTTGTGAAGTCAATCCTTGGGTATTCTGTACAGCAGCTGAAAGAGCAAAAGTAAACCTTTAAGCAAAAGGAGTCATCTCTTGTTAGCCACCAAGCAGGAACTCCTTGGGTTTCCTGGAATAGAACCTGAAAAAAGCAAAATCAAAATATCAGTAATTAACTTTCAATTAAAAGGAGTCATCTCCTTACTTCTGTTAGCCACTCTGTGACAGAAGCTGAAAGAGCAGATTAAACATCTAAGCATAGATTACACCTCCCCCACACTAGGGAGGGACAACAACAACACAGGTATGAAAACCTGGTACAGGTACATGATGCACCCTAAAGTGTGCTTTCCATAACAGACCTTCCTCAGTAGGAAGCAGAAACTTAGAATCTTGTCTTACACCAGCAATTGAACAAATCCAGTATTCAAAATGGCAAACATGCCCAAAACAAATCGTGTAGACAAAATTCACAGCAGCAAATCCTTTCAGACTCAGACAAAATCTTGTTAATTTTTCTGATCCAGACTTTGCAAAAATTCAAGTTATCTCCAAGAATCCATCAAGGATACCAGCGATTACCAGTTACTGCTTAAGGCTACTCTTTCCTTAACACCCAGGCATAAATTTGCTAATTTAAAACACCACTGCTCCACAGTTGGCTTGCAAAACCTGAGGGACACAGGGCAGGAAGTAGTCAAAGACAAAGCAACATACCACTGAAGAACAATTATTGCCTTTAGAAATGCTAATGAGACAGCAGAGATTGCAAAAAGAAAGAAAAAAAAAAAGTTCCAAAGTCCTAGCAACAAGAAGATCTGAATTTTACAAGAGCACTCCAAGTGGCCTCAGACGCCATCTTTGATCTGGCCACATGGTCCAATGTACTGCCTAATCTTTTGAGTAAAACTGGCGCAGAACAATTTCCACAAATTAAAATCTCTTAGCAAGTCACTACAAACAAATTACACACAAACACACAGAATCTTCACAAAGCCCAAGCCAGTTTTCAACAGCAAATCGACATATGAAACAACACACTGGAGAAACCAAAAATCACACTTGCGCTTATGGTAGCCAGTGCCATAGGGAAGCCCAATTTCCCCATGGGGCTGACTAACCACGGATGGCTCTGTCCTAAATCTTCGTGGTCGCCAAATCTGTTATAGGACAGGGAGAGGGCAGCCCAAACCCCGCAAACCTGCCTATTCTAAATGGGTTCTGCCATCCGCCGCATCAACACAAAACACATGAGACTTTAATGGGAAGGAACTTTAATAAAGCTAGGAACAATACAGGTAAGGCAAAGAGTCTAGTTTCTAAATGAAGCACCCAAAGTTACCCGTCCCCTCGTGGGTAAAAGTCCATCCATATGGGATTGGCCCAGAACAAGGCCCCAAAGTCTACCACAAGTCTAAAACATCTTCCAGTGGGGACCCACAGAAAAGGGTCACAAACAACTGGACAAGCCCGGAAGGAAAAGAGCAAAATCAACATCAAGATAAAAGCTGCCATTGTCACCTCCCCACGGGTCTCACCCACATCTGTGTCACCCAGTCCACGACCAAAAGACAAGCGCAGTTTCTTCACGTGTCTCTAGGCTCCATGCGCCTCTTCCAGGTCTCCTTCTGGCTCCATCCTGCTTCCTTCCTCAGTCTCTTCTGCAGCTTCTCCTCTTCCTGCTCAGCTCCACCCTCCCTTGGGTGGGGCAGGGAACCTCCCCCTTTCCTGGGGACCACCCTGTTACACTCGGAGAGGACATCTGAAGGTGTGAGTCTGGTTTCCTCTGGACTGTGTCCCATACACTTTTTTCTTTTGTTATTTTTAATCTCAGTTCTTTCACTGTAATAAATCATAACCATGGGTACAACAACCCCTGAGGTTGTATTCAGATATAGATGGATAAACAACTTCTGAGTATCTTTTTTTTTTTGAAGATTTATTTATTTATTTATGCATACAAGAACCGGGGTACAGGCCAAATGCATGGGAGGGTGAGAGGATTCACCAGAGACAGCGGGGAACAGAATAGGCAGACTGACTGAAATACACTGCTGACGGGAGCAGTTGGTGAGGCAGGAGAGGTCTGCCCGCCATGTGGGATTCTCTTGGCTGGCGGGGATTGAACCCACACTGCAGAGGCTGCAGCCAGGACAGCTTCATAGTGCTGTGCTCAACTGCCTGCGCCACCAGGGGACACCCAACTTCTGAGTATCTTGAGAGCTTCTAGTGAATTATTGAGTTTTTAAAGTAGTCTTGCGGACCCCTGACACATCTACAGACTGGAAATAGCTCCACAGAAAACAAGATCCCATTTGTCAGAGAGTATACATATGTGGGTATACATATGTCAGAGAGTATGTGGGTCTACTACTCCTAGGCAGCCTATTCAGCTGCCATTTTGTCACCTAAACAAGGTCAAAATGGCCAGCCAGTTAGGAACAGGAGCCCAACCCTTCAGCCTTCAAATCAAACAAGAGCACAAAGCTGGATCACACTGGGAAGGTTATGCATCACAAGGTATGTCCGGAATGCCCGGGGGCTGAGGACCAATGCATAACACATACTCCCAATGCATTATACATACATCACGAGTTATGACTGGGAACGCCCAGGGGGCCGAGGACTGATGTATGACAAGGGACCCCAGAAGCTGATCAGTGGAATGCCTTGTTGATAAGATTAGAACCATGGCTGGGGATTGGGGTGTGTCATCAAGTAGACAAGAAGTGCCTGGAGGGCAGACTCGTAATCCCTAATCTTCTACACCCTTCCCCTTTCTTTAATCTCCTTCCCCTTAATCTCCTTTTGCTCCTCCCGCTTACAACCAATTATGTGTGTCAATAAAAGGGCCAAGATCTTGCTCTTCAGCAGCATTGCATTATGTAGCCTGCTCCATGACTACCTTTTCTTTATCAGTGTGGTGTTGCACATAGAATATATATTGTACCCATAGAATACTTGGGGAAAAAACTTTTAAGAGATTTGAAAGACTAATCAACTTTAAAAGGAATTAAACAAGAAACAAAAATTTTACTGAGAAGTTTAAGAGTCAATGAGTAAATCAAGTGAGAAGATATAACAATATTATTTCAAGAATATTGAAAACCTTAACATAGTTTTAATTAATTTTAATTAAATTTAATAATTTAATTAAAATAATAATTTTAAAAAATGTGTGATCATCTGAGAAAACCTATACCTTTGAGGAAAAGAGTTATGAGTACAGCCTTACCTCCAGATAATAAATATTATTTTTTATGAAAACTATAATAGAATAGTATGGTATATACAGAACCAGGTATAGATGGATAAATAAATTTAATAGACTACTCAGAAATATACCCAAATATTTGATTAGAATTTATTGTAAGCCAAAGAATGCATTCGAATCAGTGAGGAAACATTGTTTTATTATTCAACGACTGGTATTGAGAAAATGGACTAACCATTTGGGGGAAAAAGTTAGAAATCTGTTAGTATTTATAGGAAAATGCAGCCCAGCTGTAAGTAAATATTTAAAATTATGAAAAACCAAATGTATAAGGACTGGAAAATACACAAGAAGGTGGTTAGGTACTCTTATGGCCAGAAAAGACATATATATAGCCCCAAAGATATACTGTAAAGAATATATTTGTAACTTGTGAGTATTCAAGTCTGATTTCTGTATGGCAAAACTGAAAACACCATGCCATTCCATTAATAAAAAATACAAGTTAAACACCAGTAAGTTCTTATAGTTTTCCTATTAGGTTGGCAATGATTTTGAATAATAATAAAAAAGCATACAACTGTAAGATATCGGTAAATAATGACTTTCATATGCTGCTACTGGAAGTATATCTTTATATAACCTTTCTAGGAGGTAATTTAAAAATCTGTACTAAAATATCTTTACCAAAATATGTATTTTTTACCAAGTAATTATGCCTCTAGAAATTTTTTCTAAGGCAATAATCAAAAAAATATGCCAGGGATATATACAATTTTTTTTATTTTTTTTAAATAATAATTTTTATTTTATATTCCCCCATACAATTGCAAACACCCCATTCTGACCCCAATCCTTCCCCTCCCACCCCCCACCCCCAAAAAGTGTCTCTGGTTCATAGTTTTTTGTTGATTTTGATTTTCACTTTCTTATATTCATTTTCCTGGTCCCTTATTTAAGTTTTCTAGATTCCTGATATGAGTGAGACCATCCGGTATTTTTCTTTTTCTTTTGGCTTATTTTGCTGAGCATGATCCCTTCCAGCGCCATCCATGTTGCTGCAAATTGCATGTGTTTATCTTTTTGAATGCTGAATCATATTCCATGGTGTATATGTACCACATCTTCTTGATCCAGTCATCTATTTTTGGGCATTTGGGTTGTTTCCAAAGCTTAGCTATTGTAAACAGTGCTGCTATAAACATAGGGGTGCAGGTGCTCTTTGGAATTGATGTTTCTGTGTCCTTTGGGTAAATACCTAGGAGTGGAATTGCTGGATCCTATGGAAGCTCTATGTTTAGTAGGTCCAGAAATCTCCACACAGCTCTCCATAGTGGTTGGACCAGTTTGCACTCCCACCAACAGTGCAGAAGAGTTCCTTTTTCTCCAGACCCTCGCCAACATTTGTTGTTGCTAGTTTTTTTAATATGTGCCATTCTCACTGGTGTGAGATGGTATCTCATGGTAGTTTTGATTTGCATTCCCTGATTACAAGTGATGTTGAACATTTTTTCATATGTCTGTTGGCCATTTGCATTTCCTCTTCAGAGAAGTTTCTTTTTAGCTCTTCTGCCCATTTTTTGACTGGATTATTTTCTTTGTTGTTGCTGAGTCTCATCAGCTCTTTGCAGATTTTTGTGATCAGTCCTTTATCATTAGTGTTGGGTGCAAAAATGTTCTCCCAGTTGGTGGGGTTTCTCTTTGTTTTTGTTATTGTCTCTTTGCTGTGCAGAAGCTCTTTAATTTGATGTAGTCCCAGCTGTTTATCTTCCTCTTCACTATCACTGCTTTGGGTGATGTGTCTGTAAAGATGTCTTTGATGT